>NW_024347790.1:3378080-3566483 GCF_902729225.1 Pteropus medius | reverse complement strand
GAAAGTATTTTTACCTAGTACTTTGGTCCTTTAGAAAAGTATTAAAAGTTCATTTATCTTCTTGCAAAAAAAAAAAAAATGGCTAATAAATTCTCTCATGCTATTCATCTCTTGCTCTTCGAATGCATCTATATCCTGAAGAAACATGAGTGAACACCCAGAGCTGTACAAATATACATTTGCTTAGTCTTTTAAACACATGAAGATCACAGCTCTGCACATTCTACTGAACCGAACAGTCAGTGGGCAGTTATAAGTACTAGTGCGTTTATTTATCCACGTGGTGGGGATACAGTAGTGCTTTCATGCCGTTTTGTTGCATGCACCGTGCAACATAATCATTTTGTTGGCTTTAAAGAAGCGTGAAATTTCTGAAGAGAATATATGGTTTGGCAAATTAAAAAAGGACACCTATGGTAGCTCCCTTGAGAGCAAATTCAGAATTTATTTGCTTAAAAAGTAAATGAGGATAATCTCAGGTGATAGGAAATTGAGTTTGGAAATACAGCTAAAGAGACTATGAAAAATGATCATGGCAGTTGACTGCATCCCCTTTCTTCAGAATGTAGATTGATTTTACTGTGTTTTCTGACAGCCTGTGGGGGCAACATCTACATCCATGATGCGGATTCTGCTGGATACGTGACCTCTCCCAACCACCCTGACAATTACCCCCAGCACACTGATTGCATTTGGCTTATCTCTGCTCCCCCTGGAAAGCTCGTAAGACTGCAGTTTGAGGATCAGTTCAGTATTACAATCACACCCAAGTAGGTCACCTCCATTTAATTTCTTTCCTACCCAGAGTTAGTATTCTTTAGCCGTCACAAAACAATTTCCTGCTTCTCTTCTCAGCAACATAGACTGCGTCGGAAATCTAGGGATGGAGAAGGAAAATGCTTAAAGCCTCCAGCCCGAAAACGTTGTCTGCCAGCCACTGTCCTGTCAGCTGAGCAGATGATGTACACAGATATTGTCCCTCGTGACCCTATGTACATCCTCCAAGATGTACATAGAGAATGGGTTTTTGAGATTTATGTGATCTGTTCTTCCTCTCACAGGAAAAATATAGTGTTTCTGGTAGATGAGTATTTATTTGCCCAGCCTCACACTCAGTGTCATAAATGATAAAATATCTGTTTAACAAATGGAAATTTGTGTTATATGACACCAGGGGTCACCGGTGTCAGAAACAGGACTAAAGCAAGTACAATACAATTCCTAATCTCTATTTAATAAGAATTCTGAAAGATTACACGTCAGAAAGTAAGTCTTACTATGCTGAACACAAAGAGAATAATTATGTAGACTGAAAAAAAACCATCTGTCTTTTTCTTCATTTAACAAAAGTGTGTACACATTCGCACGAGTAAGTGTGTGGTACAAAACTTAGATACGAGAGCTTTTGCTCACCATTTCTGGCCATATCATATGATGCCACTCTCCTGCTCACCGAGCGTTAATTGGCTAATTGACTCTCTCCAGAAATATTGGGCTAACACTTGCCACTTTTATGGACATGGAAAATTCTAACAGAGACTCTAAATTACCTCAGGTCACAAAGCTTTCAAGGGAGAGTTCATCTTTGTCATGTGAAATGGTATAGATCAGAAAGAGTTTGCCCACCTGGCACAGGCAGAGCCAAACACTTAGACATCAAGAACTGCGGGAGAGAAATAGTGGCTCTTTTGTTATGAATGGTGCCATCTGGAAGAACCGGAAGCCAGTGCTCAAAAGCCCAGGACTCCCCGATGCTGTGTAGGTTACAGATTCTCTAGGGCAAATCACAAGACTCTATGGCTTAGGGGTTTGGGGTCGTGTGGGGAGCCTATGGGTGGGAGGTGAGGTGAGGGCAATGAATCATTTCTTCCAGTCTTGAGGACAGTTCTGAGGTCTTGTTCTGAGAGTCCCTCTGCCTACTCTCATGGGAAAGTAGCCAAGGGGTCATTCCACCTTAGGACTCAGGAGCTGAAACACATTTAAGTCGAGATGTTATCTTTAGCCTGCCAGAGGTCTGGAGTGTATGTGACTATTGTCAGGTCAGGGCTGCTGTTTTTCTGCCACCTAGGGGGTTGCAGATTATCGGAGGAAAGGCTAGATCTCTGAAGGGTATAGAGAGGGGTGGGATACGATTTATAGAGCTAAGACTTAAAACTAAATTTATCAAAGTTGTAAGGACTCTCGATTTCAATGTGTTGAATCATTATGTGAAACAAAAGACTTGGTGTTTTGATATTCCTAGGGGTAAATTTGAGAATGAGTTTTATATTTGTAAAACTAATTCAGAATGTAGAAGGCAAGTAAATATTCTTTAGCGTAGTACATGTAAAACCAGTCTTTTTGAGCTACTAATGGATGTGTTACGATTAGAAAAAATATACAATATTCTGAAGTGACACATCTCTTAAATTGACTGTCGTAGTGTGTTGTGCTCCAGAAATGATGATTTGATAATGCTCTTGGAGAAAGTTAGTGAAGTCCTCTTTATCAAAATATGTCAAAGCAATTATCTTTATGTATGAAACGGAATTTTCTTCCACTTCAGCTGTACATCCAATTATCTTGAGTTGCGAGATGGAGCTGATTCAAATGCACCAATAATTTCCAAGTTTTGTGGGACATCTTTGCCCAGCAGTCAGTTGTCTTCAGGAGAGGTGATATATATGAGATTCCGGACTGACAACAGCGCCACTAGTGTGGGATTCAAGGCCAAGTATTCTATAGGTAACAACACATTTTATATTCAATAAGAAAGTAGTGATAGAAAATACATTAAAATTTTTTTTAAAAAAAAAAGCACAGCATTTTAAAAGAAGTCTGTCTATCTGCCTAATTTTAATAATTATTTAAATGATAAAAATAGGTAAGGAATATAAATATTTATCAATTTATCATTTTAATTTATCAATTAAAGTTTTTACTTTGATTTTCATTTTAAAGCACTTTTTAGTAAACATGACTATTTTGTATTTTTTCTTAATTTGTGAAAAATATACTCAGTTAAATCAAATTTTTGTTTCTTCCTCTTATGAAACATACATAATATTACTTTAAATAGTAAAGCTTTTTAGTAATCAATAACTCTATTTAGAACAGTGACTGTGACCTCCTCTTCATTAATAGATAATTGGGATTTTTCCCACTAAGTCTAGTGCCAAATCAGTCAGTAGACAAAAAGTGAATGTCCTTCAGTGTTTTGATTTACTTACTTAAAAAATGAGCAATAAATATGCCTGCTGAAGATTCACTATAATATGGTCACAATGACATAGATTGAAGGTGGGTCTGGACATAACTAAGCGTATTAAATATAGCCCAAACTCAGAAAGCCTAGTTGTTAACACCATTTAACCTACACCATAGGTTGTTTCATAGCCTGAGGCAAATTATATATAATTCGATCTATGACATCCAGCTAATGAGAAATGACTGGGTGGTAACTTTCATGGCCCTGAGATACTGGTTACTGCGGTAACTGTATTTGACCGTTCAACTAGAAAGGCTGGCATCACTAGTGAACCACAGCACCCTTTCAGCTGAGTTTGGACTCAGTCCGCAGGATCACCAACATGGGGTACAAGGCAGGCCCTAACGATCTGTCAGTTGGTTCTTGAAATGAAGCGTGCTTGCAATGACTAGCTTTTACATGGAGTCCCAAGAGAATTAGACATTACAAAACATGTCATTCCACAGTGTTCCAGTCTTTCATTTCCCATTATTGGATTAAACTTGTGGTATTATTTCTCTTCATATCAATAGTAGATTTCCCATAATAAGCACTAACCAAACACTTCCAGAATTTTTAAAACTTCAATTCATATTCACTTGGCACCTAAGAGTTTTCAAATGTGCTGGTGAGATTTAAAACAAAAAACAAAAATACTATAATAGAATATTGCTCTTTATTTTTATTTTTTTATTTTTCTTGCAGCCCTGTGTGGGGGGAGAGTGACAGGGCACAGTGGTGTCATTGAAAGCATCGGATACCCAACACTTCCATATACAGACAATTTATTTTGTGAGTGGCGTCTCCAGGGACCCTCAGGACACTATCTCACCATCCATTTTGAAAACCTGAACCTTCAGAATTCCTCGGGCTGTGTAAAAGACTTTGTGGAGATCTGGGAAAACCATACCTCTGGTCAGTGGAATGTGTCTGCCTTCCTTGGGGGTGTGTATTTTCACACGTACTCATTCAGCCTCTGAAGTGTCCTCACTTCCTAGAAGGGCGAAACGGTGTCTGTTCTTTGCAAAGAAGCGCAGCTCAGTCAGCTCTGGGCGGCGCCAGCTTCTCCTTCCCTGGGTTCGCCCACGTGCAGTGGGTGTCCAAAGCCCCAGGTGTCATTCTGTAGCTCTCCCTGGAGAGGGCACTGTATTGAGAAGGCACCCTCTTCCTGCTGAGACCTTCCGTGCCATGTGCAGTTATTTGAGGGACCTCCTTTAGGGCAAGGAGAGGAAGGGGCAATGGAGCCTGGAAATAATATGAGATGGACACTTGCCACTCTGTTTCCTCAGACCATTTCTTTAACCAAGTGAGCTAGCCTTGCTCACTGTGCTGAGATGCCCTCGCCCTGATTGGTTGCAGTTTTTGTTCCACTTCTTCACATATTTAAATACATCGATTTTCATGCATGTTTGTCCTTCTTCTCTTGACAGAGGTGATCCTTCCTTTGTGGGCAGGGTCTTGTCTTTTATTATTTTCTTCATACGTGCAGAATGACTCAAGCAGAGGTTAGATTTTCACAATTATTTGACCCTCACAGGAAATTTACTGGGCAGATATTGTGGAAACACCATTCCTGAGAGCATAGACACTTCCAGCAATGTCGCTTTGGTCAGATTTGTCACAGATGGCTCTCTTACTGCCCCAGGATTCAGACTACGGTTTGAATCCAGCTTGGAGGGTAAGTTCATTGATTCATTTAAAAATGTATATATTATTGAGCATCTATACCGGATAGTCACCACGCTAGGCTCTGGTGTTGTAATAGTTGAGGGGAAAAAAATGCATGATCCCTGTCTTCTTGGACCTTACGTTTTAGTGGAGAGGCAGATATTAACCAAATAATCACACCAATAAGTAAAATATTTAAACTGAGATCAGTGCTACAAAGGAAGGGAACTAGTTCTGTGAGAGACGTGAGGGGTGGGAGCTGACTGCATTGCTCATCTGCAGAAAGCCAGTCCGTCGCTTATTCAAGATTTGCGTTCCAACTTCCCTGACAAACTCAAGTGAAATAAAGATTTTTCAATTGGGGGAAAAAAAGGATAATTGCTTTAGCCTTCTGATTTTCCAGACTATAAGATTACTACATTTATTAGTCTCTCATGGCTCAGGCTGTGATGCTAAAATGCTGCCAGTGAACTATCATCCACGGAAACAAAGATTAAATATTGAAGACCGGAAGTAATTACAAATGTGGATAAGTCCTCACATACACGTAAATAAGAGCAATGATTTTTGTCTAGTGGCATACTGAAATGCTTTAACTTGGGGCACATTCCTTATAGAAGGGGTCGGTGGGTTTGAAGGGAAGTTTTCTTGGGCCTTTTCCCCTTCAGAATGTGGCGGGGATCTGTGGGGCCCCACGGGAACGTTTACGTCTCCCAGCTACCCGAACCCCAATCCTCACGGCCGGATCTGCGAGTGGAGCATCACTGCGCAGGAAGGAAGGCGGGTCACGCTGACTTTTAACGACCTGAGGCTGGAAGCTCATCCATCCTGCACCAGTGAGCATGTGACAGTAAGTGTCCTGTGCAGTTGGGGATATCATGTTCCATTGTTCAAGAAGTTTATTGACTCATAAATCATAGTTAGAGAACTAGGTCGGGAGTATTCCCATCGCGCAACTGTATCTCAGAAAATTCTAGTATTTTAGATACTAGAGCAAGATCACAGTAAACCTCCATGACATTTGTAAAAGCTGTTTTAAGAGACTGTTAGTTGTCACCACATACATCAGGGTCATAGGTAGGATAAATTTTAAGAGCAAATAACCATTACACATGACAAAACTGAGCAAACAGAGAAAAGTTAAGCCTATGGGTAGCACATGGCTGAGTGAGACCAGAGTCACAGCACAAGCCATCCCCAAAAGTGTTAGGCGGAGGAGTGGGCCTGCCGGACTCCTGTTCCCTGCCAGAGCACTGGGCGATGCCCCTGGAAGATCGTGGCTGCCTGCCCTCCAGGCTGCCAAGCTCACACGCTCTCAGCTATACCCTCAGCATTCTTGGCCCTTAGCAAAAGCAAGCAAATGAGGTCTGTGTGTGAAAGACTAACTGTAAAATGATAGATCTATATGCATACACACTCTATCGGTTGTGATTAATATCAGTATATTTCCCCACCCAACCTGTCCTTTCTTCTCTCTTTCTTTTCTCAGTAAATAACAATTCCAAACATGTGGTTGCTTGGGTCAAAAAACCTTGATGTCTGTTTTGGAGTCCTCTCTCTCACATATTATGTGACATCCATAAGCAAGTCTCACAGGCTGTACCTTTAAAAAATATCCAGAATCTAACTCCCTATCATATCCACCACTCCCACCGTCACCACTCGCTGAGATCTATTTTACTGGCCTCCCTACCTCCACCCTTGCCTCGCTGCATTCTGAACACAGCAGCCAGCGTTTCCCTGTCAGTCAGATCACATTGCTCCTCTTGCAAGTCCTCCAACGGCCTTTCATCTCACTCAGAGGAAATGCCCAGATCCTCACAGTGGCCCGCTGGCCCTACTTTATTTTTTGTCCCTTCCTTCTCCTACCTCTGCTTTCCTAACTCAAGCTCCTCTCTTCTTTCACTCATGCTGGACTCCTTTAGGTTTCCTGAACGTGCTAAGATCCTCCTACAAGCCACTTCACATGCGCATCATCTCTTCTGGGTGGCTGCGGGGTTCACGCTCTCACTTCATTCAGGTCTCTGCGAATGACTTGATCCCGGGCCTTCCCTAAGCACCCCACGCTAAACAGACCCCAGCAGGGCCTCTCCCTTTGCCTGCATTTTGTTTTCACAGCATTTCACACCAGCTGACATTCCACATATTTCTTTCTTTGCCTGTTGTTTATTGTCTGTTCCCCGCACTAAGATGCGAGCTCCATTAGGACACGCACTTATTTTTGTTCACTGCTGAATCCTCAGAGCCTGGCATAGTTGTTGAATGAATGAATAGTGGAAAGGTTATCATTAACCTTTAACTAACAAGCCACTCTTGCTTTCCATTTAATTGTCTCCTGTTGGGTAGTGAATTTCAAAGAAAAAATGTGACACGTCTTTGTATGTTACTACTGTTTTGTATTGCCCTAAAATAACTATGTTCGAGCTTCAAATTTTGCCAAGTTCCAATATCTGAAGAATTGAAAATTTTTATCAGATATTAAAAATATGGAAGCAGTATATTTTCTTTTATTTGATGCCAGAAAATTTTGGACTACACTTGCTTGTTTTATAGGAACATTTTCCCCATTATTGAATGAATCTATAGAGACAAGGATGAAGTAGAAAAAAATTAACTACTCCCACAGCACTATATTTTGATGCATTTTCTTTTCTAGGCAATGAATAATATTATATACTTGTAACCATGGGACATAAATTCACTTGTATACTGATTTTAATCTATTTTTCTGATTATAAATATAAAAGATCTTTGTTGATTGATTGAAATTAGGAGAGTTCAGAAAATGCAAAATATAAAACTATTTGGAATCTCACGCATTCATTATTAAAATTTTGATGTATATGCTGTTTTTTTTCCTTTGAAATTGTTTCCATAGTTGATGTCACATTGAATATAATGATTATTAAGAATCTTACCAGCAGAATATTTACATTCCCAACAGGAAAGGTAGTATAAAGAGTCATAGTTTTAGAACTCAAATAATTAAAGTTACAGTAATTACCACAACTTCTAAATCAATTCGTACTTGTCATTTCCCTATCTCTGAATCATAGATGTCCAAGGCATCCATTTTCATTCACCTTTTAGCTACTTCTTGTGGAGTGTCTGTCATTATTTCAAAATAATACTCCTATTCTGCTACTTCTTTACTTTTTAGTTTTAGACATTTTCACAAACCAGACCCCACTCCACCACTGCAAATGCACACGGAGATATGCACCTTCACGCACTTATCCAGCTTCCTCCCAAAATACTAAGTCACGGATACTGTTTACTTGTTGAGGTTATGTAAACACCATTCCCAACAAAGCCAGGTCGTGTTCTACGGTAGCATTTGCTTTTGTTTTTCCAAGTAATAATAACATTGTCCTTTTTACTTTTTCTTGGTTTTCTGTGCATCACCAATTCTCCACACACTTTCCGGTCCAGGTGTACATCCCTGCCTTAGATGATAAAGCACATCTGTCATGTTCATTCATTTTCCTTAGCAATGTTCTTCCTTCGTCCATTAGCTGTGAGCCTGATGCCAGCTGTCGTGTTGGAATTTCTCTTCATCACCAAATTTCCAAGTCCCTTCATTCCTCTTCTGGGCTGGATACCTGATTTCATGATATGAGCATTTCCTTTTCTTGGTTAATTTCCTCTTTTGGTGAGGCATATGTACTCGTAGCTCTCGAAAGAAGTGGACGTGGACGATAAAGTTTTTGAGAATGTGTATACCTAAAATTATCCTTATTTTACCCTTTTCTTTGAATATATGATACACTTTACATATCATATATTCAGTATATTCACATACACATATGACTATATTAATCATAATTTTGAACTATCATGCCACTTCCCTGGGGGTAAGTTTCCTTCAAGTTCCTGTTTCCTGTTTACGTGTATTGGTCTCTACCTTGACATTAGACATTTCTCTAAATGTCTGATGACCCTTGGCTGTTCATTTATATTTAAGAATGAAGTACTAAATGGCAGATTGGAAGCTCTGTGTGCACGACAGGAGCTGTCAACTTGTGGGCTTCATGGGAGGTGACAGAGTTTGTGACTTGACCATTTAATTAGCAGAAACTACAAATGTCATAACTAGAGGTCTTTTCTCCTGGGGAGATTAATATTCCAACAAAGAAACACTTTTAGAATTAATTTGTTTTTTGAATCTTTAATATGATTCTTTTTCTTTGAACTATATTTTGTAGGTTTAATGTTTGTTTCATTTCTTTTTCACTCTGCTCTAAACAAAGGGATTTACTCACCCTTTGTTTACTTGAGAACTTGTGTGTGTGTGCGTGTGTGTGTATGTGAAAGAGAGCGAGAGAGAGAGCGAGAGAGAGAGAGAGAGAGACAGAGAGAGAGACAGAGAGAGAAAGAGAGAGAAAAGAAGGAGGGAGGAAGGAAGACTTCCTAAAGTCTACATGTTGAGCAAGGGCAGCTTTAACCATATGATTCCTCTAAACTCAGCTGCCCATTTGACTCTCTGTCCAGATGGAGTGAGGAAAAGCTATACCATGTAGTGTGCACCACAGTGAGATGTGTGCCTGATTTTATTCCCACTTATAGCAATTTTAGAGTTTGTCCTAATCTGCATGCCTACTTCTTACCCCATTGTTTTCTGGGGGTTGTAGTTACTGAGGACAAACACAAATGGAGGAGCGAAGTGGAAACAGCACACTGGTGGCTTCTAAAGGCAGGAGTTCATGTGATAAATGAATGTCTGCACAATTTTTAGTCATCATAATTCTAAGTTCAGGGCAGACAGTGGGGCAAGGATAAAGGTCATTGATCATGGTTTCCAACATGTCCCATTAGCCTGTAGCTGCTAACAATCCCTTTTGATTCTGGCAAAGGTTACCCATTCCTGTTTTCAGTATTATTGAAATATTTGTCATCTTCTGTTTCCTTATATGTTACTTCCTGGTTTAGAATCAGAGGGATGGTTCAAATACCAATTCTACTATTACTAGCTCTTTAGACTTCAGCAAATTGCATAATCTTTCTGAATTCTACCGTCTTAATCTGGAAAAGAAGGATAATATTATGCATCTGAGAGGGTGTTGTGCTAATTGGATAAGGTAGTCCATCTGGGTTATTAGCAGAATCTGGCATTTTTTTCCATGCTCAGAAAATTGTAGGAAATGCTGTGTCTGGTCCTGTGAGCTAGAAGATGCTTTAAATTAGAAGCCTCCACAGAGCTAAATTTAACGGCCAATTACAGTAAATAAAAAAGCTTACATCTTTTGTTATGGAATACATTCTCCTTCCCCATAGCTCTTGATGTCATATTCTGAATCATTATTTCTGATTGTGAGCCATTCGAATCCTTTTTTAAAACAGGAATATTAACCAATCACTCAATCGATCAATTATTGTTTAGTTACTTCTGGATTTTTTTTTCCATTGTGAAAACCAGGCATGCTAAAAAATTCATTTGGTTTTGTACAGAAGTGAAATAATGCTTTGCCAGTTATTATAACTATGAGCACAACTAGAGTTATTGTTTAATATTTAGGAATCACCAATAATCCATTTAAAAAAAATTCAAATTAGTAAGAATATTGAAGCTTGAGTCCATTTGCAGTTAGGAAAGAACTATTGATACTGAAATTGATTTTTTAAAATTACTTTTCAAGGTATTTAAAAATATTAGAGTCATTATATATTTCACATCATTAGAGACTAACATTTAAGCCTTTGTTCCAAATATCAAAGGTCCTGATGCATTATTAAGAAAAACTGCCCATCAATGAACTTTGTGAAGTAAGATTTAAGCATATTGGCCTATCTGCTTTATATTTAGAGCACGGTTTCCAGTTGCAATGAGTACGACAGTTTTTCATTTGTCACCACATGGCAGGATGGCATTACTGCAGTATTTTCATTTAGTGAAATGACCTTGAGGCCACGAAATATGCTCTGGGTAATGCAGAAGTTTGTGGCACTGGGCTTGGAACCCGTATTGTTAAGTAATTCATTTTGGCACAAGGTTTCCTTAGAAGGAAGTGTGTCCAGGCTGGGACTGTAACCTCTTAGGAAATGTTTAGTAAGATGGACTGCACGTCTAAACGTTAAACTGTGTTTTCGTCAGATATTCAATGGCATCAGAAGTAACTCACCCCAGCTCGAAAAGCTGTGTAGCAGTGTGAACGTAAACAACGAGATCAAGTCCTCAGGAAACACAATGAGAGTCATTTATTTCACTGATGGATCCAGGCCATATGGCGGCTTCACTGCTTCCTACACATCCAGTGAAGATGCAGGTAACATAAGATGTTATAAATACAGAAATGCATTGCAGATAGCCCCACAGCTGCTGCCAATAGCAGAGCCGTGTATTTTCACTTTAGTGATCAAAATTATACCTAGGATCTTCTATGTGAGACAGACATATATAACCAGATAGAAAATCTATGCCATATAGAAACACACACACACACACACACACACCTGCCTTTACCTGCACACACACACACACAAAAGCAAAATGTTCGGTTTTGGTAAGAAAACTTTCATTGTGAATTAAAACTTTTAAAAGTGCTGTTAGAAGAACTTCTAGCCCAATTCCATGCCATGATGCCATTACAGTTGGTTTCTAGTCCCACAGTCCTCCGTCAATTATTTCATGATGAGAGACCATCTACCTCTTAGAAGGTAACTCACTTCCAGAGTGTAACTATGTTAATTGAAGACAGACATATTTTATTGTTTCTTAATCCATCCATATACACATTTCCATTGTAAATAAATGAGGGGTTTGCTTTTGACATAGAGTATTTAAAAATTAAACAAAATGTGGCTTTTCTAGTCTAAACGTCCTCCTACTTTCTATATTGGTATTATTATCTAAGAGTTTTTAAATTTAGGAAGAATGGAATTGAATATTAAAAAAAAAAACCCTCTAAGTTATTTTGTTGATATAAGGAGAGTTTCATTCCCTATCAAAAGGGGCAAATTTATTGCCACACTGATGTTATGTGATCTATTTGATCCAATTAAATTTTGGGGTCAAGTGGAGAATTGCTAATCAGAAGTCATTGGGACCACCCTTATATTTTCATATTCCTCTAAATTAAGTATTATTGAATAGTGGGCCCAAATTAGGAGATACCGATGCACAGCCAAACCTCACCCACCTTGTCTACAACTACAAGAAAATGAAGCTGCTTATCTTTGCACATCTTTTATTCTAAACCCACAGAAACTCCTTCCAGAGTTTGTATGCAGGAGTCAGCCCTTCACCCACAACCTTTACTTCACTAGAAAAACAAATCAGAGCAGTGAAAATGTTGCGGCTGTTATTGTAGTGTTGTTCCTGTGTTGTTTGTGTCTTCTGTTACGGTATGAATCTCACTGCTACTTTCCCTGTTGCCTTTGTTTTTCCTTAGTGTGCGGCGGGTCCCTTACAAATTCCCCTGGAGGAAACTTTACTTCTCCTGGCTATGATGGAGTCAGTAATTACTCAAGAAACCTAAACTGTGAATGGACTCTCAGCAATCCGAGTCAGGGAAATTCATCCATTTACATTCATTTTGAGGATTTTTACCTTGAAAGTCACCAAGACTGTCAGTTTGATGTCCTAGAGTTCCGAGTTGGTGAGTTCAATCAAGGACCACTTCTCTCATTTATCTACGATATTTTTCTTATGCCTGGAGACCACCAACAGTGAAAGGAGTCAAATTATTGTAATGTATTTACATAAGATCCCCCCAAAATGTTGTTCAGACGAAGCCATAATTCCATTTACACACAGCCGAGGAAAGCATGCCCTCTGAATAGTGAGGGAGATGGGTCAGCATTTACAACTAGACTCTGTCTCACTTGTGAGATTTACCCAGGAGAGACTCTGGTCTGTCTTTGCTCTCTTAATGAGTTCAGGTTCCCCTTTCAGTTATCGCCTACTGCTCAAGACTCCTTCTCTTGGAGCCTGGAACATGCAATGATCAGACTGTCAGTGCTATCCTGAACTTTCAGGATTCACAGAACAGGCCGTAGATCGCTCCTTAGGCCTGAGAAGTCAAAAGCAGCTTTGGAATGCACCGGGTAGAGAAGCACATGGAACCTGTTTGAGGAATCTTTCCCAGAGCGGTCAAGTTTGTCTTTGTTTTCATGACAGAAAGGATTAAGGTGTACTTAGTAAACCATAATTCCTTTAAGAATTTTTAAATATTTTCATTCATGGAAGATGAATCCATTTTAGTTTTTTCCTATAGTCAACACATAGGTTATCCATCAAATTGCCCCATCATTACATTGACACTCTTTTCATGGTTAAAAAAATAATAAAAATAGTGCTTGCTTTGGCAGCACATATACTAAAATTGGAATGATACAGAAATGGGGCGAAGGGTTAAAGAAGTACAAATTAGTAGTTGATAGAGGTTCATGGGGATGGGGAGCGCGGCATAGGGAATGCAGTTAGCATTATCATATGGGCTAGGTGGAGAGCCAGAGGAGAGAAGGAGCAATTAGGGGGATCATTTTATAAACTATAGAAAGTCTAACCAGTGTACTGTATGCTTGAAACTAATAAAAATAATAGAGGAGGAAAGTAACATTGTAGATTCTATGCTGTCAGACAGAGATTCTCCAAGTTTCATGTTATCACAAAATTTAAAGAAAAAGAGGCTGAAAGTAGCAGAAGATAAGTTAGTTTGCTGGTGGTAATGTTCTGAAGCAGCAGGAAGCAACATGTTGACAAAGATGGAGAGGAACTATGTGGATGTCTACTCTTAAAGCAGAATTTAATGATGTGTCAATTAATGCCTTGAAATGTTTTTTATTGATTCTTATTAAATCCATTGACTATTTCTCAAAAGCTATATAAGTAATGGCACTTCGTGTGTTATTTTTTCAGATAATGCTGATGGACCTCTGATATGGAGATTTTGTGGACCTTCGACACCTTCTATGCCATTGGTTATCCCTTATCCTCAGGTATGGATACATTTTGTCACCAACGAACGTGTAGAACATACTGGATTCCATGCAGAGTATTCTTTTACAGGTAAGACATGATTAAGCTTTCAATTCTTGGCAATAAAATAATAGATAAAATTTTTATAATATTTGCCATAAAATTTCACATATATTTTGCTGGATTTATTACTAGGTAGCTAATGGTTGTATTGCTAATGTCAATAAGACATTCTAAATAGATTTTCTGGTTTGTTGTTGTGGATATCTAGGAATTTTTAAATTTTTTATATTGATCTGTAGGCCAGAGATCTTGCTATACTCTCATTAGCTTTAATATTTTCTCTATAAATTATTTTTGGTGTTTTTTTGTGTAAACAATCAAATCTGCAAATGACAGTGACTTTTTATTTTAGCTCATATACTTTATTTCTTTTTCTTGTTTTATTTCACTAGCCAAGCCACCATCATAATGTTGAGTGGAAGGATGATGACATTTTGTTTCTGGCCTTAATGTGAATGTCTATGACATTTCATTGTTAAATATATTGATTGTCCTTAGAGTTCCAACAAATACTCCTTATCAGATTAAATAAATTCCCTTAAATTCTTAGTGCACAAAACTTTTTTTTCCTGTGAATAGGTATGTAAGATTTTATTAGATAACTTCTGCATCTATTGAGATGATCTTTTTTTTTTTTTTTTTTTTTTTGCTCCTTTGCTATGTTAATGTGATGAATTATATTGAAATATTTTTCTCGTTAAACCATTCTTTCATTTCCAGGATAAAATCTACTTGGTCATGATGTATGTTTTGAATTTATTACTGGATATTTTTTACTAATGTCTTGTGTCAAATTTATATCTGTGACATTCAGTTTGTACCTGAAAATCTAGCCTAAGACAAGCAGCACTTCATGCTGCTTCTCTGGGCCACTGAAGTTTTTCTAGTCCCTTTTCAATAGCATGGCAGTCCTTTTAGATTCCCAGCGTCATGTAAGAGTCTCAACTCCAGCCCTTCTTTTTGTGGTGAGTCCAAGGCCGTATATTCCCTTTCTGTCTGGTCAGCAAACCCTTAGACCCCAATCTCTGGGACCGACATCTTGGTTCTATATTCCCTCAGATTTACATGCTCTTGGCTTGAGATTACCCCTCGGAATCTGAGTATTCTTATCATTCATTGATTTGGGAGATTGCCTTTCTTTTCATTAAGTTTGGCTATAAATCGAAATATGTTTTGATTATAGTTGTATCCAATAGTTTTTGTGTTATAATCAAATGGTCGACTGGGCTAAGGAGTGAGATTGATTATCTACTTAATCAACCACTTTGCCAGTTGATTTTTCTTTATTAGATTGACAAAAAAGAGTCCGGCTCCAGAAAGAAGTATAATTTGTGTGAAACATCATACCATACTGTGCTTTAGAAATTTGTCTGTTTTTCAATGTTATGCTAATGTAAACCTTGATAGATGATCACAGACATATGGGCTTATGATCAAATGACAAAGTCTTTAGTTATGGTACTGATCATATTCTTCAGGCTTACATTTATTTTCACTGGCCTAGATTTTTTCAAGAAAGGCAGCGTTATTTTCTTTGCCCCTAGTGCATTTACTCTCAGTTATACACACATCTAATTATTCTCCATTTATGGTACAGATTATCTTCTTTCTTATTTTTACTAAATTTGAGCCTATTTTCAGCATGTGATTCTCTGTATGGTATTCTGTTTACTTCTAATCTTCCACCAGTTTTACGTTGCTTTTATCCCATCTCATCTACTTATTCATTTATTGTATTTTTTAAATCATAAAGTATGACAGCTATAAGTACTACTTACTTTGGCCATGCAGGGTTCCCACCCCCCACCTTCTTATATGAAGTTTACAAATCTAATTTCAGATTGTGGTGGAATACAGACGGGCGAGAGCGGAGCGATCTCAAGCCCTAAGTATCCAGCCTCTTACGACAGCTTGACCCACTGTTCTTGGTTGTTGGAAGTCCCACAAGGCCACACCATCACTGTGAGTTCTGAGGACTGAGTAAAATGCTTCTGAGACTACAGGACTACAATATCATGTCCTGTGTGGGAACAGAGTTTTTTTAAGTAAGCAATTATTAGAGTTTGATCTTGTAAGCAGATCGTTCTCTCCCTAAAATGTTCCCATTAGAATAGATATGTTGACATCTATGAGTTTACAATTAATGAAGAATGAGCTCTCTTTTTCAAGCACTGGAGAAGCTATATGCAGAAGATACTTGCTCCAGGAGAGAAGTGTTTTCGGTTTTCAATGTGAGTTGCCAGCCCAGCCCAGGAGACTGAGTAGTGTCCCCTAAAGACTTTAGTTTGGGGACAAATATCCCCTTTCACAAGTTCCTAGAGAAACCTCAATAAGGACAAAGAGAGGAGGGCAGTGGGAAATAAGAGACATACATGCAAAATTATAAAGATTAAAACAAAATAAAAGTATTTGTGAGGGCCTTACCAAACTCCAGATAGGTAAGTTCACTTACAGCTCGCAATGCAAACTCCAGATAGGTAAGTTCACTTACAGCTCGCAATGATTATTTTTCTTTTTCTCCTGCAGCTTACATTTAGTGACTTTGATATCGAATCCCATTCAGCTTGTGCTTGGGACTCTGTCACTGTCAGGAATGGCGGTTCTCCAGGATCGCCCATAATAGGACAGTACTGTGGGAGTTCAAACCCCGGGCCCATTATGTCTGGTTCTCACCAGCTGGTGGTGATTTTTAACTCGGACTATTCGGTGCAAAATGGTGGATTTTATGCTTCGTGGAGCACACATACTTTAGGTAAAAAAAAAAAAAAAAAAACCATGCTCTGCACTTACTATCTTTTTTCATCGTAGTATTTTAAAAAATTTGTCAGCTAATTCAACAGGTATACATTTTGTACCTACTCTCTGTCAGACTCAACTCTAAATTTTTACATGTCTCATCTCATGTAGCAACCCTGTAATAAGGATATAACATTGATACTTATTTTCTCCATTTTCCTTAAGTTACATGGGCTGATAATTTTCCTATGTCGTGTAGCTAATAATTGTGTAGCTAATCATCAGTAGAGTCAGGATTTGACTAAAGACAGTGGAGCCCAGAGACTTTGATCTTACTTCAATCTGCTGCCCCCATAGGCAGAAAGGCAAGGCATACCTAGGGAACAATGAGGAGTAGAAAAGATGTGTTGGAACCACAAGTAACAACATATTCAGAGCCTGGAGGCTGGCTGATGAGTGACGAACCGCAAGCAGGAAGAGAAGCGGTCCCCATCACGAAGAGCCTGGCTTCCATGCAGTCACTTAAGCAATGGGGGCCACTGAAGAGTGTTGAGCAGCAAAATGACAAGATAAAATGTATGATTTAGACTAAATGCTCTTCCTCTAAGAGGTGGCAAAATAACATAGATTTGATTTCAAAAGACATAGCTTTTGTACATTTGAAGTATAAACGTCATGGAAATTCCCAGAAAATATAAGAACTTGAAGTGGTGACTTTAGTCAGGATTTCCTTAAAGCCTTGCAATGTCACACACACAGGGCGGTTTTTTCTAGGGGAGACAGAATTATTACGAAGGTCTTTATGGAATGAGTCCAACTTTCCCTCGTTAAACCACTGGTTGCCTTTGAAGTCATGAGGGAGTCTTAGGTGAACCATTGGTTTTCCAAGGGTTTAAAAGCAAGAGCTACAGAGATGCTCTTTAATTTGACTTCATTTTGTCTTCAGTTTGTAATTTTTTCTTTTGTTATGTCTTAGCTATGTATTTCAATAGTATTAAAATACTTCCAGATTTTTCTTTCTGTCCATGTAATTTGTTTTCATTCATCCGTGTTTCAAAGTGAATGAACCAGGATGCTTAATGGAAGAATTTCCCTCACCTCAAAATTATTTTCTGTAGCCCTGTATCTTAGAATAAGTTTACAAATGAGTATAGACTTTCATTCTTTGTTAGTGGTAAGGAAATACAGAATTTGGGATTGCTGGGCCACAAATATTATGTAGCCTCAAGGGGAGATAAACATATTGGTACCATTTGAAGACAAGATAGAAGTCTAGCCTCTTTATCACAGGGATTGGTATCTCACTTGAGTTCATGGAGATGTAACAAAACAGTAACAGCTGAAGCATTTATTGCGTTCTTATTGTATACCTGCCCTAAGAGCCAGTGATTCTTAAGTAAGAAAAGATGAACTGAAATCCCACATTTAGAAATGTGTCTTCTCTAAAAGTCTTGGGCTACCAAAATTGTTATTTTCCTCTCAAATTAATGACATTTTCCATGACAACATTTAAGGTTGTGGTGGAATACTTCATTCAGATAACGGCACAATCAGATCCCCTCACTGGCCTCAGAATTTCCCCGAGAACAGCAGATGCTCCTGGACAGTCATCACTCATGAAAGCAATCACTTGGAAGTCAGCTTTGACAACAACTTCCTAATCCCCAGTGGCGACGGACAGTGTGAGAACAGCTTCGTGAAGGTTAGTGGGCTCGTTTATTAAATTAAGGCTGAACAGGTTTCATGAACATAAATGTTTAGACTAGAAACGATTCATTGCCTCTCAATGTAGGAAAAGGACAGCTTTGCTGCCTTGATACGTTGAATGAGAAAAATGAGAAACTTAAACTATTAGGGATTAGTGTTTGAACTACAACACACACATTGCCACGTGACTTTTCATTTGCTAATGCATAGGCAAAGTAACTTAATTAAGGAGCTTGTTTTCTGGCCTTATTGAATTCTCATGAACATTGATGGTTCTTCCTTTCTGTAAAAACTAAAGAGAGAAGGCCAGATTTCTGTTTGTTTATTCTTTCTTCCCCTTGCCCCCGCTTATCTCTCTCTCATAGATCTTCTGAGACAAAATGAATGTAAGGCACCATTACAGGCAACATTTAAATATGCTATAAAATTGCAGAAGGCTAGAGAAGGGGCTAGTGCAGGCTTCACCTTGCCCTTGAGAGCCCATAAGCTGAAAAGACCATGAGAGACCAGTAAAATTATGGCAGTCAAGCAGTCTGTTATACTGTATTTCTAGAAAGTCACAATACTGCTCATGTGGCACTGACCTCACTTTTCCTTGACTTGTGACCATGAGAGCTATGTTATAAATTCATCCCATCTGTGCTCTTTTTCATCTTATATGTTTTATCCCTGAGAGGCTACGTCTTTTAGAGGAAAGAACATTGACCTTAAGTTCACAATAGCCTAGACTCCATTCCTGTCTCTTGTTCCTCTGGGAGGTAATTAAACATTTCGACTTTAAATTACTCAACTGTAAAATAAAGAGAACAGTTCCTACTTTAGTGGAGCTGTTTGAAGCATTGAGGTAATAGGATACAATAATATAGAGTTCAGTACTTAAAATATAAAACCACCTAATGAATAAAAGTGTTTTTTATTGTTAATGTTATTGTTTTGTATCATCTCCCAAATTATGTTTTATAACTAACTGATCTGTGCTTACTGTTTAAATAAAAACCCCATATGTAAATAAAAATCTTCAAGACCAAGGGATAAGGGAAAAAGTCTTAGATTCGATATCAAAAGATTGATGCATAAAAGGAAAAATTAATGAATTTCATCTCATCAGAACTAAAAATCTTTTGCTCTGTGAAAGCCTCTGTGAAGGGGATGAAAAGACAAGCTACAGACTAGGAGGAAAGATTTACAAAGCACATGCCTGACTACAGACTACTGTCTAGAATATATACAGAACTCTCAAACCCAGCAGTAAAAACAGAGAATCTACTTAGAATATGGGCAAAAGATATGAAAACATATTTCACCAAAGAGGGTAGTCAGATGGTAAATAAACATGAAAAGATGTTCAACATCACTAGCTGATTGGGGAAATGTGCATTAAATCACAATCAGATGTTGCTATATTCCTATCAGGATGCTAAAATTAAGAACAGTGACAGACTCCAAATCCTGGCAAGGATGGGGAAAGCCGAATCACTTAGCCATGGCTAGTAATATAAAATGGTACTGAAAAATAGTTGGGCAGCTTCTTATACAATTAAGCCTACACTTACCATAAGATCCAGCAGTTACACTCGTGGGCATTTACCCCAGAGTAATGCAGATTATGTGTACACAAAAACCTGTATATAAATTATCATAGCAGCTTTATTTGTAATGTCTCCAAAACTGGAATCAGTGCAAATGTCCTTCAACAGGTGAATGGTTAAACAAACTCTAGTATATGCAAACCACAGAATACAACTCCTTGATAAAAACAATCAACGGACCAACAATTTGGACAAATCACCAGGGAGTTTTGCCAAGTGGAAAAAGCCAACCCCAAAAGATTACATAATCTATTGTTCCATTTATAAAATGTTTCTGAAATGACAGTATTTTAGAAGTGGAGGACAGATAGCCAGAGGTCAGAGAGTTGGGGGAGCAGAAGGCAATTGTGTGGTTAATAAAGGGCAGTGCTCGGGACCCTTGTGGTGTTGGGTGGTTCAGGGAGTCGAGTGTGGTGGCACATAACTTATATCTACTGAATACACACACACCTGAGTACACGTAGAAGTGGGAAATTGAGCCAGACTGCTACATTGTCGATCTCAGTATCCTAGTTATAATATTATACTATGGCTTTGCAAGATATCAGTGTTGGGAGAAACTGGGAAATGTGTTCAGGAGACTCATCGATATTATATCTTACAGCCGCATATGAATCTGCAGTTATCACAAACACTTGTTTTTGTTATTGTTGTTGTTGTTTGTTTTATTACTTGCATGATAAAATATCATGTGAAGCCAGGCTGACAATTTTGTAACAGTCTGTAGATATAATATAGAATATAGTTCGATGAGTCCTGGGTCATATAGCCAGTGGCATGAGTTCTTAACTGACAAGGCAGCAATGAAAACTTAGTAACTCTTTCTTATTATTGTCATTACAACACTTAAGTTCTTAGTCCTAAAGGTACAGCTGTCAGATCCACAATTAATGACTTCAGAAAGGTATAAGCGCTAGAGTATTCTTGAAGTTCCTTGTTAAAGAACTTGAGATTCCTTATTAAAAGTTTTAGCTTTTATCTCCTTGCCTTTTAGTAATGTTTATAAAAATAGTATATGCAGATATCAGTAAATCATGTTTATACTTTTATAAAATATGGATAGAAAACTTCTGTGTACTGTTTCCCTGGATAGTTAAGGGGGGAAAAATTAAAGGGGATATTAGGGAAAAATGGTAGTATGTATTTCTTTCGTGACACATTTTTGATCTTAAGTTATTTGGCAGAATATCTATGTTTTTTATCTCAGTAGCTCCAGTGCCAGTCACCTCCTATATCTAATAAATGGAAATATAATTTGCCTTTAATAGATGACTAACAGCTGGATCCCAATGTTTGAAAAATCAATTCAAATTATATGGCTTTAAAGAACTGAGAAATATTAAATCAGTGCTGTGAATCAGTGATTTCTCACCTCTTCCTATGGACTGACTTGCCAATAGAAATATTTTTAATGGCTTGATGTTTTATTGCTTTGTTTGAGAAATATTCCTGAAAGTGATATGTTCAAATGAGTAATTTTATGTAATTCGATGTGAAGAAGAAAATATTTAATAGTCAAGGAAGACTAATCTAAACCTAATTACTTTTTTGCCCTCTTGGGCTAGATAATTATTAGTTGTGTATATGTGTGGTGGTGGGGGGGTGGTCTTGTGCATTGTAGGAGCTTCAGCAGCATCCCTGGCCCCTACCCACTACATGCCACCCCCATACCAAGTGTGATAATCAAAAAGGCCTCCGGACGTTGCTACATATTCCCTGGAGAGGGCAAAATTACTCTCATCTGAGACTCAGTCAACTTGGGGGATCTTCCCTTGTTAAACACATTTTATAGTATTTTCCCCAGTAATGTGTATTCATGACCTAATATCAGTTCTTTCCTTGAGTGACTCAACATTTTAGATACCATGATCTCTCATTTAAACTACTGCAAAACCTTCCTGGCTGATCTCTCAGCATCCTCTCTTTTTTTCTTATTCCCCACATTGTAATGTTTTCCAAAAACCAAGCGTCGCTGAGCCTTAAGCTTTCCAGTGGCTCCTTGCCGTTTTCGGGACAGTGGCCCAGATCTCTCACATGCCACAGGGCCGGCATGGACTCTGCAGTCTCGCCTCACGCCTTAGTTTCTCTCTGTTCTTGGAACTAGACATGCCCCTCCCTGCCATGCGGCCCCTTTGGGCAGGCTCACCACTCCCCAAAGCAGGTAAAGCTCTTCATGACATACTCTCAAGGCCCCTTTCACAATTGGAATTTCGCATTTAAATTTGCGATTCTATGATTATTGTCCTTCACCAAGCTGGTTAGGATTGGCTTGATTTGGAATTTTATTGCTCACAATATCCCTCAGCAGCTATTTTTTTAATGACTACATCAGTTATTTCTTTTAAAGTTGCCAAACTGATGAAATGACTGGGAGTCGCCAGCCCATCTGCAGTGAGTAATAGCACGTAGTGACCGAGGCTCACCCTTTCTTCAGCATGACCCTTAAAATCCATCACTGCCAGGAAGTCTTCTATGATTTATTCCAATGGGTGATAATTACATGTATGCTTAGGATTCATGTCCACTCTCTTTATGCTTCTCAAAGTGTTCATTTCCATGGGTTCCTTGCTTGGTGCTGTTTTATACTCGTAACCCACAATTTGCCATCCACCCAGGACAAGTGGGAAAGCCCACAGTACTGCAGCACACATGGCTGTCCTCTCAGCTAGATCAAGTCAACCAGGAGAAGGTAAGAGGAAACTAGGTAGTGATCGATTTCTTTAAGTTATTGCCCAGCTGCACAAAAATAAACACAGTCTCCTGGGAAGACTCAAGAATGAGATAGGCTATATAAATGCAGCTTTGAAAGACTATTCTCAAAAGATAATACTGCAGACTTGCATGTGTTTTGTTTACTATTATGTTTAGGTCTGTATACACCCACGTCCCATTATTCTCCAGCCTAAACGCTTTAAAATATTGACAAGGAAAAGCCTTGAGCGTTAAGTCATGTTTGTGGCTCTGCTAGGTGTGGGCCGGAACCGAGGAGGCGGACAAAGCCCTGTTAGCCACGAGCTGTGGGAACGTGGCTCCCGCTGCCATCATCACACCAAGAAACGCCTTCACGGCCGTGTTCCAGTCTCAGGAGGCCCCGGCTCAGGGCTTCTCTGCATCCTTCGTAAGCCGTAAGCAGCACTAAAAATGAAACCGAGACTAGGTGTGGCTAGGTGTGGCTGTCACAGGCAGGCTTGGGGAAGAGTGGGGGCTGCACCGGGGTTGGCTGGAACTGGGGATCCAAGGGGAAGAATGTGGGCAGGTCACCTAATCCTGAGAGTATGTCCTTCCTTTAAAACTCAGTGAGGATGGAACTGGATTAAACAATAAGTTAACTGAGAAATGGTGTAAAAGGCCTGAGTGCCACAATGATGTCTAAAAACAACCTCCAGATCCAGAGTGGACAGGAATTCTTCAGGAGACTGGTGGTTAGTAGACAGCCAGGTCCCTGGCATGTGGTACACTGACCACCTGATCCCAAATCGTCTGGGGCTTTGAAAACACACCGATTCTTGGGCCTCGCCTAACCCATATGGATTCAGAATTTCCATGAGCGGGGACTGGCATGTTTTAGCTCTCACCCAGATGATGCTCATGGGGCATCTCAGTAAACCTTGAGAGCCACTTTCTTCAGAATTTCCCTTCTTCTCTTATTACTGCTTACAAATTTGGTTCGTTTTTAAGTCTGAGAAGCAGTGGCAGTGCTGAAACTGTTGGCTGAAATGGATTGAATAGCTACTAACAGCAATCCGCTGTTGAGGAGAAAGTTTGATGAAAGGAATTAGAGGAAAGAATGCAGTGGACAGGTATTCCAGACACACAGAAAAGGATGATGGTGGCGTAGAGGAAGGATTGAAAGACCGCCCGGGCCTAACCTTAGGTCTTCACTTGGATTCATGCCTATGTGTGTGCGCGGAGCTGGGTGTGCTTTAATATCAGTGTTCAAAGAATACCGGTATTTTCATATGTGATAGATCGGCGAGTAATATGGATTAACTAGCGGTTCTATGAAAATGAGTGTCATGTAAGTGGTAAAGAGGTAGTTGGATTTATGACACCAGGGATTCATGTGAGAATTTGATAGGAGTTGGGATTAGTACATTTGACCATTTTTTTTTAAAAGCAGGTATTTTTTTTTTTATGATCAGAGTACAGTAGTAATGAAAATAATATAGTTTTCTAATAATATAATAAGATATTTTAAGACCACTGATGTACCAGTTTGGTACAAATCACTTTTCATCAGTTTTTTTTCTTTACATGAGCCATGTAAAAGGCCTGAGTGCCACAATGATGTCTAAAAACAACCTCCAGATCCAGAGTGGACAGGAATTCTTCAGGAGACTGGTGGTTAGTAGACAGCCAGGTCCCTGGCATGTGGTACACTGACCACCTGATCCCAAATCGTCTGGGGCTTTGAAAACACACCGATTCTTGGGCCTCGCCTAACCCATATGGATTCAGAATTTCCATGAGCGGGGACTGGCATGTTTTAGCTCTCACCCAGATGATGCTCATGGGGCATCTCAGTAAACCTTGAGAGCCACTTTCTTCAGAATTTCCCTTCTTCTCTTATTACTGCTTACAAATTTGGTTCGTTTTTAAGTCTGAGAAGCAGTGGCAGTGCTGAAACTGTTGGCTGAAATGGATTGAATAGCTACTAACAGCAATCCGCTGTTGAGGAGAAAGTTTGATGAAAGGAATTAGAGGAAAGAATGCAGTGGACAGGTATTCCAGACACACAGAAAAGGATGATGGTGGCGTAGAGGAAGGATTGAAAGACCGCCCGGGCCTAACCTTAGGTCTTCACTTGGATTCATGCCTATGTGTGTGCGCGGAGCTGGGTGTGCTTTAATATCAGTGTTCAAAGAATACCGGTATTTTCATATGTGATAGATCGGCGAGTAATATGGATTAACTAGCGGTTCTATGAAAATGAGTGTCATGTAAGTGGTAAAGAGGTAGTTGGATTTATGACACCAGGGATTCATGTGAGAATTTGATAGGAGTTGGGATTAGTACATTTGACCATTTTTTTTAAAAGCAGGTATTTTTTTTTTTATGATCAGAGTACAGTAGTAATGAAAATAATATAGTTTTCTAATAATATAATAAGATATTTTAAGACCACTGATGTACCAGTTTGGTACAAATCACTTTTCATCAGTTTTTTTTCTTTACATGAGCCATGTTAAACCTTGGCTAGGTTATCCTTTCTTTAATATCTTAAAATTAAATGATTTGCAGTAAAATTTCTACTACTTAGCCCAAAAACCTGTAGTGTTTTCTAAAAAATATATGTAATATTATCATTTATTTATTTTTAAGTGAAATTTGTTCTTAGTTATTGTTTCTTTTATTCAGAGTTCCTCAGGAAATATGTCTGTAGAATTAAGAAATTTTAGTCTTTCCCTCACTGATAAAAAAGATACTGTATGTGAGAACAAATGTCCTGATAATACCTTTTTCTCCCCACATAGGGTGTGGAAGTACTTTCACTAAACCTTCAGGTTACATCATTTCTCCAAACTACCCAAAACAATATGATAACAACATGAATTGCACTTACGTCATAGAGGCTAATTCTCTGGCTCTCATCCTTCTGACTTTTGTGTCTTTCCATCTGGAAGGTAAGTTTATTCTCATGTAAATTACAGTTGATTCTTAATAAATTCATGGGGGATAAGTAGAGGCAGAGATCGTCCAGAATTACCATTTGAAGAAAATATTTAAAATGTTGCAGAGTATATTTGATGTAAATTTGATTAAAATTCCATTCAAAGTTTTAAGAACACATGTACCATTCTGTATATTTCATTCAGGGGTAAAAAAACAACTCCAGGATTTTAAGAACACAAGCAACATGTAAATAGCTTAAGGAAAATAAGTATGAAATGTATTATATGTTAATAATAGTTTTTAATTTATTCCTCTGTATTTATACTCTATACACCTACATGTGTATACACACGCCCACATGTATGCACATCCTCTAAACTAATGAGAAACTTGCTGAGTCAAAGTAGGTGCTCAATAAGTGTTGAATGAGTGAATGAATGAATAAAATTAATAAATATCTGTACTCTACTTTTATTAAGTGTTACCATGAGACATGTATTCATCTCCTTTTTCTTTTTTATCTATATCAGTCCCATAGGGATTGTGAAATCCCTAACCACGAATGCCCCTTTGGGTTCATTCCCACTCCCGGGAATGGGCTGTTGGCTAAGGGGACAGGGGAACTTCTGATTTGGGCTGGGCTGTGACTATGGTAGATGGGACTTAGTGTGTATTGGATGACAGGATGCTACGATGCAGCAGGAAAAAAATATTAACCTTCAAGTAGTTGAGTATTTTTAACCACTTAATTATATTAATATTTTTATAGATTAATTTCTCATTTCTAAATTATAATTAATCTGAAAATTTGTCAAGTTACCTCTGCACAAGCAAAATTTCTTTCTGTTTGGGTTAGTCTACCACAGCAGTGAAAAGTTACATTTAGCAAAATGTTCTACAGTATTCAGGAAATTTGTTACATAAAAATAAAAATGACATGTAGTACTCATACATTGATAAATTATACAAAGCCTCTCTCACTTTATAGTTTTTCTATGACCTCCTTTTCCTACATTGCTACAAGTTTGTGGTTTTGGACACATATGCTAGCTAGAAAATGCCAAGCATGAATTGATGTATGTCACTGTAAAAATGGAATATGAAGTAAAATAAAATCTTCTTAGCATTTGCCAGCACAAAATCCCAGTAATATAAAAAGATGTTTATGATATATATAGTATCAGGAGAAGGAAAAATGTTAAAATGATTCCGTTTTCTCTTTAAAAAACCATTTGCATGAATAAAATCTGTAAGGCTCTTAAGCAGTCCTGGAAGAGGTGTCACCACAGTGCCATAGATTATGACACTCATGTTCTTCTTTAGACCTTTTCTATTATCTTTGTATCCAGGGGAAAGTTGTTTTAATAACAGGAGAAAACATGTGGCTTGGACCGTATGGGCATTTGTATGGGCATTTTTTTCTCATTAAATTATGTAAACACGAAAATTTCATATGCCAATATCATTTAGAGTTGAAAAGAAGACTCTAGGAGATACATTATATAATATAGCCGCAAATAGCTCTGCCGATACCAGTGGTATGGTATTATTACAAGGGAACCCGTGCTGAACCAAACAGTGGCTCCCTGAGTTTCTTTGACTAGGTGGGGTGGACGAGCAAGCACACCCTGGAATACCTGTCACGGGGTGTGGAGAGAGAGAACAGCACTTTAGGGGGAGTCCCAGTGCCAAGTTGGCCACTTATGAGTCACGTGACTTTGTGCAAATTACTTAATCTTTGTTTCCGATCATCACTTTTATTTTTTAAAAAATATAAAATAGTTATGAAAGTCAGATAACGCCTGTAGAAACATATTTTGTAAACTATAATTCATCAAAGCAGTCATTGTTTTGTTATTTTTGCTGCTACAAGTCAGAGTCTCCAGACGTGCCTTGATACGACTACCCTGAGAGCAGATATTTGGTTTTGCAGATTAAGTGATTTCTGCTTCTACTAAATAGATTTGCTAATCATCACTCAGTTGAAAAGACTGATTTTTTTAATAAGATAATATCTTTATGATAATGCCTTGTGATAATTCCAATATTACAAGTACTCAGCATTTTCCAACTGCTAAGTGAGTAATTTCTGGCTATAGTTTAATAGAATTATGACACTTCCCAAAAAAGGGCAACATTAATCAAATTTATTTTATAATTAGATTCATATCACTAATCATATCAATGCTGACATTCATTGAATACCACCAATAAGCTGAGATTCATAAGCTACAGTGAAAATGACCTTTTATTCCTTCTAAAGTGAGCCTGAGAGATTCGTGTGCAGTATAGTGTAATAAAACAGAATTGCTCTTGAGAAAAATCACAGCTTTTTTTGCAGGAGCATTGGCCTTTCTTGCTGCTAGAGGCCATAGAAACTATTTCTGAGAGACTATGTCCAAATGACTAAGTATTTCTGAGCCCAGCATACCAGCAGAGCCCGCGTTGACCTGGGTAGAAATGAAGGTTCTAGGTCTTTTGATGGGCCATGAGCACAAAAGGTGTCTTGGCAAGAAAAAGATGCCCTCCCACCTCCCCGGCTACACAATACTAAAAGGAAACTTACTTGTCTATACATTGTGTTTGCTAAACACCGACAGCTGGTTCAGGAGAGGCTTCTCTTCAGGCTCATATGTTGATTATTCACCTACACACTGGTGCTTTCCCTTCAGGACGGTTACAAAGGTTCAGTGACCTACTTTCTACTACAGTAAGTTGCTCTAAAAGTACATTATGATATCTTATGTTGGCCTAAGTTTCTCTTTCTCATTATTATTATATTTCCAATACTCTTCATTCTATAAACTAAAGACTCGTTTTCTATCCAATCACTGCTTTAGTATAAAAATTCCAGTGAAATCAGTTAAAAGTCATGGAATAAATTTTCCTTTGAGCATTTATAAGGCAACTCTCTCTTTTTTTTTTCTGAATGACTAAAATAGCTTTTGGTATTCTTAACAGTGTCCTCAAATGTTTTTAAGCAAAATAGGGAATTGACAAATTCAAAATATTCCCCTTGGTCAAAAATTAAACACGAGAAACAGGCAAAAGCTTACAGCAAAGGATGAAAAACTATCAATGTTTGTACTTATTTTGGAATTGGATGTCATTAAATAAATACTTATTTTATTTTCCCACATATTGAACAGTCTAAAAGTATATTTTTGTTGTATTTTCATTATTTCTGTGGCCAAGTAGATATCTCTCAGTTGCTGAAAAGATTATGGGCCTTTTCGTTTGTTTGTTTGGTTGGTTGGTTAGTTGTTTCTACTTCATAGATAAAGCACTTAATAGATGAAGTAACCTAAGGCAAGTGAACGCCTTCTATACCTTGATTTTTCTTTCATTAAAATTGAATAACATTAATTCACCTTGCTGATAATGAGGGATTTAGAAATTCTTAACTAAAAGATCCTACATCTAGGCAAATTCTGAATTCAGTCTTTCTCAGAACCAGGGTATCTCTTAATAAAAATTGGATAGAGTAAAACCTTAGCACAGAAGAAGGGCAAATGCTTTTGCTCAGTGTCCCCTAGGGAAGGCCTCAAAAGCCCTAAGGAATAGGGCTAGGTTTCCAGAACAGCCAGATAGAAAGTCCATAATATTTGCCTGAATTTTCTTTTATTAACTTAGCAGTCGTGGTTTATAGGCTACATCTTTTATAAAACTAACAGGAAAAAGGAAAGAAAATTTAGTTTTATTTTTTCCTTTTGCTGTGTTTTTCACCAAGAAGCAGAAAAAAAAATGAGTTTTGTTAGTTGTCTTAGTTCACATTTCTTCCAATTTAATCTAAATTAAAAAAAAAAAAACAGCATTACTCAATTTCTTACCATTGCTTCTCTTTGTTTTCTCAGTTGTTTCTAAAGAAATCAGAATGTAGGCGCATTTCGCAATTCATTATTTTAGAAAATATTGGGCAATGCTTCTTATGAAATAGCTCCTATTGCTATTTTATTCAAACTGGCTGAGCACTAGAGGAGATATTTTGGTTATGAGAGATTCTTCACTTGCCTGTGTTCTGAGACTCTGGCCTGCACACTCCACGGAGCTTAGTTTCATACTAGCGCATGCTTCTCTGTCCCACTCAATCATGTCCTCCATTGATGACAAGACTCCAAGCCCCTTGGAGCAAAGTTAATTAGACTAACAACGGATCTCTCTCATTGCTGCCCCCTAATTCATCTTCCTCTCCCTAGAGCCTTTTGCTACTTTACTGAAAAGACTTTATCTTATCTACAATATCAAAATATTACAACCAAAAGAATTTTTCCCTATCTTTTCCTCTCCGGCATCTCTGCCTCTCTGCCTATGACTCTCAGGAAAAAGTTGCAGTCCCAGTCTAGGTTCCACAAGTTTATACCATTTGCTGAATTACTCATCCTTAGTGTTCTTTCAGTTCTCTCCAAATTCTTGGAATCATGATGGAATTGAACATTGCTCTGTAATAAAGTCCAATATGTTAAAAATGATATTTCAGTACGTTGACTAGAGCCTTACTCATTTCAAACAATAAATCTGTTTTAAAGTTTTTTTCAAAGGATGGAAAATACTCATAAAAACAAATCATAGAGGATCATTTTGCCCCTCAGAGATTTCAGTTGTAAATATACATGAAATCGTTTACTGAAGATAGAATTAAGAATGACTGTAGCTCCTTGTCCCATGACATGGGCTGTAGTCCGAGGAGAAAGTAGTGTTCAAATTGCAGGTACTTCTCTTCCTACAAGTTCTCATATGTCTGATTGAATGCTGCCCCTTGACCATAAACTCAATCTTGATATCCATCTTGCTTCTTGAAGAACTTTTTCCAAACCTTGACTGAGTCCTTTTCTCTCCCTAGAAGTCAATCATCCTAGTTGTGTTTGATTATACATATTCTACTTGAGAGTTTTGTATATATTTTGATTATATATTCAATCGATTCCCCTATGATTATGGAAGAGTGTTTAATATCATTATTTTCTGATGCCTGTAGTCTTTGTCACCAGTGTCTTCTCATTGAAGAATCAGGCTGATATCTTTGATCTGCTGCAGTGATGTGATATGTAGAGCTAGAGCAAAGGATGTATGTGCGTGAATTAGTTGGTGCTTAATGACATCTTTATCTCATTTTCTAGTATATTACCTGGTTTTTGCTAATCTTTGATGTGCTCTTAGATTTTAGGTAACTTTACAAGATCTAATATTATGTAATGTTTAATTTCTTGTGGAAAAATTTTGAAAGACAACCACCTTAAAGAAATGACTACCGGAAAAACTCTAAGAATGTTTTAATCCATCAAGCAACTTGCCAGATATCATAACTTTCATAATTTATTGAGTCGGGCTTTGAGAATGAGGTTGTTATCTTCAGTGGTTTGTTTAGTTAATTGATAATCTGTTGCTATCTACAAAAAAATTAAAATTCCCTCTGGGGAAGTGGGGGAAGATGAATAGGGTTAAAACAGGTCAAATATTTGGTGAAGGAAGAAAATCTAACCTTGAGTGGGGAACACACAATGCAATATATATATATGACATACTATTGAATTGTACATTTGAAAGTTATTTGATTTTCTTAGTCAATGTCACCCCAATAATTTTTAATTAAGAAAAAATTTTTAAATAAATAAAAAAAAAAATTTCCTCTCTACTTCCTCTGCCTCTTCCCTGCCCAACTTCCTTACTGTTGTACACAAATCTTTTGTAAGTAGTTCATGAGTTATGGTTATATCTCAACATAGATATATCATCTCTATGTTGGTAGACCTTTCTATAATTAAACCAGTTCTTTTAATTATTTGGAAGAATAATCAAGCATATGGCACACTTTACCTTATTTTTCACAGTCTTTCCATAATTTTATAAAACAACGATTACTGTGATAGTCTATATTATTAGCCCAACAACTTAAAAACTAAAAAGAACACCTGCATAGCAAGCCATTTGACCAAAGTAACACCAGGATTTTAATCTAGCATTAGCGATATTTCTTTTCATTTTGTCATTTTGGTTTTGCAATTTTATATATTTTTTCTGCCTAAAGATATTTTTGTAATTAATGCACAACATTTTTTTCCTCAAATTCACGTCCTTTAAATTTTTAAAATTCCGGTGGAGCTATTGGTGTCTTGCAGACAAATTCTGGCAATATTTAAACCATGAATCTGTTTAGTCTATTTCTTCTTTGTCCTGTTTTTCCAACATCATATTGCTTCTAATTATATGAGGTCATCGAAATTAAGTATTTCATATTTTTAAATTGTAGATTTATGCCCAATTAGAAGCCTTTCTATTCCAGGATTTTCAAAATGAAGGAATTCTTTGAGGTTAATTTAATAAATATATCTTGAATTGATATCTCAAGATTTCTGTAAGCTAGATAGAAATTTAGCTGAGGAGCCAAATATTTTCCTAAAATGACTTGAGACTTAAATTGCATAGATATTTTCTGATAAAAATATCAATTTTACGTAAGGTGATACTCAGATCTAAAAAGGGAAGGGAACTTTTTAATGTAAATATATGTTAAAAAAATGCATTCAAGACTCTTTCAGTTTAAGGTGGCAGATTACGTTCAAGTTAGTGTAGGTATAAATGAGGGCCTGAAGGAAGGACACAGGGTTATCTCATCTCCTCAAAGGGAGATGTAAACCCAGAAGGGGAGTGACGGGCTTCCGGATCAAATGCAGGCAGAAATGCAGGCGTCCTTCAGAATGCTGCTCCCCTCCCTCCCCCGCTTTTGCTGCTGTCTGCATGACAGTCTCATATTCCCTTATGACTGTCTGCCTTCCTTTCCTCATCGGGAGACGACTGCCGACACGTCCTAGGTTGAACACCTTTGGCTCCTACTGTTGACTCTCTCTTACTCAGTTATGATTCGAGCACACCTGATTGGCCTGGACCAGGTGTGATGTTCCACCTCGGAGTTATCGATCAATCTATCAACAGTGCTCAGGATGGCGGGGTTCTGTAAAAAAATAATAGCTACTATAATTATGATTAGATTATACTAATCTATACTATATTGATTATGTATTTTTATGGTACCATTAATAGAAAACTTAATTCAACCTGGTTTAAACATAAAAGGATAATTTATTGACATTACTTCTGGAAGACCTCAAAGTTAGATGTGCCTCAAATCTGCTTATTCTAGCATTTTAATTTTGTCATCAAGTATTCTACCTTTTCTGGTCTCACCTGTGCTCACCTGTGACCCTCCCCCTAAGGCTGGTTCCTCTCCTGGCTGTAGGTTGGCAGCAGTGGGGTTGTGTGCTCCTCCTGCACATTAGGAAGAGAGACGGCAGCTAACCCATGGCACGCAGGAGTTCGCTTAGACCATCTTGAAAGAGTCAAACATGCTCCTCTATTCCACATTCTGCATTTAACAACCTCATGTTGGCAGCTCGAAATTGGCTATAGGGGGAGTATTTATACCGTGGAAATTGGCAAAGGCTACAAATCAGGGCTTTATTTTTCCCCCTCAGAGAATTGCTTGTTATATTTACCAGCATACTACTGTCTATTCCAGACTTCCCAACAAGGGTCTTAAAATTTACCCTAATTGGATTGGCTTAAGTCACATGCCTACTCTTGAAGAAAGGTCTATGACCAGCAGACTTGAAATTATAAAGTAAATGTATATCATAAATTTTTTAATTTATAAGAGTGTTCTAACAGCAAACAGTCTGATTTCAGAGTCCACCATGTCATAGTACGCAACCGTATAAAATATTGTCATGTCGTTTTGTTCGATTCCAATGGGGAATTTATAAGTAATAAAGTTTGTGTGTATGTGTGTATGTGTGTGCGTGCGTGTACATGTGTGTGTTGGGGGGTGTTAGATCTATGTTCAATTTGACATCTATATGAAATGAAAGTGTTTTTCTGTTGTTTATAAATGAACATGAAAAGTATTCCATATCATTAGTCATCAGAGCAATGTAAATTAAATATCACACTGAGGTACCATTTTACACACACCAGAATGACTAAAATTAAAAAGACTGACATTACCAAAGATTGGCAAGCATGCAGAGCAACTGGAAGTCTCATACATTCCTGATGAGACTGTATACAGATTTAACCACTTGGAAGAATGGATTGACAGTTCTTATAGAATTAAATACACATGTAATCTATGACCCAGTGATTCCCCACCTAGGTATTTACCCAAGAGAAATAAAAACATGTGATCGTGCTAATATCCAGAATGTAAAAGAACTCTTACAACAGAACAATAAAAGGCATATAACTCAATTTTAAAATAGCAAAGGGTCTAAGTAACCATTTCTTCAATTAGGACATACATAGACACTCAGCTTCATTAGCCATAGGGATTTGCAAATCCAAACTGTGGTGAGCTACTGTTTCATACTCACAATGATGGCTATAATAATAAAAAAAAAAATACAGACAATCACAAGGCAATAATGTGGGAAATCGGAACCCTCATGCATTTCCAGTGGGGTGAAAATATGGCGCAGCCTCTTTGGCAAACAGTCTGATAGGCCCTCAAAATATGAAGTAGAGAGTTATCATATGAGTCAGCAATTCCACTCTTACTTGCATACCCAAGAGAACTGAAAACATGTATACACTCAAAACCTTGTACACGAATGTTCGTAGCCACATTATTCATGACAGCCTAAAGGTAGAAACAAACCAAATGTCCATCAGCTGCTGAATGATAAGCAAAATGTGGTCTGTCCATACAATGGAGTACTGTTCAGCCTTGGAGGGAATTAAGTACTGACACAGGCTACAACACAGACGAGCCTCAAAAACATTATGTTAAGTAAAAGCAGCCAGTCACAAAAGGCTGCATATCATATGATTCTGTTTATGTGAAATGGCCAGAACAGACAAATTTATAGAGACGGTAAATAGGTTAGTGGTTGGTTAGGCAGGGGTGGGAGAGCCATGAAGAGGGAGAGGGAAGTGGGGAGTGGTTTTTAATGGGTACAGAGTTTCCCTGCAAGGTGATGAAAATGTAGAACTGGGGGAAGCGTCAGCTGTCTGAAGTGCTGTGGCACTGTGAGTTGGTGATACCTTATCAAAAGGCCATCTGACAAATCGGAAAAAGAAAAACTTACCTCAGTACCGGTAACTCAACTTCTGAAAATTTATACCAGCGAAATAATGAGAAACCTCCACAAATATTTATGTACAGAATGTTTGACAACATTTTTAATCAAAAGAAAAGTGGAAAAGATAAAATTATCAAGCATAGGGGAATAATTGAACATGGAATGGCACATCTATATGTTATAATTTAATATATGCATTAAATTTAACATTAATCACATAAAGTGGCATGATTTCATCTTATTTTACATTAGTAAAAAATAGGTTATGAAAGGTCATGCCCAGTATGATTCCAATTAACATTTTAACAACATAATTCAACTATAAATGACTGGATAAGTCATGGTAATAACAAGCTTTTTAATTTTTTGTTTATTCTGTTTTTTATTTCTCTTTGGGATAGCTTGCAATATACATTTGTTTTAGAATTAGAAAACAAAATGACAATATATGTTTTACAACCATATTGCTTGTACGAACATTGGTAATGTGTGTTCAATAAACACCCAGATATTTAGACATTTCTAAATATCTCTCCGTGATGGGCGTTCCTTATCTGTCATAAGCTTTGAGTTACAGCGGGTTTCTGGCTGGCAGCACCATTGACACTTGGGGCCAGGTGACTTTTGTTGTGGCTGGGGAGGGAGGGCTGTAAGGCTGCTCTGAGTTTGCAGCATATTTAGCAGCATCCCTGGGCTGTGCCTGTCCAGGCCAGGAGCGCACCCCAGCACGGCAGTAGAAAATGCCTTTGGATATTGCCAAATGGCCCTGGGCGGCAAAATTGTCTCCAGTTTATAATCGTTGAATTAAAGAACCATTGGATAAAGGAAGAAAAGTCTGGATTGTTTCAAAGTGAGATTTTTCTGTTGTGAATTTCTCCCTGTGTTCTCGTACCTGTACTTGTTTTGTGACTAGGGCAAACATCATTTCATCAGGAAACCAAGTTAAAATGATGACGTACCGAAATAGCTCTTGACTCTCATTTTCATTTCTATTTAAATTGCATGAATCTTCATTACATTGATTGTTTACAGTGCTTCTGATTAAAATGTTGGTTGTTCCACATTTTGTACAGCTCGCTCAACGGTAACGGGAGGCTGTGACAATGACGGTGTGCACATTATCAGGGGTCACAGCGTGGCTTCCACACCCTTTGCCACCGTGTGTGGTGACGAGATCCTGTCTCCTCTCACCATCTCTGGCCCAGTGCTGCTTAACTTCTACTCCAATTCCCACACCACCGACTTGGGATTCAAGTTTTCCTACAGGATAACTGGTGAGTAGTTACGGCGATGTGGTATGGAATTTTACTTTCTTCTCGAGTGATTTCCATAAAGAGTTTTAGTTACAATTCGTACATCGCCAACTTGATGTACTTAAGAAATTTTCCTTTTTTTAAAATATGAGGAGGCTCTTTTTTGGCTAGAATCGCTCTTTGAAAATCAAATGGAAGATTGAGATTTATTTTGACAATTTAAGTTAAAATGAATATTCCTGGTATCTTTAGTTGTGTATATATTGCATAAAGGTGACTTTTTGGCCTGGACTACCCAGGTGCCCATTTCATTTTCCCAAGTCACTTTGCTAATGCGAACAGCAACATTGTATAAATTTAGGACAAATGTAAGAGAATATCTTTATGATCTTCTGGTAGAAAAGGATTTTTTTAACAATATACAAAAAGTACAAGCCTTAAAGGAAAAGGAAAGATCGATGTATTCAACTCTGTTATAATTTGCAACTTCTCTGTAGCAAAGGCAAATGGGAAGACCACTCACAGACTGGGCCAAGGTCTTTGTAGCTACCAGGATCTTTTCATTCTTTATAGACAATTCGATCTATGTTTATTTGAAAATCATCAGACTGTATTTTCCTATTTAGATAGTCTTTTCCTCTCCTGCATTATAATAAACCTGGTTGGTTGGTTTGCTCACAGCATTTTTCCTGTATCACACTGCCCAGCCTCAGTGAAATGAGCACACAAATCATGCAAAGTCTTGGTTTTGTTCTATCTTGACCAAACCCACTGCTAAAAGTAGAAACTTAAATAATTATCTTTATATAAATAACTGTTTCCATCTACAGAGAAGACTGAACATGTTTACTTACTCATGAAAAACACCTTTGCAGTTCATTCACATGAGCTGCTACCTGAGTCCTGAGCCCCATTTCTGAAGTCCAGTGGTCTGGCTTTGTGGATCTGTTGGCACAGAGTAGAACTGAGCAGTGAACACTCCTCCCCCCAGTTGCCTTGTTGCATAAAGAAAAAGGTTGATTTCTTTTATTCTCTTGGTGCAACTGGTGTTTTAGAGAGTTACATCCCTGCTTCATATTCTTTTACTCTTTAATCCCTCATTTTCCTAAAACACTATACAAGTTTTCACATACCCCCTATGAGAGTCTCACTTTAAATGAAGAATGTTGTTGATATTAAGATTTCAGATCCCTACAGTGTACAAATTTGGGAGTTATTTAGGCTTTGATAAGCTTTCAGAGACCACATAATTGTGTACAAGATGAAATGGAGTAATGGGTACACAAATCTGACATTTAATTCACTACAAATGTCCTCGGAGGTCTTAGCACATGAATACTTGTTGGCGTATAGAGAATAGCTTTTCCCACAAAGTGGGCTCCGCTGAGGCTAAATATATAAATAAATAAATAGCCTTAAATGGCAGCCACAATTTATTTCACATTTCTAAGGGATATCAGTGGAATATGTCCATTGGTAGTATATAAACTATAAAACTATCATCAAAATATACTGGCCCTTTTCTAATTTTAGAATCACAAAATAAAATAAATATAAACCTCAATGAGAGTAGGGCACGTTCTGTCATTAGTTGACACAACCTGATCCTCCTATGTCTGAGCAAAAATAATAATTATCTTATTTTTTAATGGACTTATTAAATTTTTATGGCTGTTGTTTTATTGACTGATGGTAGTAACTAAGGGCTCTGGGCATTTGATTGTTGGAGTCAGGGTGGGGAATGGGCCTGTCCTCACGCTTGCTGGGTGCTAGTAATACAAATGTAGCAAGTATGGTCCTTACCAATCTCACAACTAAAAAGAAATACACAGAGCTATTATGCATTTGAGCCCACAGAGGTAACTAAACCCAAATGTTCCAAACATGATTTCCCATATTTCCCTTTTTGATAGTCTGGCTTTGACAGAGGAGACTCTAATCTGTATTATTTAAGATTTCTGGGTCACAGACCTTCCTGAGTCCACATGCCCACTACATGCCTTGGATTCTGTATCTTTCCTAAACTTCCAGTTATCACCATAATCCTTCTGAATCTGGGAATTAAATGTAGAGAAACGACAGTTACATCCCTTCACGTGAAATATTCTTTCTCATTATTTTCACTCTGACCATTAATTTTAGTCAGACTTGTTCTGTTCCAAGGTGTGCCTGAAAAATTTCTTTACACTTTCTACCCCTTACTGTCTCCTTCCCCCACTCCCACCTCAGTGGAAGAATCAGAATTATTTGTAAACACAGTAAAGAGAGGTTTAAGTTGCTTTAAGACAAATAATTATTATATCTCTTAGGGAAAAGATACAATAGTAAAGAATATCTCAAAACTAATTGTTTTCTGCACCCTCCCGTCTTCTGTTGCAGTCTGTGGGGGTCTGTTCCACTTCTCCACTGGAATCATCCGGAGCCCCTCCTATTCCTATTCAGATTACCCCAGCGATATGCACTGTTTGTACAACATCACAGTCAGCGACGACAAAGTGATTCTGCTCAAGTATGTGAAACAAATCTACCTTCTTAAGAAAATCGTCTCAGCTCTATAGAAAATGTATTCAGTTAATGATAGGAATCTGAAGGGAGAGGAAGGTCCTTGCATAGTATCAGCCTGGGAAGTGGGCCTCCCACCCTCTACACAAGCCAACTGCACATGGTAAAGCGGGGGGAAACAGGGACTCCACCTCTTAAAATGGTTGCTATAATTTCTCAACAATTTCAAAGGAGTTTCATGTAACAGGGTATAAAGTTATAAGCCTGTCTTGAAATCAAAGAATGTGGGGAGGGCAAGAGAAAGCAGTTTCCACTTGTTTGACACTTATACACACACACACACACACACACACACACACACACACACACACACAAATTAATTAACACTTTCCATAATTCTTTTATTTAATTTTTAAAACAATCATGTGAGGTATATATTATCAATCTCATTTTATCAAAGAGAAAACTGAGGCTCAGAAGGTTGAAATTAAGTTCCCAAAGTGATACACTATTAAATGAAGAGTCAATATCTGAATCTATATCAGATTTCCTTTCCAAAACCATGTCTCTAATATTTCCCTATGCTACCTCTGAAAGGATAAATTTTCTAATGACTTAAGAAATTTATTTTTATTTGTGTATCAGAACACTTCTAAACTGGTGCTATCTGAGATATCTTACATCATCACTAAGATTCTCCCATAACACTACTTACTCTTAAGTCTGATTAAGGAAACACAACCTTCAGTTAGTTCTTCAGAGTAATAAAGTTCAAAGTGCTTTTGTCTAAGATGACATATTTCTAACTCTTGTGTTTCAGTGATATCCAGCATGTGACGGAAAACTCTGAAAGCTGGCATAGTTCACAACAACATGAGTTTTTTAATAGAAGTTTGGTGGGCTAAGACTACTCCTACCAACCCCTCCCTAAAAATCAGAAAGCCTCTGCATTTTACCTCCTGGGTGCTGTATGTAAAATGGGTCCATGGACTGTAAGACAGGTCTCATCCAGCTTAGTTTGGTTCTTGTAGCAGACAGTAGGTGGCCTATAGGCTGGTCCCTGAAGGAAACCGCAGATCTCACCTGGAACTATTTCTAAGGAAGCTGTGCCCCAGGGACAAAAAGTTCTCTAGATGCTAGGAACAAAAAATAAACAAAAATTGCAGGTGGCCAGGAGCACGAGGCCTGTGAAGGGATCACCTGCCCAGAATGGAGCATAAGGGATGGTTCTTGCTTGTCATTCGCCATTATGGTACAATACTTGTTTCTTACATGTGTAGGATTATACTTGGGTGTTGGGGTGTATGTGTGTGTGCGTGCGTGTGTGTGCGTGTGTGTGTGTGTATTTTTTTCTGTTTCCTGCTGGGGCCCTGGGGCTTACTATAATCAAAGTTCACATTAGCATGTTTAGAAAATTATTTATTATATTCTTTCTAAGAATCTCCTTTCTATGAAACATACTGCTCTAGGTGCTGCAGAAGTTGTAGGCATTAGTAAAATATAAAGCCTTCTGTCAACGCTCTCGAAATATGCCGGTCACATAAGATTTTCTGTCAGTAGGTTTTCTAGGTATCTTCTCTGCTCGCCTGGGGAAATGATGCAAAATAAAACACCAAAATAGCTCTGCGTCCTCTTGGAAACTCAAATCTTTATATTTTTTTTGTAGATTTACGCTATGGAAAAAAGTGTTGTTTATAGAGAATAAAAATGGATGTAGTATTTCAGGAAATTATTATTTAGCTTTTGTTCTGCCCCCATCTTCTTTTACAAAAGTGTTAAATGTTACATGTGAGAATTCTTTTATATTGTTCTTCATCATCAGTTTGAAAAATTCAGCTAATCAAAAAATTAACTGATTTTTGTCTTAAAGGTATTAAAAGGAAGTATTTTAATTAGATATTTTCAAATTATTCTATATTCTATGTTATTTATTACAGCTGCTATAAAAAAAACTGAGAAAGCAGAAGAACCTACAAAAATTAAGATAGGATATCAAATAATTTAAACAAGTTTAAAAAAAAAAAGCCATAATAAACCCACTATAAAATTTGAAGAAAAACTATGTAAGAAACCTTGTTTGTTTGATAACTTTGGGAATAGTTACTTGAAATGATAAGACGTTAGGTCTAGATTTAAATAATATGTTAGACCATAAAAGAAAGTTAGGGATGTATCTGTCAGGACAGGCTATGAGTGGTAACAAACAACCCTAAGGCACAGTAGCTTAACCTGATGAGTTTATTTTTCATATGAGTATGTCCAGTGTGGCCTAGCCAGACGCTTTGTTCATCATGGCCACTCAGTGGCTCAGGTCGATGGACACTTTATTTCTACATTTGCTTCCACGACCATCATTGCCACGGGAAGGCAATGTGACAAACTGAGTAGTAGTTTTATGAAATTTTTCCAAAAAGTAATAGCTTCTACTCCTGCTTCCATTTCCATGGCCAAGGCAAGTCTTGGGGCCGTGTCAAGCCTCACAGTGTGCACAAAAGGACAGCCCTGGTGAGTGTAGGGAAGGCAGAGAGCTGGGGCGGTGTGGCGAGCTTCCCAGCACTATCACAATGAGCTGGAGTGACTTTCTGCTTATGGCAATCAAATGAGACTCCTGAGAATCTATTCATTCTTTTCTACCACTGATTTTTATATTTTTTTTATTTCCTTTATGAAAACTAATTTATTTCATATTCCTGGTTTTCAAAGTGATATTAACAATCACTTGTTTTGTCTTTTTTGAAGACATCTATTATATGGCGGATACCAAAGGTTGATGTTTGCATGTTGTTGCAGTTAACCTTACTATAAACTTCATTTTAAAAGAGAGTAACGGACTGCGAGAATGAGAATGGAGCTATGATGCTAAAATCAGCATTCCTTCCACTCTATTAGCATTCTTCCCATTAGTAAAAAATAGAATGATAGCACTACTTGTTGGCACAAAATAACAAAAGAACAGAGTAAATGCCATACTTTTAATGAGATTAAAAAACTAAAGTGTTGCTGAGATGATAAATAAATCTCAGTTCAATTTATCAAAACTTAATCTCAGGTAGACTTACTATGTCCTTGACTGTAAACTCCTAGATGTCCAGGACCATATCTTATTCATTTTATCCCCAGCACTTATCATACCTTTTGACATATTAAAGTCACTCAAAAAATTTTGGCTAAACTTTTGCACTGATTAGTAAAACAGTATATTGTTTCTCACATTTCCTGTCAAACAAAGCTTGGATATTCTGCTTTTAGCCTTTGTCTTGTCTATTTTTTTTTAGACAAGAACTAAAGGTACGACTTAATGGAAATCCAAATGGAGAACATCAATGGTAACAAGGTTTATTTCACAGGTTCATCGATTTTGATGTGGTTCCCTCCAGCTTTTGCTCCCAAGACTACCTGGCAGTTTACGATGGTTCCAGCATCAGTGACCCGCTTCTTGGCAAGTTCTGTGGTTCCAAGCTGCCACCCATTGTCAAGAGCAGCAATAACAGTATGCACCTGGTGTTTAAAACGGATTCATTTCAAGAGGCAAGAGGTTGGAAGATATCTTTTCGGCAGACATTGGGTAAGAGTTTTGTACATGTAAATCTATTCTTCATTACTGTTATTTCTCTGCTTTATTTTTTAATTTTTAATTTTTTTTTTTTTTTTTGCTTGACTAAAGTTGCTTTTCATTGAAGTTTAGAGGAATATGTCACATAAAGTTTTGGTTTTAAAAAATTACATATAATATATTCTAATTTTTAAAAATCACGCAACAAATGTACTTCTCTACTATACGAAGGTAAAGTCTGCCTACACAACCATCTCAAATGTGACCGAAGCCTCATTTTACCACCCATGGAAATGGCAGAATTTGAGCCTAAAGGCAGGCAAGGGCCAGGTGAAGAAAGAAGGCCCCAGAGCCTGCATTGACTTTGTCCTTAAAATGGTTAAGAGGCTCAGAGAATTTTAAGTAAAGACTGCATGGCCGGACTTGACTTCTGGAAAGATCATAGTGACGCCAGGTTGGAGGAAGGCTTAGGGAACCCTGGACCTGAGAAGGAAGAAGCTTATCACAGAATTCCAGGTGGGACATGTTGAAGGTTCAAACTAACACAGCAGGGGTGGAAATAGAAGGGAGGGTAGAACTCTCAGAGGTATTCGGAAGGTAGAATACGTTAGGAATACAGTGTTAAGAGCTTGATTTGTTTATAAGGATGTGTTGAGGATGACTTCTTATGAGTAAGTTGCTGGAGAGTGGTGCCTTAGGGAGGCTAAGATTTAAGGAAGAAATATTATATTCGGTTTGGAGCATTTGGGTTTGGAGAGCCTATGACATATCTAAATGGAGAAATATAGGAGGACGTTGAAGCTTCAGAAGCAATTTGGGCTGGAGATAGTGATCTGGGAGCCATCTAGAGGTGAAAGGAAAAGCTAGGTGTGAGGATAAATCAAAAATAGCACCTCAGTTTACTCCCACTGTATGTGAGAAATAATTACCTATATAAAATTAACTCAAAACTTCGAATCATTTAAATATAAGGTAGTTAATCAGTCCTCTGTTTATCTATACTCGTATCATCAGTGGTGCAGTCTAAGATAATTTGTATTTGACTTTGTAAAGTATTTTGGTTCTTCTATTTGAATATAGATGTGATTCATGTCCTGATAGCAAAGAGCTCACGAAACAAATCACATACTCTGAGGTTTCAGAGAGACCTGGGAAGTTTGCTACAGTAAAAATCCTGACTTACTGTTCAAACTCTTTCTCCTTACCCCATGCTGTGGATAACCTTCATCCCCTTGATTCAAAGCAGAGCTTCCCTTAAACCTCTGCATTTGGCATCATTTTGTATATGTGCATTTCTTGAGGGAAAACATTGCATTTTGAAGACTCCACAATAAACAGCAGCCATCATGGCAGATTGTATCAGAAAATCACTTTGCCACCTACCCTACTTGGTTGTGTCAACAGTAACTTGAAAGCAAGTCTCACTGCAGACAGAGAGTATCATCTTAATGGAATTGCCTAAGTGAAGTGGGTGGGATCCAAAACACGGGAGGCTATTTTGAAAGAAAAATTAATTTTCCCTCGGAGATTGTTTTTGTGCAAAAGAACTCATGTATTCTTGCTGTCGGCATAATCTTTAGGATCAAATGGCATATATTTGCATTTGCTCATGTTACCCGCCTTCAAGTTGTTTTTCTTTTCCCTAATATATTCTCACATGACCATTGAAATAATCCACAGCATTGTCATCTGCATCAGGCTTGCTAAATTAGCCAGTATTTTCTAGCCTCGTTAAATTACTATGTTTTTCTGGGCTACAAAGAAGATACTTTTGGACTTATTATGATTTTACTGAACTGAAGTAGCACAGAAGAAAAAAATCTTACAGTCAGAGGCATTGTTCATCTATGAGCATTGGACGCTTTCAGTCAATTACTGTTATTCTCTGGTCACAGAGAAAAGTTTAAGTGCAAAGAGCAGAAATGGAATTTCATTACTTGCCAGCATGGCGACTTTTTTTTTTTTCACCTCTTTTGCATCTGTATAAATACCGTCAGCCACTGGAAGTATTTAGGTAATTTTAAGTAATTTTTAATGATGATTTTTTACTCAAAGCCTAATGGTTAGAATCTTGTATAGTGTTACAAAGCTTTCAGGGTCACACGTACAAGTTAGCAGATCATTCTGCATAACTCTGATTTTGTTTTGTTTTTGTTGTTTGTGATAAGAAAAAGGGGAGTAGACTGAATTCTAGTGTTTGTATTATCTTTTAGTTACAGATCTGGATAAAAAACTTAGATTTCGCTGTTAGGATGCACCTTACAAATCCGTCTCATTCGTTTAAAACTCCTCGGTATTTCCCGGAAGGAGAAGGAAAGCAACTTAGTAGACTGAACAGTGACTTTCTGTTTCCGATGCATCAGTTCTGCCCAGAAAACAGTGTCATCACAGAGCAAATAATTAACGTGAAGAGGAGACAGAGTCTGCAGCACCTCACTTTAGTTCATCTTGATTAAAACACTAGAGTTTTGCCGTTTAGCTATTAGATTACACACTTGGCGATACTTTATAAACATCTGCTTTAACTTTTCAGAAGTCACTAAAGAGCCGGCTCACATAATTATGGGATTCTTAGGTAAACTGCTCCTCGTGCATTTGTTACATCTGTATTGCTAATGGGTCAGAACACATTGGGGGAAATATCCCTAGTTTGTTGCTGATTACTACGTATGTAGTGAAACGGGGTCTCCTCTCATGGCACTACTGCTGCCATCTAACTGGAATGGGACTCCGTGGTCCCTCTTTCCGTGTGCACGCCAATACTACATGAATAATTAATCCTGAATGACCGATAACTCACAAAGTGGCCGTGCTGGGCCTTGAGGATCAGTGGAACCCTGGAATTATCTGCAAATATGAGCATTTTCCTGCAGAGATAGCTTTCATCTGATTGTCTATGGTCTCTGTGATCCCATATGGTTTAAAAAGCCGGCAGTCCTGTGGATTTGGCTGAAGCGGGCATGTTCCACAGTGCAGAAGTGGCACTCACGAGTGCTCTTTGTTCTGCTAACTGCCACTAGCTGAGTTTCTGCCCCTCCTTTACCAACAGGATCTGCTTCGGCCGGGACTGAGCTTACCTGCATCATTCATGAAGCATTTCACACTTGCCAGCATGTATTTAAACCAGCACAAACCCTTTATCCTCCTCCTCTGCTGGTCTCATGACAGAATGCTGCTCAGTCTGTTCCAGACATGCTCATCACGTCAGACTCCAAGCTTGTAGATGTAGAATTAGATAGGGGGTTACAGTACATTTATTGACTGTGTAGTACCATATTTTATTTGTTTTCTTAAGTGATATATTCTATGACACTTTAACAAAATGTCAGGGCCAAAAACTGAATTTGGCCCAATTAGGTATGAGGTTTGTAGGCATTTGCATCAGCGAGTTGCCAAGGAGAGAGTGAAGAGCGATACCTTTAGGATGGCATGGCCTAGAAGGACAAGGCTGTCACCCTGGAGACGATGGCAATACCAGGGACGAGGGAATGTCAGAGACTAGGGGTTCACTGCAGCTAAGGCTGTAAATCCTGGGCACATGGCTCACGCTCCCGGCCCCACGTGCTGAGGATGCGGACCACCATCTGTCTTCCTCCACCTGGGGTCTTTGCCATGCGGAGAATGAGTCAGGTGGCATTAAGGTCAGAGTCATAGACCTTTGCTGTGAGGCAAAGGCGAAAATACCAAAGCACATGTTTAACAAGGACAAAGTGAATCGCAGTCCCCAAGTTGGAAACACGCCCAAATCAGAAGAGCTGTGGACCGGAAAGCCAGTGGCTCGCGTCGTGTCACTGCCCGGTGAGAGGCTTTAGAAAAGTCCCATAACAGTTTTGAGCTCAATTTTATCCACTAAAAAAAGATCAATTTAAAGTATTACCACTTTCTATTTTTTAAGAATGTGATGGGGATGAAGTAGATAATTCCTGTAAAGTACCAAAGATGTCGAAGAGAAAGATTGTTTGTATTAGAAACTAATTTTGAAGTCCTGAATTTCTCTAGGGCTCCGTGACCCACTCCATCCTATCTCTAAAGTGAGGGAGGGGCGACAGGGGTCATTATTAACAGGACCACTTTATGGAACAGTGATTTCTTATTCACTTTTCACTGAAATCTAACCAGCAAACCCGAAAGTACATTTTATAATTTAAATCTAAAATCAAAGCTAAATTTCAGTTATAGTCTAAGTGCTTGCACAGGCCTAGCACTTAACTGTCACTCCATCAATATTGGATAGATGAATGAATTCAAGAATAAGCAGATAAATTATACCTGCTTCATAATTATATGTAGTGTATACAATATGTTATACACTATATTTTATCTAGATTTGTCTCATTCTCAAAATGCAGCCTTGGTTCATATAGTTCAACTATTTCTAAGGGTAGTAAATTGGGTCACTTTCCTCCTTAGAGAATCAGGAATACAGAATCAGACCCAACCAATGTTTACCTGCTACCTTAACATCTGAATAATGCCTCTCGAATGTGCCAAAGGAAGACAAGTGGCAGTGGTGGGGAGAAGTTGAGAGACTTCGACAAGGATTTACTTAGGGGATAAGAAGAGAGGAAAAGGGAGACAGAAAACTAATGAGATTGGAATATTGGAAAATATTCCAATATTGGAAAATATGGTCACAAGAAATGGAGAAAAATATAACCACATATCAAATTCCATTTGGCTTCCAGTTATTTGAAGTCTCACAGTTTTGGTTAAGTTAAGTTTGGATCTTGAGAGGCATTCTAAAATTCTGTAGCTAAAGGCTAAAAGAATAAACTTAAAAATATTCAATGACATAATGTCGATGTGTATGTCTCTATACATGATGTAAGCTGCCAAACCACATTATTTTTAAAAGTACAAGTGCAATAAGATAGTTGAATTATAGCTTGAATAATTTTATAAGCCACTGCTCAAATAGCTCTTAGTTTAGCAATAATGGGGTATTACTCGAAAGCAATGTTGTTTGTCTGTTCTCTTAATGTCATTTGCTCCCTCTGATAAAGTCTGAGAAGGAGATGAGCTGAAATTGTAAACCCATTTGCAGAAAACTAGACTAAGCTTATTTCCGCCCCTTTTAAAAAGCCTTGTAGCTTTCACTGGTGGTTGGACTACCCTTGGGAGCTGATGCCAAAGACAAGGTTATCTGCAGTTTATCCTTTGTGGGTTTTACTGAGAAGGGTTTTTTGCTGAGCTGGGAATGTGGGAATATGATAAAGAAACCAACAAATGCTTAGTTCACCAAAACCTTACAAAAGCAAGAAGACAGGACTAAAAATCCAGATCAGCAAAAAGAAAGGAAAGGTCTTTATTAAAATATATTCCAGCATCAGAGTCTGTCCCGCAGCATGACCAGATTGCTGCCCTGGTCTTAAAGGAGAAGCTGCTGGAAAATAAAACCAGATGGTACTGTGGAGACCAAGCTAAGGGATGAAAGTGAATTAATGGTAAATTATAAGATAATACTTTGAAAGCCATACCAGATCTCCCCAAAATGTAGCCCAGTTTTGTCTTAGATAACTGGACATTTTGAGTTAGATTACTTATAACCATAGTTTTCCTATAATAATCATTATCATTACTCACATCAGTTTGGCAGAGCGTTCCAAGGAGCGTACAGGCAAACTACATCTGGTCAGCAGGACACATTTAAAAAAATTATTTGGCTGTAAATCAATTGCTTAAAAATAAAACATCAGGGCTCTAGGACTGTATCCTCTTTGTTCTGATATATGAAAAAAAAATCTGTTAACTTTGTGTGGTGGCTTTCTGTTCACTCTCAAGTGAAGACCTATCACAAAATTCCAGGGGTAATGAAACTGTTCCCTGTCACTGAGCAACTGCATGAGGTACTTTATGTAGTTTATCTCATCTAATCCTCACAACTACCCAAAAGACAGAGATTATCCCATTTTACAAAGGAGGAGATAAGAAGTAAAGAGATTAGGCTATTTATCTGCAGTCAGAGGGTTCCTAAGTGATAAAGCCAAGCTTTGAACCAAAAAAGACTGTCTCCCAAATTCATGATTTTCTTAATCAACCCACAACACCTCTGCGACCATCAATAAACTTACCCAGGGACCAAGAGAGATTCCGAGGGAGTTTTCTGAGAAGCCAGCCATTGTTTTTCTTACTCTTCAGGGCAGGTAGAGCTACTTTTCTCCACTTGCATGTTTTTATTTGACACTGCCTGCTTTCTATTATTTCTAATTTGTACCTGGTCCCAAATAGTATATTTGGTAATACCCTGTTACTGTGTAAATATTGCACATAGTTTTAGCAGTCACTGTTTTTGCCTTTCTGTAAGAAAAGGAAAAAATATATTTTAATAATATATACTATTTATAAATAGTATAATATAATTATATGTTTATACTATATTTATTGTACTTATATTACCTATCTATATTATAATTTTATATTATAAAATAGTTATATAGTATATAAATTTATTATATAATTTAGGTATTAGATTTATAATGTGGATATTATAAATTTATGTAAGTATATAGTATAATTTATAATATATGAACTATATATTTATAGTATTTATGTTATAAATAATATTTATATTTACACATAGTATTATATTTATATAGTAAAATATATGCATATATTATGTACATATATGTATAATATATGCATTTTATATAATATATTAACATAATATATCATATTATTTTTACATATATATGCAGTAAAAGTCCATTATCTTTATGATGTTGACAGACAAATGTTGTATCTGTCTTATTGGCTTTGCATGGCATAATGGTAAAGAATTAGCACAGTTATGTGGAGAATAATTACACTGGAATATGAGGATAATAAATCTGTATATAATAAAAAAAACTCTAGCCCCAAATTATGGCCTCCAATTTAGAAAAATTCCTTACCACAGGATTCTAACAAAATGAAGGAATTTGGACATTTATTTTTATGATGTAACCCCGATTGTTATTCTTTTATCATATAGTGTAGTTTACAAGTTGGCGAACTAAGCCATAAAGAAATTAAGTGACTTGCCAAGGTCACTTAGCAAGTCTTGCGCAGAATTGGGAAAGTAAATTCTTGTGTCCACTAAATAATACTGCCACCAGGGTAGTAAAAGTTGAAATGTCAATAGCACTGTTTACAACCTAATATATCAACAAGAACAGCAAAGCAATTCCATGGCCTTGCTTAGATAATTATTAAAAAGCTATTGGATACTGGGCCTTGATTTTTGAATTCCTTATCTTTTATATTGCAACTCATTTTATGTCTAAGTAGCACACTGCAATTAATCTTACTTTCTCTAAACAGAACATTTTCAAATTTTGATAACTTTTGATTTTGTAATTGTCAATATTGAGTAAAGTTTTACTTCTTTTTTTTAAAGATTTAATTGGTTTTATTCAATGACTCATGAATCAGGTAGCATCCCATCTAGTCAACAGAAAGGTGTTCTCAGGTTTTACTTCTTTTAAATACTGCTGCTGTACACTAATGTAGCCTGCAATTTACAAATTACTAAATTTGCTCTACCTGCTGAAATCTAATACTCAGCAATTAGATTTTCTGAAGGAACAGAACTAACATTTATCATGACAAGTTTTTAGCTAAAAAAGCATTTTCTTACTGAAAACTACTTCCTAGGCAGCGTTTTAAATCTTTTAGTGATGTTTTTATTGTTGTTCTGCTGTTTTTTCACAATTAAATATTCCACAGAAGTCAACTAAATCAGCTTTAAAAACAGATTAATACGTAGACCAAACTGTCATTTTGGGTTTTTTTAATAATATAGTAACAACTTTGTAAAACAAGAAATATGTTTAATTTCAAGAATTCTCCAAATAAAGACTAGAAAGCAAAAATCTATCTAATAAGAACTACTTATATTTTCTATTCATTCTTTCACTGTTCATTCAACAGTGCTCACCAGCTACTTACTATGCAGGCATCGAGCTTTCCTTTGGGGGTACAAAGATGAATTCAACAAAGTCCCTATTCTTGAAAAGTTCACTCAGGTAGGAGAGTCAGCAAATAGTTGTAAATTCGATATGATAAATGCTTTTTGACAGACATATTTGCAAAAGGCAGTGGGGGCAGAAAAGAAGGGATCTGTGGTACTTTGGTGTTGAGTAAAGAGGATACAAGATATTAGAGGAAAGCACCACAACGTGAACCCCAGATGAAGAGTGGATGCTCTGGAGCCAGATTCCTAGATTCAAACCCAGTTCTTGTACATCCCAACAAGTTTGACTGTGGACAAAGTATTTGGTTTTTTATGCCTTGATTTTCTCATCTGTAAAATAGGCACACCAATAGTACCTATCTCATAGGGCTGTGGTGAAGATTAAGCTAAAACATTCCCTGGAACTCATTTAGCATGCAATAAATTTGAGCTGTAAAAAGTATTAACTTGGAAGGGTGAGAAGGCATTCACTGGGAAAGACTCATTCCGTGAGGAAGATAAATCATGTACAGAGATACAAACGCATCCCATTTCTGAGGCTACAGATCGGCCTGCACATTGCTTGGTAATGCTTTGGGGTATTAGGTGGAAAACAATAGGGGCAGAGGCAGGAGAGAGAAGCATGGCCTAGATGTCAAGGGCTCTGTCTCATATGCAAAGGGGAACCCCTGATTGTTGTGAGCTGGAGAGTGCTATGATCTAATTAAATTTGTTTTAGAAAGCACATTCTTGCACCTGTGAGGGTGATGTTTTGAAGTAGGGGCAACATCTTAGGCAGGAAGCAAACGGGAAAGTATTGCAATAGTTAAGACAGGGGATGATGAGAGCAATAGCAATGTAGAAAATAAAGAAGAAGATTGAAAGGAGAAATACTTAAGATGTACGGTTAGTAGGACACAGTAGTATTTGAACAAGGTAGGGAGGGAACAGGAAAAAAAAAATGATGATCCTAGGGTCTCTGGACCCTATTTTGTGATACCACTATCCAAATATAAAACTACTGGAAGAGGACTGGATTCTGGAGGAGAAATAATAATTTTTAGTCTTAGTGTGGAGAATTCGGGTGCCATGTAGCTAATGTGCAGCAGGTAATCAGATATGAGAATTAGAAGGTCAGTTCAAAGGTCTGGGCTAGAGTTTTGTTCTTTTTTACTTTGAGGAAATGTAATGTGGCACATACACATTTAAAATTATTATATCTTCCCAGTGAGTTGACTCGTATCATTTTGCATATCGTTTTTAAATTCTTTTTACCCAATGTCTACCTTTTCTGATATGACATGGTTTTTTTTCTCTTGCTTTCTTTCAATTCATATTTGCAGAGTCTATTTTTCAGCTCTCCACTTTCAACCTTTCTCTATCCCAAAGAATGTATTTGGGTTTTGTTTTGCTTTGTCTTTCAATTGGAAAATTTAATGTGTTTACATCAAATAAAATGGCTAACATTATTGGATTTAAATAGACGATTGTATTGCTTGGTCACAGTTCCACCTGTCATGTTCCTTTAACTATCCTTTGTTGCCTTTTTTGAATTAATCAGTTTTTATTACTCTCTTTTGAAAATCATTACTTATACATTTTTTAACTTTTCTTTTAGTAGTTATCTTAAAGATTACAATAGTCATCCTTGACTCATTAGAATCTAATTTAGAATTGGTCTTTATAAGTGCAAGGCCCTTGAATCTTTTAAATCCATTTGTCTACTTCCTGCCTTTTATTCTGTTAAGGTTAATTATGTTAATTCTATATACATTTTAAGCACATAAAACTTTTTTGTTGTTGTTTTATGCACTAAGTAATTACTTATACTTACCATTGTTTTTTTCTTTCTGAATTTCTGGCTTACTGGGGAAAAAGAAAATGCCTACAGTTAGGCCAGTCTTTGTCATAAGTACACCAGCCCTCCACCATTTGTCCAAGTAGTGATTACCCAGAGGTGGATAGAGATCCTATCTGGAAGACCTCAATAAAATGCCAGCCCCATGTAATGCCAGCCACAAAAATGTCAATTCTCAAGATAAGTATTTAGAAATGTATCTGACTCCACTAAAGCCTTTGAGATGTTTTCTCTTAGAAAATATAGCTGTTTCTTACTTTATTAGATCTAGCCTGGCTTGAGATTCATTTCACTTTGAAGTTTAATAATCGAGAGAAATAACTTAGGGTTCAGTTACTGATTTTTACTTAAGTAGATCTTAACCCAGATCTCACTGCTTACTATGGGTTTATATTTCCAATATTTCTTTAGCCAAATATTTTCTTTCTCTAAGGAAATAGCTCTTTTGTAGGAAGTGTTTCCATTTGGGGAAGAAAAATAGAGTGACATTTGTTCTTGGGCACAGGAAGTGTCATTATAGAATGCTTCCGACACAACTGACTGATGAAGGAGCTGCTGATAGATGGGAGTTTTCTGGATGGTAGAAAAATGTGTAGTAACAAGGAGTTAATGGATTTATGATGCTGAAGAACGCATCAGGTCAAGGTCTTATACTAGTTTTTAAAAAAGGAAGTTTAAAATATCAATATAGTAAATAAATGTTTTCTTATGTATGACATTATTTCATAGTCACAGATTCTCTCTTGTTCTTCCCATACACTTAGCTATGTTGGAATATAGAAACAGTAATGTGGCAATAGTACTTTGGGTAAAGAATCTTCTTGTTAATATTCCTCTTATTTCCTCAAAGACGTACGTTTACATTTCCAACTTGCCATAGGAGGAACAGAAGCACAGAGCACTTGTACTATGTTTAAATATAAAAGTGGGGGCATTAGAACAGTTATAACTATTTCCTGCACCATACAAACACCAAAAGGTGTTTATTTATATAATACTACATTTACTTCAGTCATTTGACTAATAACTCATGTGTTATATTTACTCAGAGTCATATATAATATTAGTTATATAATTCACTCATGATTTTATCTTTAATTATTTGACTCTTGGACAGAATTATCTGATGACAATGTTAGTTCTCCATTTTCTTTATTCCATGTGTATATTTTAAGAATTAAGCAACGTGCTCTATTACAGTTTGCTAACTCAAATAAGCTATTTGTTTGTTAGTTGACTATTGCCACAATAATGCTGCATAACAAACCATCCAAAATTCAGTGGCTTATACCTAGAGCATTTATTTTTGTCACCTGTCGGTCTGCAGACTGGTTTGCATGCCTCTTTTCCAGGCTGCAGGTTAACTGTGCTTGGCTCTCGAGTTTGGGTTGGGTTCAGGTCTGTTCTACTATCTGTTCTCTCTTTCACAAGCAGTTACCCAAGGCACGAGCTCTTGGTGGGTCACAGGAATACAAAAGGCCAAGTGAAAAACACAAGCCCATTTAAGGCCTCTTTCCACTTTAAGACCACAAATATGCCATTGTCTAAACAAAGTCATATAACCAAGCTTAACATCAAGTGAATAGAATAATGCCCTCTGTTCATTCTAGTGCACAGCAACAAGAGGGGCTGAATAATTAAGAATCATCCAACCTACCACTCTATGCCAGTACACACCAGCGATTTACGGATTCTTGCTCTGGGGTTCCCTGGAGGAAGGATGTCTTTGTCTTATAACAGTAGTAGTAGTAGTAGTAGTAGTAGTAGTAGTAGTAGTAGTAGTAGTAGTATTGTATAGTAAGTATGTATAATGGCACTTACTGTGACCATGTGCCGTTATCATTCTGCCCTTATTAACTTATTAGTAACGATAGACAATTAGTGACAAAATATATAGCTTGAATTCTTAAAAATAGCATTTAGTTTTTGGAGCTGATGTAGTGATAGAATAAAGCTCAGCAACACCGTTTTCCCCCGGGTACAGACCTCTCACTCTTCATTGCCCTTTGCTACTTCCCGCCCAAACAATGGCAGTGTCCTCTTACTTGGTCTCCTCTCCTCCAGTCCCGTTTCTTTACACGTAAATGCTACTACCAGATACATTTTTAGATCAGACTTGACTAAAAAGTACCTTCGGTCCCTACCACTCCTCTGATCAAAAACCTTTCAAGTGGATCCCCATTATCCACAGAATAAAGCCTAACGGTCCAATAATATAATTTGCTCTCTGTAGAATAGTCCATCCAGTTTCCCAATCTTATTTCTCATTATTCTCCTTTATGTACTCTGCTGTTTTCACTACCAGAATTGTGCTTTCCTATGCGTGTACTTAAATTCTTGTCCACTTAACCTTTGGTTATGAGTTTCTTTCAGCCTGGAATTGCCAATACCAACCCCATCTCTACATGGTCTTGTCCTATTTATCCTTCAAGGCCCAGATCAAATGTCACCTCCTCCTTGAACATTCTAGATTCTCATAGCCCAGAGTAATTTCCCCTTCTAGCAAAACTCACAAGACTTCCCAGCCTCTTTTATGGTACCTATCAGTTTCTAAATTGTGCCATCATTATTTATCTAGGTCCTATCATTGCTAATGAGCTACTATTCATCTTTTTCCCACCTCACTACTAAATATGTTTCCTTGAATATTTAAACGATATTTATGACATAAATAATTTGTTAATACCCTAAGTAATTGATCTTTCCTGCTAAGCATGTCAATAAACTCAAGTGGCTTCCTTAAATAAAAATCAGTTGACACTCAAATAAAAGCTATGCGAACTCCAATTCTTTTTTAAGTTTTCAGTCTTGTTTAATATGAAAGTAATTATTAGTGATATGTAATACAGTCCTATGCATTACTTTGGTTTCAGAATAATTTTGTCCTAGATATCATCTGTAGATCTTTCAGGCACTGGGCCTTTGAAAGCATTTCAGCTCCAGGAAACATCTGACTGCAAATAATCTATAGTTTGACCTGACTTGGAAGCTATGGACAGGGCAGTCTGACCTATTAAATAATGCATCTACCCTGAAAATTACTCTGTGCCTTGATACCCTTTGCATCTGAGGGCTGCTGTTGTTCATATTGCCTGCCAAGCTCCAAGTTCAAAATCTTAGTGCCCCCTAATGTTGAAATCAACCTTTTTACTGTTAACAGCTAATTAAATGGGATGAGAAAAATAGGCGAAGAAGGCCTTTCACAGTGAAACTTAACTTTGGAATTTGTAATGGTATATATCTGTATAGAATGCAAGTTTTATGAACATTACTTTGAGCACCTAGTTTTGAGCTTAGCTCATTTTCACTGTTGTTTTTGAAATTGTAAGTAAATTTTTCTTCCTTTTATGCCCTCCTTAACATCATTTCTGAGGTATCGGCTTAGGCTGTGGAGTGGACAAAATGAAATCTAATGTTCTGAGGATTTTCCATATTTTCTTTTTCATAGTGGACAATTTAGTCGTCATGAAAGTATTTTTTACCTCTCTTTTTTATTTCTCTTTTTGTTCTGAATTTCAAAGTTTTTATTGCAAAGTAGATTTTTTTCTTCAATAAAGGTCTTCTTTAGCTTTCCTTTCTTTTCGGAAAAGAAAAAATTCAGATAGAGAGCGTGATGTAATACAAACTGGACTGCAGTGTTAAATGCCTCTCAACCTCTTTCTAATAGATTATTTCATTAAAGATTTGTTGGAAGACAGTTTTCTTGTTGGGTAAATTCTTCCTAAATTTAATTTTCAATAGGATAGTGTTCATAAAAACAGAACGTCAAAGTAAAACATGTTCACAGTTTCCACCAGTTTTATCATGCAAAATATTTTCTTTCTATAAAATTGGATTTCTCAAGGATAGAAAAAGCTTCAATAAATCACATCGGCAGTTCTAAAAATGCACATGGAACAAATCTGGTTATTCATTTTTCTAGATAACTACGTGTGAGCGAGAAGAAGGGGCCTGAGGGGTTAGGGAGAGGGGTGGAGAAGGAAAACTGAGGCGAGTAGAAACAGCACTGCCTGCGCCCCCCGACGTTCAGCGAACAACCTGATGATGTTTACGATGTGTGGGAGAAAATAGAAACGATGTGATTTTTAAAAGCCTCCGTGTAAAACTTAAGATCTGTTCTCTTTGGTGTGCCTAGTGATGTGTCTTTTGTTTGTTTGTTTTATTATTTTTTGTCTTTTTTTCCTTCCCTAACAAGTCTATTGAGAGTATCTCCTAAGATACTCTTTAAAAAAATTTTTTTTTCAATTACAGTTGACATACAGTATTATATTAGTTTCAGGTGTATGTGTCTTTGTTTGAACACAGGACCTCGGCAAGGTTGTGGCGGCTATCTGACAGGTTCAAATGACACCTTTGCCTCTCCTGATTCCGATTCAGATGGAAGATATGACAAGTACTTAAACTGCATATGGTTCATAATTGCACCTGTAAACAAACAAATTAAACTCACCTTCAATACATTTGCTCTGGAGTCCTCATCTATTTTTCAAAGATGCATTTATGATTATGTAAAGGTAAGGCTCTTATTATATTTCTTAACCGAGTCTTCTAATACAGACTTTTATGTGGCATACTACATTTTATACCACATAGGAAGTCGTGAAAATTGTGAGTATTACTAATATTTAAAATGATCCATTCATTCTTCAATGATGTAATGTATAATATTACAGATGCTCTATCTTCATATCAAATTAATCTTTTATATGGATGACTCAAAAACTCTGTGTGGCTTCTAACATTAGTTTTCGAATTCACTGTTCATCCATGCCTTGTCAAGAGATGTTTTGTGGGAAGATGGATACTTATAGGGCTTTTGGCAAATCCTCTATATAAATAATCACCCCTTAATGTATCTATTTTTAAAGTTTATATATTTATTTTTCATATTACTTTTAGATGTGGGAATATCTTAGTTCTAAGGTCTCATTAAAAATAAATCAAGAGACTTTTCTGCTCAATTTTAATGACTCTTTAATATTAAATTATTGTACCTATCAGGCTATATGAATTTAAAGTTTTAAATAGTATCAAGCAATGTATATTACTACATTCTTGGATGTGAGGGAGGGAAACAATGAGTATGGCAAGGTTTCTGACCATGAGAAGGTTAAATCTGATTACAAAATTAAGAGATGGCAAATCAACGATAAGCAATTCAGGATAGTCACTATTTAAGTGCCGACTAATGCATTGGATACAGACTTGAAGCAATGTGCAAGTTGAAAAGGGAGGAAAGTTCCTGATAGTCTAGTGTGAACAAGAAAGCCTTCAGAGAGTGAGAGAAAGCTTATTCGAGCCAGGAGAGAAGACGTTCTAGGCTCGGTGAGCATAAGAGGAGGCATTGACGTTGGCGTGCATGTTCCTTAAAGGATGAAGAGACTGGCCTGATTCAAGTAGAACATAACTAAAGAGTAGCAAGAAGTGAGAATATCTAAGTGAAAAATACCCAGATTATAGAGGCTCTTGAAACAAACTAATGATTTAGATTTGATTCACTTGAAAACAAAGAGTGATTGTGGGATTTCTAAGGAGTGACATTCCGAGAGCGGAACTGAAGGCCAGCCAGGCTGGAAGTCAGGGTGGATTGTCAGGGGAGGGTCTGGAGTTCGGACCCCAAGGGGAGGTTACTGTTATGTAAGGAGGGCGCAGAGAGGGTGGGGACAACAAACCTGGAGCAAGAGAAACTTTTAAGTCCAAAAATTGTGTTAACTTTTAAAGAAATGTTTTTTGTTTTTTGTTTTTTGTTTTTTGTTTTTTTTTAAGGCAGGGGAGGAAAAGTCATAGATGGAATACACACTTGATTATATACTGTCTTATATTTTCACTACGATAAGCACCACGCCTAGGAGAGCAGGAGAATGTCAGCGCTATTAGGGGGAGACCTTCCTTTGAGAGGGATTGGTCCAGGCTGGTTGAGAGCAGGGCAGACAAAGGGCATTGTCCGTGGGCAGAGGAAGGATCGGAGCTCCAGCAGGAAGACAGCACGAATAGAAAGGAGACAGCAAAGGGGCACACACACCTTTTAGAGAAATGGTGCTTTCTTTGAGGGGGGACAGCCTGGAGCTAGAAAGCTAGGGTCCCACTCAACTCCAGGAAAGGTTCACAGTGAAGCAGTTGGAGAACAAAAGAAACATGAGTCATGAAAAACAAAAACAAAAACAAAACAAAACAAGACAAAACAAAAACCACAGGAATAATGCGGTGTCACCGAAGTCAAGAGAGAGAGTCTTTGACCAACGATGGGTGGTCAATACTATTAAATTGTAAATTAGAGGCCAAGAAAGGTTAAGATAAAGAAAAACTCACAGACTGGATGGCAACCATTTAAATAAAGTATTGACATAGAAGCTGGATAAGAGAGAGTTCATGAAAAATTAGAGATAACGAGAAATGTCTGTTCAGGTTGAATCCTTCTTTCCTAAAATTAGACCAAAATGGCCAGAGCAGCAGTAAAGCTGAGGTTTAAGACCCTTTGAAAGTTACTGATTTTACAGAAAGGTAATGAGCTTCAGAGACAGATAAGATGGACTCAAACCCAATTTTGCCACCTCACAAATTTCCATGTGCACCTGATGCCTTACCGCTGCATCTATTAAAAAACAAACAAAAGATCCCAGAATCCTTGCAAGGCTGTTTTGAGGATAAAGATAATATATGCTCGTATTCAGCACTGTGACTGGAGTATAATTTGTAAATAGATTTCTTTATTTTTCCCCTTTGTGTAATTCCAGATGGGTATGAAGTCTGTGCAATCTTTTCTTAAAATATTAAAAATAATTGATTTATGTATACATTATTACAAATATAAATTCATGTGGGGTGCTGCTGGTAGGGTTTATAAGATTTTTTTCTCAAGATCCATTTCTGTGAGCGTGATTTGATGATGTCATTAAAACAAGTAGTGATTTTCTGAATTTCCTCAATATTTAGCAATATCGAAAACAAGGAGTTATTTTCTAGCTTCAAAATAAACTTTCCTTCTTGTAAAAAAAGAAATTCTATTCAGATCTACTCTTATTTTCTTTCTTGGGAAAGCAATTTCCCTCACTTGCCAACCTTTTCAACTTATACCAAATTGGCAGATCAAAGAACAGTCCTTGGAGTGGGAAGCCTGGAGGTATCATTATTAAAGAGATTCTCTGTGATAAATGGGACATTTGATTCCTTTTAGATTGTTTCTTAGATATTATAATCAAATCACTTTTTAGAAAAGCTAATTTAATTTAATTTTGCTGTTAGATATAGAAGTGAAAACTAGCCGATTCCATTATTCAATCATAATTATATCACTATTGTTTTTGAAAGGGTTGACTTGGAAAGTTATTGAGGTACATAGTGAATTGTGTATTTCACTGACTGGTCGCTGTGGCAATTAACATCCCATCCATCCCATAAAGAGTCATGTGGCATAATTTCTTGCTGCACATTGTACCCCGAACTAGAGATGTGGAGTTAAAATGCAGTTCCTCAAGAAGTTATAGAGTGAGAAGACCGACATGTAAGCTTGTAAATGGTTATACAACTTGACAAAAATGATAAATATGAACAACATAGAATAGTAGAACAGAAGAGAATGGTTGACCTCATTTTGGGGTCAGGAAAAGGCTTCCTAGATGGGACTGCTGAGTGGGACTTTAGAGGAGCACCACAGAGCATGCTTCCTGTGGGAGGCTGGCTATCATGGAGATGGAAGTGTGGGGGCTGCAAGCTACAGAGAGCGCGCCCAGCTTCTTCACACCAGTTTGTGATGAGTTAAGTCACTCCTCCGTGGTGAGCAGTGAGTGAATGGTAGAGAGGGCTCAGAACTGGGACCCTAACTGACTGACGTTCCTCTGCTAGGAAGTATGGAGCTACCACAAGAGAGACGGCCCCTTCTTAATGTTTTTCAGCTCCTCCTCAGCGCAGTCAGTGCCTGAGGACATAGAGTGAATCTTCCATTTGCAGAACTGTCTTGTGAGTTGTAGGATGGATTCTGCTATATGGCTTCTAAAAACTAAATGCCACTTATAGCCTCATATCATTGTGATGACCAAAAAATATCACAAAACACTCCCTAGACAATAGCACTGTCCCCATCAAGAACATGGATCTTAACCCCTGAGCTCAGCTATTCAGTCTGTGGTCAGCCTCTAGGAGGAGGGGCTGTCCATCTCTGGGGAGGAGATAGGCAATTTATCGAGGCTTCGGGTTCATTTTCTTATGAGGTATTACCTACTATCCATTCATTCATTCGTTCATTCATTTATCCAATAAATGTTCATTTGAGCACTCGTTACCCTCCAGACACCACTCCAAGTACTGGAAAAGAACACAGAGATACAATTAATAATAATAATAATAATAAATAATAATAATAAATTCCTGTGTCCGAATTGATTCTAATCATTGCTTCTTATTGCTCTTCTTAAAACTGCTGGCACCAGTATAACCTTTTTCCCAGAGGATTCTGAAATGGATCAACCCCAGACCTGGAAAACCATTCTTTGTTCTCTCTTCCATCCCAAACTATGCCCAGGCATGTTGTCCAGTGGACTCTAACAGAGGCTCCTCAATAAAATCAAAGACTTCATGAAGATACTCTAAGATGCAATGTAGAGAGTTTCCAAAAAGAATATAAAAATCTTCCTGTTGTCAAATTTCCAGGGAAATATTTAAAGATAAAGTCTTAAGGAAATTAATTCTTTTCAAATTTAATAATTTTAGACATTAATTTCCTTAAGACTTTATCTTTAAAGTTCAATACCAAAGTATGTTGCCTTTTTGCAGTAAAAGTTCTTAGAAATTAAAATCCAAACATTTCCTTCCCCATTTTCCTCTACTGCTCAAATTAATGGTTGGGGAAAGTACAGGATCTTGCAGTAGTTGTAATCGGAAGCTGTCTTCCACTAAATTACTTGTACAATTTCTTTAGAATCTTAAGTAGATTATAACATGCTCCACTACTAAAGAATTTTAAAAACTGAGAAATCACAAAATTCTCAGTATTTATCTATGTCTAGAAAACTTAGAACATAATTCAAGCTCCAGGTCTGAAGTAGTCATGCCGGACAGCACGTGCCGGCAGGATGCAAAATGTAGCAGCAAGTGATGGTGCGGGGTCTTTGGGGCACAGTCCTAAGGGCACCGTTTATGTCTTGTTCATATGATCCCCATCTCCAGCATCGTTGGCAGCGCACCTGCCGCCCACACCGAGGCCCCCTGCATAAGTCCAGGGTGGGGATTTGACGTTATCAGGGGGTGTGAGAGCAGATAGAAAACCTTGGCTTTGGCCACACTGGGGTCCAGGAGCCCATGTCCGTCGTCCAGAGGCCTCAGCTAGTCTATGTCAACTCAGTCAAGGGTAATCACATGGCAGCAGTGAATGAACGAATGCGAACACCAGCTCGAGGCTGGGCACCATGTCGTTCCCTTCCTTCACCTTCAGCGGTCATCTGTCCGCAGCCCAAATCCGATCTGATGACTCCCACAGCAGATGATGCAAACACCTTTACGGGAAATGCATGGCGCTTCACAGTCTTGCCCCGATGTACTTTCCCAATCCGGCTTCTCCTGGTCTTTCACCCTGATCTCTAGGGACCTCAAGGATGGGGGCGCTGTGGAGGCATGTCAGCTTTATACACCCCTTGGCCTTCCCCGTTGTGCTCTGTCTGGTTGGGGTGCAGTTAATCTTCTGTGGGTCTGGAAGGTCTCCCCTGACTTTTAAATACTGGTTCAAAATCTGTGAGAGATCTTTCCTGCCTCCTTCATCTGGGTCCCCCTGCTACATTTAATTTTTTTTATTGTAGCACTTATTTTTCTTCATTTTATATATAATTTACACATATATATATGTTTAATTTATGGATTTCTTTCTCTCGCTAGTTTGTGAGTGTCAGATTAGTCTCTTGAATGTATGAAAAGTGCCTTATACATCCTTGTATACATAGGACCTAGCACAGAGGCCTGGCACACAGTACATGGAATAAAAAGGCTTGCTAATGTGAATGTGCTGATAAAAGCGGCAATGATTATAATAAAACTTTAACTTGCTTACCAGAAAAAGTACATTACCTAAAACTTGGCCAATCTAGTCTTTTGCCAAATGAGAAGATAGATTACCCAACTCCTGAGTCTCTTCTGGCTCTAACTTTACCGAAATCATATTTAAACTGGAGAGACAGCGCCATCTAATGGTAAATTTATTTTTTCTGTTTATTATGAAATTATTTCTATTTTACATATTTCTAACATTTTAAAATAACATCAGTGGTCATGGCTATTCGGAAGTTTATACATACCATGGTCTTGTTATAAATTCAATACCTGGATCTACGCACAGATGCTTGTTTTAGAAATACCATGCAGATTATGCAACTGGAGAAAACTCTTGTTTTCTAGTAATGTGTTTGAGAGAAATCCAAGTGTCCACTATTTGAACAGGCATTCGTCAGAGGCTCCTATAGTCAGGACTTATTCTGGGTGCTAGCAACACCACACCGAACAATCAGGCTTCCCACCCATACCATCTACACTCTTGCTGGGAGAGAGACCAGAAAAAGTAAATAAGCAATGAATAAGAAACATTTTGATTAGAATACGAAAATACAACAGGAAGATGGTTGGGTTGGGCTCTCAGGAGGGGGCATTTGAGCTGAGATCCTATGGCAGGAGAAATGGTCCGTGTCAGAGCTGGGTAGAGAGCACTTCCAGCAGGAGCGGCTGTGAGCACAGGCCTGGACTGGGGGGCTCATCCTGGAAGCAGGGGAGTGGGCGTGGGGCTGGGGGCAGGCCCAGACCAGACCAGCTAGGGGCTTGCAGGCCACCATAAACAGTTCGAGTTTAACTTAAGGTGCAGTGGGAATCCACTGGAGCATTTTAGACAGAGCAGGAGCATAATCTGATTTATGTTTGCAAACAGGCAGCTCGGTGGAGAATCCTGTGGCTGCTCTGTGGAAACAAAGCTATCGGGAAGATGTTACAGGGATAAAGGTGAAGGACGATGGTGGTAGTGATGGAGACGGAACCCTCTGGGGTCGATTTTGAAGTCAGAGTAGAAGAGATGTGGCATGAAAGAAGAGAGAAAGAGGAATCAAGGCTGACCGAAGTTTTAGGCTTGAGCCGCTTACTGATATAAAGAAGACTGGGGGAGAACAGGTTTGGGTTGTGGGAGAGAGGAATCACAGTGTTTCATTTATTAGGTATTTATCAAGTGCCTCTTATGTGCCAGAGACTCTTCTAAACATGAGACATAGCAGTTAACAGAGCAGACGCAACTCTGTGCTTTCACAGACTCTGCATTCTCTCCAGAAGACAATAACCTGAGTAATACGGACGGTAGGTAGAGGTAATGCATGTGCTGAAGGAAATACAAGGCAGGAAAGGAGAAAGGGAATGATGGGAGCGGTTACGTTATAAGTAGGGTGTCAGGGAAGGCCTCCCGAGTCAATGATATTTGAGTGTGATGGGAACGAAGGGGAATGAAGGGGGACAGGCCACGTGGGAATGGAGGAGAAGAGCATTCTGGGCAAAGGGAACAGGAAACGCAATGGCCGTGAAGCAGGAGTATGCCCGGTTTCGTCGAGGAGCAGAGAGAACAAAGTGGAGACAGTAAGATGTCAGACCAGGTGAGGTCAGCGCGGGGAGCGGAGAGTAGACTCTTGGCCTGGCGTTTACACTGAGCGGACGGGAGGCAGTTAGGAGGGTTCTCAGCGGAGCGCTGACCTGGGCCGACTTACGCGTCAACTGTTTACTCTGGCTGACGTGTTGAGGACAAGCTAAAGAGGGACAAGGGTGAAACTGGGGAGCCCCATGGGGAGGCTGCAGTGACAACCCAGGCCACGATGACCATGGCTTAGACCAGCGTGGCCGTGGGAGGGGAGGTGAAGATAGTGATAGGCTTGCTAACTGTAACGATGAGTTATTTTAGAAATCGTATAGGACTTTCACACTGAGAAAAAGAATTAGGCAGCATACCAGGTTTTTACTGAAAATCATTATAATACAATCGGTTCAATAGCAATTCTGTTCCTAAGTTAAAACTAGCTCAGGAATATCAATGGAAGATTCTTAATCATGAACTATTGTGACTTCAGGTCTATTTTAGTGTAAACTATGACTCTTCCTTGTGAATAATGGAGAACTAATGACCTATTTTTCTTTGCAGATATATGACGGGGACAGTGAAAAAGCCAACTTGGCTGGAACATTTTGTGGTTCCACCGTACCTGCTCCCTTTCTCTCTTCTGGTAACTTCCTGACAGTTCAATTTGTCAGTGACGTCACTTTAGAAAGGGAAGGATTTAATGCTACCTATACCATCGTTAACAGTGAGTAAACTGAGACGTTTTTAAATATTATGAAACGTGTATTAATGCACTAAAAATAATGCCAGGTTTATATCTAAATTCAATGTTAATTACTAAAGTCAATGTTAATTACCACCTAAGCTCAATGTCAATTACTAAGCACCATGTTAATTATTGTTTAATCCGTGATATGAATTTAGTACAATTCTTAGTCAAGAATATATACCCTAAAACCTCCACACAATGACGTAAATATATAGCTCCTTTGGGCTGGAAGGGCAGGGAAGGCAGAATTTTAAATATTGTGTATGTGAGATGAGACATATTATTCTCTTTCCCCATCTCAGTGACTTGTGGTGGAACATATAATGCCACTTGGACCCCACAAAACATTTCGTCACCCATTTCATCCCACCCAGATGTCCCGTTTTCCACCTGTACTTGGGTTTTTGAAGCCCTTCCACATCATCAGGTCGAGATAACTGTGTGGATGTTACAGCTGCACTCACAAGACTGCCACCGGAATTACTTAGAGTTCCAAGACTCACCACAGGTAATAATCACAGGATGAATGACAGTCACAGCTAGTGACCTTGTTGCCAGAACCTGAAAAACACTCGAAGTAATGAAATGAATTGTCAGAATTACTTCTAGCTTAATGTCTTTTTCAGCAATACGCAGATCCTCTCTTTGGGTGTGAAAAAACTTGAACTTATTCCTTAGGTCAGGAGCTCTCAAACTTGCACGTGCATTAGAAACACCTGAGTGTCTTGATGCACATGCGTACGCTGGGCCCCACCTTCGAAGACTGAGCCCTCCACATAGCACCCATTACTGTGCATTTTCAATAGGCATCTCTGGTGCTTCATGGGCCACGCTTGGAGAAACACTTCTATTGTTAGTGGCATCTATGTATAGGGTGAGTTGAAGGGGTCAACACAGAACACACAGAAATTAATTAGGCCATTTGCCCCAGTCCAGTGGGACTAAACCCATGGTAATATAAGAGACAGAGAAAAAAAAAAGCTGTTTTGGTTAAAAAAAAATGATGAGTCCAAATTGCCCATGGGATAAGATATTAAGGAGACAGTCGGACATAAAAGTGTGATACTGATAGGCAGCCTGAAGATTCGGTCGTCACCATCATATGAATCAGTAGGTAAAAAATGAGAGTAATGAGATTATCCAGGGAGCCATGAACTGAGGACGGCTACCTGTGGGGACACCTGGGTGTCTCTCTGCTCTTTGAGGACCAAAGAACTGACCCAGTTCACTTTAGGGGCATCATACTCCAACCCCCACATGCTGGCAGTGAAAGAGAATCCAGTCTATCGCTTTCTGAGTTTTTCACATTCTCCTCATTGTAAGTCCAGAGTCCCCTGTTTTGCACGTGTATCTTGGGGTGGGGAGTAGAAAAATCCAGTTTGGCTGAGTCCAGCGTGGAGCGAGGTTTGAGAAGTGCTGGCTGCTGAGTAGACACTGGATTTGCTGAATGATTACAGAGCCGAGCCCCTGAGGTGCACGCCATGCTCCCAGGGAGAGGGCAGGGCGCGAGGTCATCGTCATTCCATTGGTTCTCAGGACGCGCTTCTTAGTCCCCAGTGGTACGCTTCCCGGAAGGACTTAGAGCCATGTGGAACAAAGCCTTCGGCTAAAGCTCCTTTACTTTCCCACTGCCTCATGAAGCCAGGACAATGGGGATCAGGACAGACTGCCATCTGGGGGCAGACGTGCTCCTTACAGGGGACCAGGCAGCTCTGGACCATAATGGCAGCTAGATTGGCCTCAAATCAGACCCAGTGTTTGTCACGAACGAATAATATCCTTCAATCGAATAAATAAAGAAAAGAACAAGGGTTTTAGCCCGAGTGGGAGGAAAGATAAGAAATTGACTGATAACTGATGGAAACTGGAACCCTGAAGGTGTCCAAGAGTAGAGATAGAAAACATAGTTGGAAGAAACATGTGGTGGAGGCATTGTAGGTGATGAAAAGGTCTGTCTGGGGAGCTGGCATCACGGCAGGCACCACAGAGAGTAGAGGTGAAAGTCACTGGTGTTGAAGAATACAAATTAGGATGTTCAATAGGTCGTCTGTGAAAACGTTAAAACCTCTAAGGATTCAGAGAGTGACTCTGGGCTAAGACACCACAAGTCTTTAATTAAGGAAGGGAAGTAACCAGAGAGAAAGTAAGTGGAGATGATGAGAAGGGTTGAAGCGTATCTCTGGCCTGCTGTAGAGACCCTCGAAGGAGCGCTGGCTTTGATGCAAGGATAGAGGCCACAGTGAGCAACCTGGGAATCCCTGACCCATGCCCCACCCCCACCCCACCCGGGCCCATTCCTTCTCAAGGAACTGTGGAGTCTGAGGAACGAATGGCCTGCACCAGGAGAAGCAGTTTCACACAAGGCCACAAAGTGGATGTGTCCAGGGGTGGTTAACGCTGCAGTTCAAGTTCAGTGGGCTACAGCAGGCATGGGTAAGAGAGGACCAACAGCAGGAGATAGTGTGAGACAGAAGCACAGACGAGTTCCGGGGGTTCGCCAGCAAGAGTGGGGAGTGGGCCTCTCGGGAGGTGCTAGGTATTAGAGGCGTACGTGTGTGTGAGAGGCAGCAGGTGTCCTGACTTTGGCACGAGTTGTCTTTATGCAAGGATAGAGGGGTTGGACCACATTTATTCTATCCTCCTGAGAGGGGATGAGAGCTGCCAAGTTTCACAAAAGGAGACAGGGACCTCATTACAGGCGTGAGCTCCCCCGTGGGATTCACCTCAGTGCTGACGGCTCTGGCTAGGTCTGTGACGGGTAGCGAAAGCTGGAGCAGTGCCAGGGCGCCGTACGGCCTTCCGGATTCTGGAGAACCCCAGTAGCAGAGCAGTAGCTCCAACAGTCGGATGTGCTCAGAGCAAGGGCACAGGCTTTGGCTGTGAAGGAGGAGAAGGCTCTTGTTTTCCAGGAGGCAAGTGTCTGTCTCGTGGTTTCAGTAGAAACTTGGCCTCCCTGCCTCCTGTTCGTTTCATTGAATATGAAACATTTGTATATCCCAAGGCCAAGGTGAGTCTCGTTGCCAAGCGCTTCAAACACTATACGTAGTTTCCATGGCTGAATATTTAAGCGTACTGTTACATGCAGTTTAATTTCCACTATGGCCTATTCTCTTTTGAAATGAAATCTAATGTGATTTGGCTTCCATTTCATTTCAGGATAATAGAAATCCAGGAACTCGCTTCTGTGGCAGAAACGCTTCAGCCATACCCACGTTTTATTCTTCTACAAGAACTGCAATTGCCTTTTTCAAATCTGAAGTTTTTAATGAAAACTCTAGAGTGGGTTTTACCTATCAGATTGCAGGTGAGCCCTGGAGCTTTATGTTTGTTCAGGAAATCCGCCATTGTTACAGTTATTGCTGGAATGAACTCCTCTGAGTAAATTAGAGTTTGTTAATCCACAGGTGGGTTCTGAAGAGCTAAAGTGAATATCATACTAAAATGTTTAGAATGTTAGCATATCCTTCAAAGTCCATGTGTCTTCTTTAAAGTTCATTTAAAAATAGCCAAGTTATTTTATCAATTATCCACTTGACCACATAAAGAAATTACTATATCTTAGGAAATTATTTTGTAAAAACCAAGAAGCTTTGAAAGCTTTGATTACTAAAACTGAGACATTTATTTCCAGAGACCACTTTATGTAATGTTCTTTTCAAACTTGATTAAAACTAACGCGGCCTTTGATTAAAACAAATAAAAACACGCTGGGTATTTTTTTTTTTTTTGCCAGAAATGGTAAAGAACAATTTGCCAGTTCTATCAAAACAAATAATTCATCAAAAGATTTTCAGGGAAATCCTAAGACAAGATTCTGTGTTGGAGGTAGAGACTTTATGCCTTAAAAAAGGGTCTAATTGTCAGCCAGCTCCACCTCACAGCGGTCAGAAAAGTACAGAGAATGCCAGAACGTTCGCCTTCAAAGCTCCTGCTCCCCGTTTCCCGTACGGTTGTTTCACATTAGCCAGGCAGGCATTGCCCTGCATTTGCCCGCGTGCCGTCCACCCCACCTCCTGGAATCCCGGTGATCTCGAAGGCAAACGGAGAGGCTGGGTCAGCTTTTTTCTAAAGTTCGTTCGGATTTACTCATCTCTTTGAATTATTCCTGTCAGGTTGAACGAACACTGAATATTGGGACACGTACATTAATTATGTTTTTTTTTTTTTTCCCCTCTAAGATTGCAACAGAGCATATAATAAGGCGTTTGGCAACCTGAAGAGTCCCGGGTGGCCGGATAATTATAACAATAACTTGGATTGCACTGTTACTCTCACGGCCCCACAGAACCACACTATTTCCCTCTTCTTCCATTCATTTGACATTGAGGACTCAAGCGAATGCAGACATGATTTCTTGGAGGTAACGTACATTTGGATATCATGTAGATGAAGCTATTTAAAAGGTGATGATGGATCGCTTCAGATTTTTCACCTTTTGCTCTGCTACCGTTAATCATATATCCCTTACTCATTTCATTAACGTATCCATTATTCTTTCAGTCCATAAATACTTACCAAGCATCTTCTAGGTCCAGGCGCCAAAGGAGCAAGACATATTCAGGGCCCCCGGAGGTTCATCGTCCTGCGAGAAAGACAGACGGGACATAGCCAACTCCCACGCAGTGTGGGAGGGACAAACAGAGTCAGTCTGGGAACAGAGATGGCTTCTTGAAGGAAGTGCCGTGCGAGTTCAGCCTGGACGAGCCAGAGGGAAGTCCAAGGGCAAAGCACCGATTTTGGAGGTGGACGATGGCACTGACTTTAAGAAGCGTGCTTTGCGAGGAGATAAGCATGAAACCAAATGCTACCAAATCGTTCGCCTAATTTCCCTGATGCCACAGCGGGGAGAGTGTTTCCTTGGCGAAGCGTTCAGAGGAAGCAGGGGTGCGCTGTTCCTTCCTCCTCAGCACCATGGAGAGCTCTAGACAGGACAAGGAGGCGACCTTGCAGTTGGCCGTCCTCCTCCTACCCACCCTCCGCTCTGTCCCCAAACATACCAGGAGAGAAACCGGCTGAGCCTGGAGCCAGCAGGGCCATGCCACCAGAGAGCTTGCACCTTTGTAACCCCCGGGGCCACCAGCAAAGCTCCCTGTGCATCCTTTCTGCCCGACTTGGCGTCCGCTATTCAAGTGAGAAGGACCGTTGCGTTATTGTCCACAGAAGATGTTCTAAATGAGCCCATGAGTGACACAGATGGCGTGTAGAGCTCAGCGCCTCTGTTTGGCCGTAAAGATCCAGAGCCCGCCTGGGCGTCCTTTGCAAACTCTGGTGGAAATGAATTCATTCTTCAGAAACAGAGGTTCAACATAACACACTGGTATAAGCCAAGAATGCTGAATCCCTCTGTGGACGAATATGAATCTAAACCTTACCTGAAGCCCGCCAAACAGGCTTTGTTTCATATACGCCTGCATCTTCGGTGAAGTTTCCGAAAAGCTGATTGCTCCTCTCCACCTATTACGCAGTTTTATCTTCTGGGAAAGCACTCCCCGATAGAGTTCATCAAAGGTCTTTGTTGATGGATAGTCTTAACCTATAGTGTAACAAGTCCTGGGAGAAAGCTCATGCCTCTTTTATGGGAAACACTTGTTGTGGTAGGAAACTGGGAGGAGATGGATGTAGCAGGGAGGAGATGAGGGGAGAAATACAGGTCATTTGTGTCAATCAGCGTATTAAACTCAGACCTATGTACCTCGCCCACCACGGAGTCTAAAAATGTTTATGAAGTCCTAAGCAGATACAGGGGAAGGAGTCGGTTATAGAGAAGGGACAGAAATATCCCATCAGTTCAGAGTTCCACCGCAGCTACTCCTAGGTCGTCTCAAGCCTGAGTGACAGGAGTTAACATTTGCCATTTACCTCTGGATGCTGGGAGTGAAGGCCAGCTCTCCAGAATTGAAGAGTGAGAACTTACCCCCGCGGTCCTTCCTTATCCCGTAGAAATGGGTCGAAAACTTCCTGTCCAATCAGCAAAGACAGGAAACTACAACTTAGGCCCGTCACGTGCACTGCATCTGGTTCTCGGTGGGAAGACCGTGGCATGGTTTTTATGGCAGCCACACTGGCAAGACTCAGCGTTTCATCCACGTTAACTGTGGCAGGAATAGAAATTTCTAATGGAGGATTCCAACTGTCAGTATATCACGCAAAGGCCAAGCCCCAGATCACATTGGGAATCTGCATTTGTCTTCAGAACCTCAGAACCCAGTCAGGGTCCTCTGACGTCCCAGAGATGTCTACCGCTCTCTTGGTTCCTGTGAAGAGAAAAATGAATAGAACAAGTCGTGAGCATGCTCAGTGGGAATTAATATCTCACTTTTCTTCTCAGAGCATCAGCTTTCTAAAAGAAAATCTATAGGAAAAAGACCCGAAGCCAAGAGTGTAGATAACTGGCTACTCCTCCCATGCAAGGCCACTTTGTGTAAACACCTAGCAGAGGACTCCGAAAAGCACTGGGAAGGCATTATTCCCTGGACAACGTTTCTTTCACACATGTCAGGAGTGGATGTTGGGGTCAGGCTGGTCGGGACAGCGTGGTTGGAGGACGGATCGCGGCCAAGTTCACAGCATGGTCCTGTTTTTAGATGTGTCTATTCCGTACAGTGAATTAAAAAAAAAAAAACAAAAACAAAAACCTATTCAGCTACAGAATGTTTTTAAAATATTTCTAAAACTCAGAAGTTTTATAGATTTATCGAGTTGTATCCATACAGAAATTCCTTGTTTGAACCTTATGACATTTTATTATATGTTGATGAAGAGCAATGCATGATAAATCAGAGAAGAAGGGATGACGCGCTGAAGTATAATAATTTGTGACTCGTTGTTGAAGGTAAGAAACGGAAGTGACAGCAGTTCACCGTTACTGGGCACATACTGTGGAACTCTGCTGCCAAATCCGATCTTCTCTCAGAATAATGAGCTCTACCTACGATTTAAGAGCGATGGTGCAACTTCCCGTCGTGGCTACGAGATTATCTGGACCTCATCGCCCTCTGGTAAGACACTTACTTGTACTTTGAAAGGCAAAGCAATGTAAGTGAGAAGAACATAAGGCGTCTAATAGAAAAAGGCCATGCAAAGTGACTTGATCTTTTTAGCCATCTGTCTACTCAATTCTTTTCTGATTAAAATAGAGATTTTTTTTTTAACAATGAAAATACAGAGATTCTTTTTAATTCTACTTTTACTCACCGTTTCTATAACTATTTTTAAAGAATATACATTTACATGTAAATACAGATAAGAGACTATAACGCTTTTAAAAGTCATTTATGAATTCTGATTTTGTCACATTTTTACCTTTTGGTTTGATCATCAAGGTAGTTCTCTGAGAATTAAAAAAAAAAAAGGTTTAGCAGAAGGCGCATTACCAACACATTCTCGTGTGTATGCGAGCAGCGGAGCTCTTTGCAATCCCTGTCGTTTCTTGGCAGTCCTGGAGCTTAATTGCTTTTTTTAGGACAGTAAGTTTCTTCCTGCATTTTTAGTTGGTTGTTTATCAAGTAACTCAAGGCAGGTTAAGTCATGTCAATACCTTTAACTCAAGAGAGGAAGAATATCTTTATGAAACATCCTCAAAAATACCTAAAAAGTTTCAAAATAAGAATAATAAAAATGATTCATTTAAAATGGGCTGAGAAACAAAAGGGTTCTATCAAGACAATCATAGATAATGAAATCTTGGCACCTAAAGATGCTTAAACGGTGATCTCCAATGCCTTCATTTTACAGATGAAGAAATAAGACACCAAATTAATGTGTTGCCCAAAATGTACAGCTAGATTGTGGCAGAGGCTGGACTAGACACCAGTGCTCAGCCAGCCAGCCCAGACTTTCTTCTTGTTTTCCTTGTGCTTTCGTCCCATGCAGTACCATGTCTGGAACCCCAGGGCTATATGGTCTAAATAATGACAGTTGTACACAAATTAACAAACTGAGCAAGTTGACACCAACACTTACAGAGCTTTGGCTGGAAGTATGGCAGTCCTGGAACTGTCAATTATAAGCCTGGTAAAGTCAGTATGATGATAATGCTTACTGCCGAAACCTCCGATAACACGCTTCTGTTTGTTCAGCCCTGGAATTTCACTTTTCATTTTACTTTACCCACGTCATCATCAACTCACTGCTTGCAGCTCTACACCATCAGACGTATATAACAACTTTACTCTCCTACAGTTACTTTACCCAGGTCTTGGTTTTTCCCATGGTGTTTTCCGCCCAGCATTTTCACAGAACAGACCCTGAGGAAGTTGTCCCTAAGTCATGACATGCAGGGAAAGGAATATGTGGTGGAGGAGGGGTGGAAGGGAGGAGAGTGGGGTGGGGGGGGGGTGGGGGGGAGGCGGTGAGGGAGTGGGAGGGATTTACCCCAAAGAAGGAACAGGAAAAGGGTTCTTGCCTCCAGAATTCTTGCAGATCTCAGCACCTTAAGAAAATGACAACCTTCTTAGTGCCGTACAAGCACACCAAAGCACGCGGGCTGGTTTCTTACTTTGTTGAATGAAATTTCCTGCAATTATTTCTCACGCAGGCTGTGGTGGAACTCTTTACGGAGACAGCGGCTCATTCACTAGCCCCGGCTATCCGGGCACTTACCCAAACCACACTCACTGCGAATGGGCCATCATTGCTCCATCTGGAAGGCTTGTCACCGTCAGCTTTTACTTTATCAGCATTGACGATCCCGGAGACTGTGTCCAGAACTATCTCATACTCTTCGATGGACCAGATATTAATTCTCCATCCTCTGGACCGTATTGCGGAGCAGTGAGTAACACAGATTTTTTGAATTTCCATATATTATGTTTAAATAGTGAAAGTAACAGTATATACTTTTAAAGGCAGACAGGCAAAATACAAAGCACAATGCACTTTTACAAATTCGGTACCATTTTTTGACTTTTCTTTTTATTTTGAGAACATGAGTGCCACCTAGTGGGCATTGTGTTAAATTAATAGTAATACCAAACAACGATGCATCAGAAGTACCTATGCAGTTAGTTAGTTTTACAGACTTCCTAGGAGTCCCCGCTTGCACCTACCTAATCAGAATTTCTAGGGAGGATTCCTGGCACGTTGTTTTTTAAAAGCTCCATATGTGATTTCGGTGCACCACTCAGAGGTGAATACCCGTATTTGTTTCTGTAGGAGTAGAGCTTTAGAAAATTTGGACGCCTGGCTCCATTTCAACTACTTCCTGTTGAAAATTGTGGGAATTCTTTGCAGAAGTCCACAGAGACAGTGAAGATTGGCTGGGTGACTAGTATGGTTGTTTCTGTAAAGTTTTGATGGCCTAAATCTTTCCTAAATACCGTTAGAATTCCGACATTGACTCAGCATTGCTTGCATCTGCCCTCACGACCCTCTCATTTTATTGAAAGTGGACACTTAACAGAGATTTCAAGAAGGGAAATGTGACTTCTGATGACAGGATATGTGCTTCTTACTGTTCTGTTCTTTACCCATTTAGTAAAGCTTTCTAATCAAACAGAACAGAATTACATTATCTGGAAATCTAGAGAGTTTTTAAAAAATATGGCACTGTTTGTAAAATTGATGTTATTTTCAGAAATATCAGAAAATTGATCAAAATTTCCAAAGCCCTTGGAATTCCGCCATATATTCTTTAAAACACATTTCTTTGACTCTATTTGCATACACACATATATCATAGTTTTATGGTGTGTTCTTTTTACTTACTCATATATCGTTAACTTCTTAACATATCAGTAAAAGCACTGGTGTATCATAATTTAATCAGTGGATGGTATTCTATTGCAATGAGTACAGCCTAATTTATTTAACGAAGCCCCTCTTGTTTATAGACAACAGTTGGATAAACTTTCTGGTAGCTATCTCCTTATATACAGAGTTAATTACTAGGGCACAAGTTTTGGTCACTTGGCTAGTTGATACTGTGTCATTGTTATTCACAGGAGATTCACATAAAGATAACCCAGTAAATGTGTTACATTTAAGATTCAGAAGCTGGTTAGTTCTTTATAAACATTCCCAGAGAGAGTGAAAGGGACCATTTTAACAGCACCATAATTTTATATCTGCATTGTGGTTTCGTTTATTTGTTCTCTTTTGGTTTTGGTTTTAAGTGACTTTCAAACACACAGCCTCGTTTGATCCCCACAGTGACAATCCCACGAGGTGGAAAGAATAAAGATGACCTGGACTTTGCAGATAAAAGACAACTGAGGCACTGAACCAATGTCACATTATATTGTGGTCTATAACCAGATGTTAGTTTTTTAAAACTGTCGTTTACAGTATTTTCCCAGTTTTACATTTTGATAAATGTGGACACAGTCTCAAATGTAATTGTTCTTTTTAAAATTAAAGATAACACTGATTTCTTTAGCATTTAAGGTCCAATATAGTTCACTTCCAGTGTGATGGGGGAAGTCACTCCTTAGATTGCTAATCACATGCTGATTTGAAAATGTTTTCTTTTATGATAAAATAAATGTCATTGTTCACAGGGAAATCCTGTAACACTCTCAGTTACAAAACTGAACATCTAGAAACAGGAAACATTAGGAGAATCAAAGAGTTTAAAACTTTTGCTAACTGTTCACCCGTTTGTCAACGTAGAATAATAACTGGAAATTTGGGAGCAGATTAAAATGGAAAGAAAAATTGCATGCACACGGGAATATACAATGTTGTACATACTTTCAATATATCTCTTTGGAAAAACAATTCTCTGTGCTGCACTCAGCTGAATAATTTATTCTCTTGGAAATGTGTGTGTTTTGATGGCTCTTGGGGAGGACCCAGGCAGTGAGGCCTCGCAGAATGGAGGAGCAGGCCCCAAACTGCAACTGTGACCCGGTGTGGACGTTCCTGCCTCCAGGACAATCTCAACGGAGTGTCTAGTTTGCTGACTTACTTGGTTCATAGTTTGCCTCCGCCGATTACAATGTAGCTTCAGGAGAGCAAAGCCTTCAGTCTATTTGGCTCATTTTTTTTTTTTTTAATTCCCCAGTGCTAAAAATAATGCCTGCAACATAGAAGTCTCTCGATAAATATTTGTTAAATAAATGATTAGGAAATGAGAAAAAGCTGAGACGCATTTACTACCCCCTCCTCCCCCAAACAGAGACTATTCCACAGAAAGAATATGAAAATAAATCGCCAAGGGAAACTATAGGTATTAAGGGGAGACAGTGGTATACTTTACTCATAGGATCGTTTTAGTTGTAAATATAAGTATGTATTTTCACCAAAAAATGAAAATTTCAGTAAGAACTTGAATTGGAAATTCAGTTTTTAATGACAATTTTACTGATATAATTCACATACCATACAGTCCATCTACCATCTACTTAAAGTGTACGATTCAGTAGCTTTTTGTAGATTCAGAGTTGTGTAGCTATCATCACTGATCAATTTTACATTTTCATTACCCCCTCAAAGAATCTTTGTATCCATCAGTAGTTACTCCCCATGTCCCCTCAGTGCCCAACCCCAGCAATACTTTTTATATAAAATATTTATATTCTTAGCAAGATTACTTCTAGGCATATTATGTTTACTGTAAACTTTTTGCTGCTTTATGTAGTACATTTTTACTATGCTAACATTTCTAGAAAAATGTTCAAATTTGTGAAAAATATAACTTATTAATTACTTCTGTGTTCCCTCCATCTTAGGACACTAACATAGCTCCCTTTGTGGCCTCCTCACATCGGGTCTTCATAGAATTTCACGCGGAGTACGCAGCGCGCCCGTCAGCAGTACGCCTGATTTGGGACAGCTAAATGCGCGGGGTGTGTGTTTGCCCAGGCTCATCCCAGCCGCCGGATGTCCTGCTGGATGGAGCTCTGCCATCTTGATCCATGACCCCTGCCTGTGCTACCGAGAATAATTTGTAGGTGTATGTTTTTCACCAAAGCAGATGTGGAATCGATATCTGAACATTTTTTTTGAACATAGAATGTAGTAGTCTTGGCTGTCCACATCATCCTTCTAATATTTTGAACTGAAATTTTCTAAAATTCCTTATAGACTTGGAAATGATTGACATGTGTTATAAATTTTCAAAATGATTTTCACTGTGAATGTCAAGTTAGGAGTAATAAACATGATTGCATTGTACACAAATATGCTGCATTAATTTTTAACTCTTTTAGTCTTACACTATAGGGTACACATAACTTTTCAAGTTGCATTTTTACATTTTGATGAGGTACATGAAACCTTCAGGGTCAGAAATGGAGCCAGGCTGCCTGTGTTTGGATTTGCTTCGAGTTAAGGGCTTAACTTCTTTGTGCCTGTTTCTGTAAGTACCACCATTTTCTATTCTTAGCTTAACAATCCAAGGTGTGAAGTTATAATAGTTGGACAACAATTTCATAAACTCTTCTGCTGCCTTTAACAAAGCAAGAGACTTTACGTTAAATGTGCAAAGTTAGGTCCTATTAAGTGAATGGATGAAGTTGTGGGAACGTGTTATAGTGTTACTTCATCATACTCAGACTCAAAAGCCAGAGAAATTATTTCTGCACACAGAGCCATGTACGTATTTTTACCTTAAAAATTCCTGCTTTCTTTGACTCTGCATTATGGATAGATATCATCAACCCTATGGATGACATGCTATTGGAAAGAACTGTGAACGCGGCGAGGAGCACCATCCAACTCAAAGGGTCTCGACGAGCTGGAACAATGGACTAAAATTATTAAGATGGAATTTGATAGGGGTTGATAACTCTTTTATCTAAAAACGAATCATAAAGCTACAGCATATGGAGAAAGTTACACAATAACCTATGAAATAACAGGAATTTGATCTGAAAGCAAGATTAACATATGCAGCTCTAAAACAAGAGAGGGTTTGATCTTAGATTGCATGGTTAGAGTAAAGGAATCCATGTCATTTTCGGTCAGAGAGATACGATTTCCTAGGAAGCATATTAGGATATTTTGGAGGTGTACGCATCAAGTTGAAGAAAGCATAGTCAATATTATTATGTAATTTTAAAACTGAAAACTTAAAATGGAAAAGACATTTTCTCCTATTTTTTAAGTTGCCCTTTCAATTTATTATTTCGTTTGCTGTGCAGAAGCTCTTTAGTTTAATGTAGTCCTGCTTGTTTATTTCAATTTTTGTTGCCTGTGCTTTCGGTGACTTATCCAAGAATTCTTTGCCAAGACTGATATCAAGGATTTTTCCTCTATGTTTTCTTCCAGGAGTTTTATGGTTTCAGGTCTTACATTTAAATCTTTGATCCACTTCAAGCTAATTTTTGTGAGTGATATAGGATAGGGGTCCACTTGCATCCTTTTGCAAGTAGATATCCAATTTTCCCACTACTGTTTATTAAAGAAATTGCCCATTTTATGTTCTTGGCATCCATGTCAAAAATTAATTGACCATATATGTGGGGGTGTGTCTCTGAGCTTTCTATTGTTTCACCAATCTATACACCTGTTTTTAATGCCAGTATCATAGTTTCGATTATTATACTTTGTACTATCGCTTGAGATCAGGAAGTGTGATGTCTCTACCTTTGTTCTTCTTTTTCAGTAATTCTTTGGCTATATGGGGTCTTTTGTGGTTTCATATAAAATTTGGGACTGTTTTTTTTTTATTTCTGTGAGAAAAAAATGCCATTGGAACTTTAGGATTTCATTGACTCTATAGATCACTTTTGGTAGTGTTGGCATTTTTCACAATATTAATTCTTCCAATCCAAGAACAGAGTATCTTTCTAATTATTTGTGTCTTCTTCAGTCTCTTCTGTCTTACAGTTTTCAGTGTATATGGCTTTCACTTCCTTCGTTAAATTTATTCCTAAGTATTTTATTGTTTTTGATGCAATCGTAAATGGAATGCTTTCTTGATTTCTCTTTCAGATAGTTTCTTATTAGTATATAGAAATGTAACTGATTTCCGTATGTTGAGTTTGTACCTTGCTACTTTACTGAATTCATTTATTCATTCTAGCAGATTTTTAGTGGAGTCTTTAAGGTTTTCTATATATAATCTTACGTCATCTCTCATTAGTAAGATCCATCTCATTTCTTCTGGTCTGTTGTACATTTAACTCATTCATTTATAAATGTTATTGAGCATTTACTATGTGACACGGACTAGGCACACCTAAGATAAAGTGATGAACGAGATGGCCATACGATTCCATCGACCATCTCTCTACTTCAGAAAGCCTCCTTCCCAGCTCCATCTTGTGGGGTTTCCTGAACCAGTCCCAAGGCAAAATCCTCACTTTCCTTATCTGGTGAAACTTACATTTAGTCAGCTCCCCAGGTCTAGTGTCTAAGTGGAAATTTTCCTCCTCCCAGATTGCATCGCATAAAGCTCCATTGTTAGTGATCGGACCCCTGGACAGACTAACAATCAACGAGCCGGCACTGGCATAGGCATCCTGGGTGTTAAAATATTGAGATACACAAAAATGCTGCTTTCAGGCTATAGTAGAATCCAAAAAGCCATAATGTGAAATACTTGGGTCTGAGGGGTGGGGAAGGGGTAGTCTTAGTTCGACGTTAATGGAAAAGGATATCCCACATGGGTCTGAAGGAACCGAAACAAGCACAAATCTAAAGAAAAGGAAATGTCTGCTGTCCACAGCTGATCATACACTGAACTAAGAAAGCCTCACGGTCACCTTCTAACCCCATTGTACTCCAGATGAGAATGGGAACGTAAGACATCCTGTTAGAGAAGGAGCAGGACAGGGGACAATAGCCAAACCCCAATACCACCTCCTCCTCAAGCGTCCTCAGGATCCAGCAACCAAAGGGCTAATGCCAACACAGAAGGGGCTTTCAGACTCCATTCCAGCACTACCTGGTGGCCATTTTGATTCATTTCTCCTGGTGATACCCACCCCTCCATGCTCACAGCCTGGGAACCCAGAACTGGAGAGGAGCCAGGCTTACGCCTGCCATCTGATCTCCCTCATCTGGCCTTCAGGGAACTGGCTGAGATAGCTCACAAGAGGCCAGCCACCACAGGTCTCTCTGGACCCAGTGGCATGTCCTGGCATTTTAGGTACTCTTATGAAGAATGGCCAGGAGACAGATGGGGTTGATGGCAGTTTGGAGCTAAGAGGTGCCCAGGATATGGGTTCTATTTGACATAATTTCCTATTAAATTTCAACTCCATTGAGTAGAAAAAATTTGATAAAAACATGTCGATCACTCACCAAGGGAACACTAACACCATTAATTTTATTAAGAAAAATGAAAACTAATATCTATATAATATTTGCTCTATGCCAAGCATCATTCTCATATATCACTCACTGAAATAATAAATCACCCCGTTTTATAGATGTGAAAAATGAGATACTTAAAAGTTATATAAAACTTGAGAGACAGAGCTATGATGCTAACCTCAGCCCAAGAGAGAGCCTCCCATCAGACCTGAAGAATTAGGTGCGAACTTATTAAATATGACAATCAAACTGTCTTCATATATATATATATATATATATACACATATATATACACATCTTATTTAAAAGGTTGACACTGTTACATGACCTAGAAAAATTTTTAATGTAATTTGTTAGTTTTGTAAAAACTTAGAGATTATACAGCATCAAAATTAATGTTAATAGAAGAAAATGTTTTTATTTACTCAGACCGCAAGTCATCCCATGGCTATTCATTTAATGAGGGAAGTTATTGGAAGAAAAATGGTAATTGTTGAATATTTGATGAAAAATGTGCTTTTCAAATTTTAATTTGGTAACTATGACACTTAAATTTATTATAAATGCAGTTTAGAGAAAAAAAGGCATTTTATAATTTGATGATTTATGGAATTTCTGTGAATTTACCAGTTGTTATAACGTAGTGTGCCTTATTTGGACAAGGCATCTTCCATACACTATCTTTGACTGGGCCGGGGTGGGGATAGTGCATTTCTAATGGGAAGTATTGAAGCATAGATTGTTAAGCATAGAGCACTTGGCAGTGATGCTACAAAAATGATTTAAGCTCTGATAAATACTGACTTTTCCATGCAGGACTGGCTACATAATTTGCAAGGCTCAGTGCAAAAGGAAAATTAAGGGTCCCTTGTTTAAAAAGTATTAAACATTTCAAGATAGTGACAGCGGAGCATTAAACCAATGTGGGGCCCATGTAGGTGTGGAGCTTTGCGTGACTGCACAGGACGTATGTTCAGGAAGCTGGCCCTGTTTCTGTGTTACAAAAATCTGGAACTTAGGGACACGTTTCATTAAGATTTGCACTGGTAAAATGACGAGAATGAGAAGAGAATTACAAGGGAGTGATAACAATTTCTGGAAAACAGGATGTGAATGGAAGCATGCAGACAAATGAAAGAGAAATTACAGCCCAAAATAATTTCAAGTGGGAAATGCAGCAGAATTGGGAATCGACTTTCCAGGTGTTATCTGGATGTGGGGCTGGCAGGTGCAGTGTGACATGGTGAGACCAGAAGTAATAAAACTGTATTAGTTGGTGCTCACAATTCATCATTTCCCTCCACCAGCTAAGGCAGTTTAGAGAATTAAAAAAAAAGGCAGTTTAGAGATTACACGCAGACATAAAACTTGGCTCTTACCTCTGAAGAAATTTAACAAACAATCCAGGGAAAATTAATGCTGACCTAGGAGGTAAACAAATACATAGCAACAACAGAAGAGCTACATCAGCTATATAGAAAAAACCCGCTCAGACCTTCATGCTTGAATATGAAAGGACAACCAAGAATCACCAGATGGAGAATTACAGTAGCAAGAGTGGAAAAAACTAGGTAAACAAACATAAAAAGGATACTTGAGGAAACACAATTTAGTAAACAGATATTCCAGCAAGACATATACAAATAAATGTCTGTCAAAACCCAGGAACCAAGGGAAATCACACATAATCAGTCAGCTGGAAGGACAGAAAGGATCAGTTTAAGTTAGAGCAGTAAGTTAGTGGGTTCCTAAAGTCTTAAAAAAAAATAATTCATTGGATTTTAAGCAATGGAGAGGAATGAAAAGCTGCAAGATCGTAGAGATACGGTAAGGAAGGTTACAAGAAGAAAAAGAAAAGCAGAAACCCTCGTAAGAAAACAGCGAAAACTGTGTAATAAAATCATCATTCGACATAAAGCAAATTAAAACATGACACAATTTTGAGTGTATTATAAGAAAAGCGACGTCATTTATGTGTCCTGGTATTTTCCCCTTCATGTGACACAGAGATCCATGGTTGAGAGCTGAGGACACATAGACCACCATGGAGTTTTAGTCTTTGATGAACTCTTAATATAGAGGGAGGCACAACGGTGGATCAGGAACTCATGGTAGCAACTTCTAATAAGTGGATTCGCAGATATAGAAGCAGGATATCAAGAGAAAGTTCACTTTGTTGTAGCCGCCAGCCCCCGAAAGACACACGAACCGCCAGGAATCAGTGTCATAGGAATCACACTCTTTATTCAGCCAGCTGCATCTGCCAGGGGTACGCAGACCCCAAATTAAGCAGCCCTGAAATGTAGAGGGTACAGGGTTTTTAAGCCCCAAATCCCATTCTTTATTCTGTCTGAACACAAAGGTCTATTTTTCTCCTATTCACTACCTGTCAACCTATAGGTCGGGGTGTGCAAGCGGGGAAGCACAGAAGCAGAAAGCTTGTTATCAGAATGTTATGTCCCTATGATCAAAAGCCTTTTGTTCCCATGGTGATAGTCAAACAGTAATTTCCTATAAGTAGTAAATCTCAAGTAGTCATTTTTCAGCCACCACAACTTCTAGGTTCCCCAGAACCCAACTTTCGTTACCACTCGACCTCTGCAGCCGCTTCCTAAAGGTCTCGGGTTCCGCCCACAGCACTCTGTGCTTCGACCTAGGAACTGAGCCTGCGCCAACACTAGTGCGCACGCGCCACCTCTTGTCCAATCGGAATCCCAAACCCGGATTCCAGGTGGGCGGAATAACCTCAGGGTGGGGCGGAATCACAGAGCCGGAGGACGCACGTGATTGGCCGATCTCAGGTACTTGTTCTTTCATGGGCGGAGCCTCGCTTGAGGCCACGTCTAGAAAACTGTTCTCCTAATTTGGGAAGGGCTGGGCGCGCGCCGGGTGTGGAGCTGCGCGTGGCGCCGAGTGCGCCTGCGCGGAGCGCCGGGACAGGGCGTGTTCCTCGTTCGGGTGCGCGTCTACCTCAGGCGGGCTGCGGTTTTCCCTCCCCGCAGTCGTGCGCCCTGCGGGACCCCGTCATTTCCACGCCCAGCCTGATACGTGCCGCTCTCCGCGGTGAGTGTGCGTGTCATTGCACTTGAGTTTGCGTGTCTGCGCGCGGCCGGAGTGGTGCCGGACCATTCCCGCTCCACTCCCAGCCCCATCCTCCTCGGTGCACCCGGACCCTGCCCGCTGACGCCCACCTTCCAGGGCCGAGGAGAACCGGAGGGTGCCATCTGAGGTTCACTCCTTTCTGCCCTTGCACCCTCCCGGCCGTCGCCCACGTGCTTTGTTGTTGTCGTTTGGTACAGATCATGTCCAAGTCTCTGAAAAAGTTGGTGGAGGAGAGTCGGGAGAAGAACCAGCCGGAAGTGGACATGAGTGACCGCGGCATCTCCAACATGCTGGATGTCAACGGCCTGTGTGAGTTCTCGGCAGGGTCTTAAAAGCTGGAAGGGCTTTTAAGTTTTACAAGTGACTGCCGGTCGTGGTGTGAGAGGTTGTCATAGTTTACATTCCACCGCCTGCTTGTAAACATCCCTTGTCAAGACCGTAGAAAGTTTGCAGTCAGAATTTGTTCTGTTTTGACTGGAAATGACCGTGAGACCGGGGCAGGAGTCACACAGAGAGTTGCTGCTGTGCCTCAAAACTTGTCTGTGTCGATTTACAGTATTTGGGTGGTTTTCCCACACAATTTACTTGATAGCCACTTTAGTTTTTAGTTGAAAATCATTTTTGAATTCTTCCCACCTCCTAATACAGTCTTTGGCCCTTGAACAAATGCCACAGAAAAGTTACGTGATAAGTAATTGTGCCTGGAGTATGTTCAGCATTTCTTGACACATTACCTTTTTCTGGGTCTTTTTTCTCCTAACTTATAGTTCAGACTTTTGTTATCTTCTGCTTGTGCTACTGTGATGTCTTCCTAACGTTCCTTCTTGGGTCTAGTTTCATTGCCCCTGTGGTTAGTATTGTGACTTACACTGCTGTTTTCCCTTAACACATATTATTGTGTTACTCTCTAAAGGAGGGGTTGCAGATTCAAATGCCTGCGGGGTCAGATGAGGATGGTCATTAACGCCTTAGTATTTCCTGGGAAGGGGGCAGCTGCTACACCTGGTGCTCAGATCCAAACAATTGTTACCACCTGGGGACGTTGGCTCAGCGTTGCTACTTTTTTTTTTTTTTTTAGAAAGTGGGAATCCAGATGAAATTTCCTTAATTTTAGAAGTTGGCAAGGAATTTCAGTATTTGAAAAATACTTTATAAAGATGAAACAAGACACTCTTCATGCTAAATGTGGCCTCAGTTTGGACCTTCTCCCTTAAACACAACTCCTGTTTAAGGGTTGTTCATTACCAACAGTAATGCTCCAGGTGCCTTGGCGCGACATGCAAGGCCTTCCTGAATCTGGTCATATACTTTAGCTCCTGTCTCTACCATGCATTTGGTGTCCCAGCCATGCGACTTCATTGCCCTTCCTGAACCTTGGCACACGCTTTCATGTCTGTGTATCTTTACAAGTGTTTCCTCCCTCTCCACTCTTCACCTGAAATCCTTCCCTTTTTATCAAGAGTCAGCTCAGATATCATAGCCTAAGTGAAGCTTTCTCTATATCAAGCTGAGATAGTCACTCTCACTTCTGTGAAGTTGGTTATGCCTTGTTTCATGACAGGATTGTAATGTGTTTTTAATCTAGACAACTCTTCTCCATTGGGAGACTGGAGGGGCTGAAGCTGTATAATAGTCATATTGGCCTTCTTTGTAATAGTGGCTGGAACAGAGTAGGTGCTCAAAAATGTTCAGTGGATGAAGGAAAGAATGATGGATTAGACCTGTGAGTGTCTGAGATCCAGACCAGGATGTGACACTGGAGAAGAAGGAGAGAGGTCTGAGAGACCCTAAAAGATGGTGGACTGCTTGTTAGGCATGGAGGGAGCAGAGTCAGATTTCAAATTGACTGTGAATTCATGGTTTGTGCTGAGGACAGATTGATACGTCTCAGGAAGGGAAAGGGAATGAAGAGCTGTAGACGATTTGCAGTTGGTGACTCTTAGGAAGATACCTGCCATTAAGCTTAGCTTTTGTACTACTTAGCATTTCAGCCTCTTGGTATGTGTTGGCCTCTCTCCATAGTGATGGCTTTTTGGTGGCAGCAACAGAGCAGATGTCTCTGGTACTGAAATGGCAGTTGTGGATCTGGCTGTGTCCCCACGCTGCCCCTGTCTGGCCCTGTTGTGATCCTGATGATCCCTGGGGCAGTGCTTCATTGGACGGAGGAGATGGTGAGCAGCAAGTAGGAGACCTGGCTCGGCTGCAGTCTTCGCCTTATGGCTTTCTGCTCTTTGGCATCCTTTTTCTCACGGGCTTGAAGAACGAGGTTTCTTTCAGCACAAGAATGTTACACTTCTCAGCTTTGAAGAGGATCCTTTATGTAATATTTATAAGTAGGGACAAATGGCATAGCTATTTTGGTTCGGTTGCATTATCTTTTTGAGGCCTTGGTTTTTACTGAAGAAGAAAAGATAAGACACTTGCTTCCTGCGAAAGATGTTTCCTGCGTAATATGAGATGGTGTAAAGTAAATCATTCTTAAATTTTCCTAGAGAAGTAACTTAAGGAAGAACAATAGTACTTCCTGGGGAGTTCATTGGAAGTGAATTCGGCCTCTGTAGTGTGCATAGACCCAAGGAGTGGCTGCTTTCTGCTATAACTCCCTGACTTCTGGAATCTTGGAGCCTTAAGAAGCCCATTCCTCAACTGGAACTCATCTGTCAGCAGTGCACATAATGCTTACTATGTGTATCTAAATATTTTACATATTAAAATATTTGACATGGTTAAATTAACTAGTTTAAGAATTCCCATATTCCTTATAAAATTATGGCAGTAACCATGGGGTTTTATGGATTAACATCAAGATAAAACATGGGAACAATTCATTTGCATGGGCAGAGAACAGTTACTGTGTCTCAGACTTTCCTTTCATTGTCTTTTTTTTCAGTTTCTCAGAAGATAAGTGAGAATTAAGTTTTGAACAAAAACATGGAGGTTTCGTACTTATTCTAAGCATATGAAATGTCCATCTTTATGCTTGGGAGAGTTTTATAAGCATAACGCTGCTTCTGAGATAGTCAATTGCCTTTAAAAAATGTTTTCAGGAGCTTAGGTACCAAAAACTTTCTGATGGGGAAAACTTGGTAGGCCGGAGACAGCCAGCAGACAGGTTCTAGAGTTTTCTGCCAGATTCTGGATATGGCCAGATCCTGCCCTGAGAGGCAGAATAGTACAGTGCTTTTGAGTGAGGCCTTGGGTTGAATAGACTGGCTTCAAATAATCCATCTTCTTCTACTGCTGTGAAACTCTAGGGAAGCTGCTTAACCTTTCTGAGCCTCACGGTCCTCGCTGTCAAATGGAGACGTAAGTACCCATTTGGTAGGACTGGTTTAGTGTGAATTCTCGGGAAATATTATCTCTGCGACTCTGCAGGTGGAACCTGTTTGCCTCAGATGGTGCTGATTCCAGTGTCCTCAATGGCCTGAACCAAGAGTATACCGGGTCCTGTGTCGATGTTTTCCATGTGGCTTCTTAGGACCTGGAGAGTTTGGCACTTTTGCGTAGGGTTCTTATAGATTTAGATTGCTGTATATATTTTTAATGAACTCTTATTGTTCCTTTTCTTTCATTTTTTTTTTTTACACATGTAACTGCACATGTGTTTTCCTTAAAGCTTTCAAGAGTAATAACACTGATTTCATTCTTTTTGTTAAAGAAATTTCACTGCAGAACCTCTTCCCCCTCGCAGTAGCGTCTCCACCTGGGTGATAAAGCTGCCTTTGAAGGGTCCTGTAATCAGCTTCCAGGGAGCTGAGAATCCCACCAGTGGCCTGGGAGACTTTGCTCAGTTCTTTTATTTAAGTCTTTTGTGACTTTTTAATCTCTCCAAGTTTATTGCCCTGTTGGGGGCCAAACCTTTATCAGTTTTTTTTTTTTCCTGGTTAAAATAAAATATCTTTCAGATCAGTCTTCAAAAAGAAAAATACCTGTCTTGGAAGAAGTGGTTTTTCTAAAGAACCCTGCAAAATAATCCACAAAAGTATTAATGGAAGGAACGTTTCAAAAGCCCTGTTAAACCTGGAAGTGTCACCTTCCTTAGGAATTATCAGTTATAGACATACCTCATTTTATTGCTCTTAACAGGGGTTGTGGTTTTTTGTTTTGTTTTGTTTTGTTTTTTTACAAAATGAAGTCAAGACCCTCCACCAGCAAAAAGAGAATGCCTCTCTTTATTGCCGTACTGACTTTGTTGTGGTGGTCTGGAACGAGTCAGGATCTCTCCGAGTTTGCCTGTGGGTGGTCTTTGGGGGAAAGAGAAAAGTTGGGAAGGCCACATCCTTGAGCTGTTATCTTTATGAAGACCTTTTATCTTGTGCGCCTCCAAGTTGCCTGTATCTGCCCACTTCAGTGTTCTGAAACCTGCAGTCTCTGGCCTGGGAAGCCCCTTGCTCTTTCCAGCTAACTCCTCCCTCCCTTGTCACTTAATGCTTGTAAAAGAAGGAATGACTTACTTATCTAGCCACATGACTCCATTTGTGTCACTTCCTCTGAGGAGCTCCCCCATCACCCCATCCAGCCTGGTTGAAGTGGCTTTTCTGGGCCTGGTGTGCATGCTTCTGTTAACCTTGTACTTGGCATAGTGCTTGGGGAAAGTTGATCAAAGAAGGGCGCTATTGCTTTTAGTTAAGAATTCAGGTGAGCTAGGGTGGAAAGCATAGCACCCTAGGGAGAGGGAAGTAGCCTCTGTGTCCCCGCCACAGGCTTCTCTCCTACTTTCCTAAGGGGGAACAGTTTACAACCATCAGGAACATGATAGAACTGTTTAGTGTTCAAATTTGATTTTAGGACAGGGTAAAAACAAAACATTTCATCCAGATAGGAAATAAAAATAAAGAAAAATTGTGACCCTCTTTGGTGTAATTGAACTAGTAATGACCTTTCACCATTTTTCAGAAAATCATTTGACATTTCGGTTCCTGTCAGCCAGGGCCTCTTTTTTGTGAACAGCATTTTGGTTACTAGCTGTGCAACCTTGAGTAGGTCACTTAACCTCTCTGTGCCTCAGGTTTCTCACATATAAAATGGGAATAATAATAGCCACCTCATAGAATTGCTGTCATTATCCTAAAGGTGCCTGGCTCACTGTCTGGCCCATCTCGGTCCATTCGGGCTGCTCCGACGGTATTCCACGGACTGGGTGGCCAGTACACAACAGGAATTATTTCTCACAGTCTGGAGGCTCCAAGTCCAAGGGCACGGTATGGGCAGATTCAGTGTCTGGTGAGGACCTTCTGGTTCACAGACAGCTGTCTCCTCACTGTGTCCTCACATGGTAAAAGGGACAGGGATCTCTGGAGTCTCTGTATAAGGGCCCTTATCCCACTCATGAGGGCTCCTCTCTCCTGACCTCATCACCTCCCAAGGGCCCTGCCTCCTAACACCATCACAGAGTGGGAGTTAGGGTTCACCGTATGAATTTGAGGGGAACGCATTCAGTGTATAGCATGGCACATAATTAGTCTTAATATTTGTTATTATTAGTTTATTCAACTGTTATATCTATGATTATATAAAAACCACAAAACAGCCTCTCTAGTTTTTGGAATTCTTAGTAATGGCGCTTACCCAGTCGCCTTTGCCTGTTTATCTCCATGTTTCATCATTTCTGAGCACCCAGCGCCTCATTCCTCACCTGTTTTGGGATTTCCTGGGAGAAGTTAGAGGGGCATGCTGAGTGTGACAGGGTCAGGAGGAAAAACAGTTGCTTCACACGACAAGTTCAGAGCCATAGACAGTGTGAAAGGTGGCTCGGGGGATAGCAGAGCGTTTGTGTCTGTTGAGAATGACAGGCCTAAAAACTTGACAATTTTTCAACTAATAATTAAAATACCATGTGTTATCCAGTAGCTATTTATTGAATGTATTTTTTTTTTTTCTGTGATGGGCACTATCTAAGCTGAGTCTCTGGGAATTTCCTTCATGTTGAGTCTTTAAATTACCCAGTGATAAATTAACATTTGCAATGTTGAGAAAACTGTAAGCTGTTAAATGGATCCAAACTAGTTATATTGTATCATAAGAAATCATAACACCCACTGCCTTGCCATTATAGCCAGCTCTTAGTTGTGCTAATCAGTGCTAAAATCAAGAGGGATAATAGTTGAAAACCAGGTCCTTATTTCATAAATTTATGTGAACCTGGCTTAAAGAAATTCGATCTAAATATAGGAGATTCACTACTACAGAGAAAAAATAGTATTGATTTCTTTCCATGACATAAAGGCTTATTGCTTCACTGAGTAGCAAGTTTGTGCAGGTCGATTTATTTTTTCTTTTTTAAAGCAAAAGAGCATAAAAATGTGGCCAAGAAACAGTCCATGTAGATCAAGTATCTGGTCAGCAGGGGTCAGTGTTGAGCCTCTGGTTTGCTCAGGGTTCCTCAGCCCACACTCTCCTTAGTCGACTCTGTGCGGTGCTTTATGAAGCTCACAGTCAGACCTCCCCTGTGTTACGATCTGTCTGATCCAAAGCATCTTTAATGTTTGGGTGCCATAACTGCAGTGCAGGTTTGACGCCTTAGCTCAAGGAACGGGGGTTTCTGAACAGAGAGGCGCCGAGCAGTCAGCGTGTTTCCAAAGAGAACACGGGGGCGAAATGGAATTTGCAGTGTCCCCTTTGGGCAGATTTCATCAGTGCGTGATATTTAACAGTGTGAGAGAGTATCTTGGATTTGAGATGATGATAAAGACAAAAAGACTAACGATAGCATAACATTACCTACTTTATTGGTTTAGTAGGGCCGCTATGCAAAATGCCCCAGGCTGGGGGACTTAAACAACAGACGTGTGCTTCCCATAGTTTGAAAGGCTAGGCGTCGGAGATCAACAGTGTCTGCAGGGTCGTTTTCTCCCGAGGCCTCTCTCCTTGGCTTGCAGATGGCTGCCTTTTCACTGTGTCTTCACATGCCCTTCTGTGCGTGCATGTCCCTGGTGTCCCTCTGTGCGTCCACTTTCCCCTTTTTATAAGGACATCAGTCAGCTTGGATTATGGCTCACCTTAATGGACTCATTTTAACTGTAACCTCTTTAAAGACGCTGTCTCCAAATACAGTCACATTCTGAGGTACGGGGGTGAGGGCTTCGACACAGAAATCGTAAGGGGCCATAATTCATCCCATCACATCTACGCTGTAGGTCTGAATGGTTCATGCTTGAGTGTTTACATGGGACAAGTGCGTCTCACACGTATCATAGCATCACCCTTTGGTGCAGGTGATAATCATCAGCGTTTTACAGATGAGCAAGCCGGAGGTTATCTATAGTTTGTTAAGTCCCAGCATCACACAGTTAGTGGCAGAAGCGGAGTTCACATTTAATTGTGTCTGACACCTTTGTCCTACAACACTGTGCTGTGTCGTTTGCCATCCCCAATGTGCAGCAGGGGCCTGGCTCTGACATTAAGGTGCAGGATTTCTGGAGCTGACTGGGGCGGCTGGCCTTACATCAAGGTATTCACTTTCAGAATTCTTGGAAACACTTTCCCGGGCAAATAAAATGCATCATTTGGCCAGCCTGCCAGCCTGCAGACTTAGTTTTAGTGTATCATTATAGGGCTTTAACTGTTGAAGAAAACACTAGAAACTTATCTGTATTGGTCAGTATTAACTGTGAACCCTCCCCTTTTCCTTAAACTGTTAAATCCTAACTGAATTTAGCGATCCGATGTGAGATCTCTTTACACTGTATATTTCTCTTTTTCTGTCTTCAAACTTAGAACGTAGTTTAAAACACTCACTATGAATTGTGCTGGAGAAAATTGTGTTTGGGAAATAATGATTCACCTGTTAATAAACCACAATTACATGAAATGGTTTTAACTGTAATTTGCCTATACTTCATAAAAAGCCTTTTTACTTAATATCTTTTCTGCACATCTGTAAAATATTCCCCTGGACTCAGCACAGTTCGCAATTTTAAGGGTAAACGGAACCAAACGGAAGGCATACATCAGACTGGGCAGTTAATTGGCAGGAGTTATTTAGGACACAGCACAGAACAGAGATTGGTGACAAGGTTTGCGACATCAAATGTTTATGTGGTTTTTTAGAGCTGGAAATACTTAAGTCTTCAGGCCATGTGAAAGATACCCGTTTAACCTGTTATATATTTCTGATCTACAAGTTGTATACTATTTATTAGAGAGATACAAAAAAAAATAGTATAATTAAAATGCCACATACACGTGGAGTATATTAATGCATACACACAGAGATTAATACAAGCACAAACACATATGCTTACCATGTGCCAGGCATTATACTAAGCTGTCTGTATGGATTATTTCTTTTAAGCCTCACCATTTCATTACTGTTCTCTTCCTCCTCATCTAGTTTATAGCTGGGGAAGCAGCTTTGTAGAACTTAAGTAACATGTTCCAGGTCGCACAGCTAATAAGTAGCAGAGGCAGGCTTGGAACCCAGGCAGTCGGACTTTAGAAGCTGTGTTCTTAGCTTGTGCTGCCTTGCCTTACTCACATCACCAGCGTTGTTGACAGGCACGTGCACACATAAAGATAAAACAGCAAGTTCAGCAGGTGTACTCCGAGTGCCTTCTGACAGACCGGTCCCCTTCTAGAAGCCATGTACCTGCCTGTATGGGCTGATGATTCTGCGTTGACTTAGGAATGTGTTCACGGATGTCCGCGGGTGCTTACCTGCCCGTGGCCATGCCAATGGGCCTAGGAAACAGGATCCTTCCTTTTTCCATAACACACATACTTTAAAAAAAAAATCCACTTCAAGGCAACATTATTGACAGATGTATATAGATAAGTGCATATGTAACAGTACAGCTTGACATATTTTCAAACCAGGAAGCAGAACATAATCAGCACCTCCCGGTCACTGCCCTCTCAGTGACTGTCCTGATTCCGAAAGCAAAGATTGGTTTGGCCTGGTTTTGTGCATCATTAAAAAGAAAGAAAGAAAGAGGATTCCATCGTGTGCTCTCCTTAGTGTGTGATTCTCTGGCTCAGCATCACGTCCCAGAGGCATGTGCCCATTGTGAAGTCGTTGCAGACCCGGGGCGTGACTGCACCGCAGTTTGTTCATTCTTCCGCTGTTGACGGACATGCGGGCCATTTCCAGGCTGGGCTGTCACAAGTGTCGCTGCTCTGAATCTATGAGAACCTGCCTTTCAGTGAGCACACATGTTCATTGCTGTTGGTTGTAGACCTAGGAGTAGAGTCACTGGGTCGTGGAGGATGGTCGTGCACACTTATGAACATGGAAGTGTCACCAAGATGGGGCAAATATTTGAAACTTCCGGTCATCCTTCCCTCATCTGCAGTTTCACTTCCCGCGGTTTGAGTTACCCACGGTCGTCCTTGGTTTAAAAATATTAAATGAAACATTTCAGAAGTCAACCGTTCATACGTTTTAACTTGCACGCTGTTCTGAGCAGCATGATGAAATCTCATGCCGTCAGCTCCCTCCCAGCTGGGACGTGAATCGTCCTTTTGTCCAGTGTCTCCACCTTGTATACCCTTCCTGTCTCTTAGTCACCGAGTAGCCGTCATCTTCAGATCTCCTGCAGTATTGTAGGGCTTGTGGTCAGATAACCGGTATTTCACTTAATGGCGGCCCCAAAGCAAAAGAATAGTGATGCCGGCAATTCGGATATGCCAGAAAGAAGCCGTAAAGGGCTTTCTTTACATGAAAAGGTGAATACAGTCCAGTAAGATATTCTGAGAGGCCACATTTCACATAACTTTTAATATAGTATATCATTATAGTTGTCCTATTTTATTATTAGTTATTGTTGTTAATTTCTCCCTGTACCTAATTTATAAATTAAGCTTTGTCGTACGTATGTATGTATAGGAAGAAACATAGTATTGGGGTTTGGTACTATCTGTGGTTTCAGGCATCCAGTGGGGGTTTGGAATGTAGTCCCCGCAGATAAGGGGGAACTGCTCTAATAAGGGCGGCAATAAAACATCATGCCACATTCCTGAACATAAGTGCCATAAAGGAGGTAAGCGGATTTGAAACTCCCATTAGAAAGGAAATGCTTGCAAGTTTTTTCAGCCTTAGTAAAATCTTCAAGGTCCAGAGTCAGTTTTATTCTGTAGCTACCTCCTCTTCCTCCTTTTTCTTTTTTTTTTTTGCCTTCTCCGTATTGACTAATTTTTCTTGCAGAAACTGTTTTATTTGCGTAACATAAATAGCTGTAATTTTAGAAAGCACTTATAGAACCCTAAAAATGAAAAGCCTTAAGCTCCTCAATTTACAGAGAAGAGAACTGTGGCCCAAAGGAGTAAAGTGATTTTTCTCAAGTTTCACAGACACCAGAATCAGAACAGACTACAGCCGAGGTTTCTAGATCGCAGATCTTGAGCTTTTTCCAAAATGGGAAAATAATATTTACACCTGGATGAAGTGTCCTTTTCAAGATGGTGGAAATTCCTATCATTATAGAAAGAGTATAAGCCCGAATGGGAAAATTCCTGTTTGTGTTGAATAAAACCTGACAGTTACATAAAGTGACTCAGAGCAAAGCAAAGCAAGGAAGACGCAGTTTCAAGCTGCATGAGATCCAGATCGTAATCCCTTGAGACCATGAGAAAAATCACTGGATTTCTCTGGAGCATAAATTTCTAATTTTGAAAATGAAAGTCTGAATTAAATTGTTTGATTCTTTGAAACCAAAAAAAAAAAGAAAAAGAGAACTAGTATTTATGTAATGCCTACTACATCAGTGTGCTATGCTGGGCACATTTATTGCCACTCACTAGAATCAAAAATGTTAAATAAGGCAGTAACAACAGCAGCTAATGTTTACCAAATGCTTAAAATGTGGCTGGTATTGCTGGTATTGAACTTTGTTACCTCGTCTCTTCCTCACAATAACCCTGTATGATAGTACTGTTATTAACCACCTTCCTTGCAGTTTTAGATGAGAAAAAAGAGCACAGAGAGGTTAAGTAACTGGCCCATGGTTGCAGAGCTGGTGAGCAGAGAACCCTGTAAACGTTGTGTCCACCCAAGAAACTGATTCACTCTGACCCTGTTTTTTACTGACCAAACATACAGAGCAAATGGCCAATCGTATGCCGTAATAAGATGGCCTAGAGATAAAAAGGAGTCTTAGTTCCTAGGTTCATTTTTCCACCCAAAAAGAAGACATGGGCAGTTTCTGATGTGCATACATTATGGTGTACTCTCAACTTCATGTGTCCCTGGAGAAGAACAAGGCAGCTGGGGCACAGGCACTTTCTTCTTCCCAGGGTCTGATGCTGGACGTTTCTTTTTGATGCCTCATTTCTCTTCTCGACCAGCCTCCACCTGCACTGTCCTCCATAACCGTTACCTCAGCCCAGGAGCCCAGGTAAAGGCGAGCCCCCTCTATAAGCAGGAAGAGCGGAACCTTACACCTGCTGCCTACACGAGAGAGGTGATTCTCAGAGCTCAAAGAACCGGAAGTCCTTCAGCAACCACTAAATGCTTGACCTCTGTGCTGCCTGTTGTCACCACACCCATGACAGGATTGGGTCTCGTGGGCAGTTCACTGTCGCTTTTACCCTTGGCTTTCAGCTTCTGTCCCCGTGTCATTCCTTATGCTGACTTCCACTGCTGCCTTCTCCAGCCCCACATCACTGGTCTCCTGTACGGACACTCGTCAGCCTCCTTCAGCGCAGACCTGGTCTGTGTTTTCCGATCGGCTTCCAGGTCTCCCTAGATCTCCCGGCATGAAGCCTTTCTCCACAATCCTGTTCCTGCCTCTCTCCTCCCACACACACGCAGATCCAGCAAACAGATGTGTTCCAGATGGCACCCACATACCCTCGCCTTCACGCCTCACCCCAAGGACCATTAGACGCTTCCCGCCCAGCCTCCCGCCCCACCAGAGATCCCACGACTATACCTGCAAGGCAGGCTGGGCCTCAGTACCCACTCTGTACCAGATACTGCAGACATCCTTTATTTGAGGAGCAGCATAGTTTTTCCATTTCACCAATGGGAAAAATCCTTATCTGTGAAGAATGTGAATCCTTTGCATGTCATAGCGCCCCCTTATCTGTTCCCAAACCCCGAGTGGATGCCTGAAACTGCAGGTAGTACCAAACCCTATCTGTACTGTGTGTTTTCCTGTACGTACCTACCTGTGGTAAAGTTCAGTTTATCAATGAGGCGCAATAAGAGGTAAACAACAATAATAGAACATTTATAATATACTGTAATAAAACTTATGTGACTGTGGTCTTTCTCTCTTTCAAAATATCGTACTGTACTGTGCTCACCTTTTCACTTAAAGGAAGCACCTTAGGCTTCTCTCTGACATATTCCAAACTGCCAGCATCACTACTCTTGTGCTTTGGGACCATTAAAATAAGGGTGACTTGACAAAACAGGCACTGCGATAACACAGTCAGCCTGATAACCAAGTCAGCTTCTAAGTGACAACCGAGTGGGGCGCACATACATGTGGAGACACTGGACGAAGGGTTGATTCACATCCGGGGTGGGATGGAGTGGGACTCACAAGATCTCATCAATGCACCTCAAAGATGCTCAGTGTAGAGCTTATGAACTATTTATTTCTGGAATTTTCCATTTAGTTTTTCAGTCCACGATTGACCACGGGTCACTGAAGCTGAAAAGGGATACTATAGGTGAAGGGAGATGGCTGTATACAGAACTTGTCGAGGGCAGGGACCGTGTCTCACTCATACTCTGTGTCTCACACCACGTGAGTGCAGTCTTGCCGAAGGGTCATAATTTACTCATATTTGTTAATACTTTTCTACTTAAACCTCAAGAGCAATTAATGACTAAGTGTCTTAGGTTGCTTACTGTATTTTTCTCTTCAGTTCTCACAGGCATCTTCAGAAGTATAATTAATCGCTTCTGTCTTCTTTCCTGAAGGAGAGATTGTAAAGTGATGTGTTTGGATGGGAATGATGTGGGCTCCACGTTTTTAATAACAGTGCCTTGAGTCTAGTATCTTTTGGCTTACTGTCCCCTTTGATTCAAAGCCCCCCCATCAATGACCAGCTCACGGAGGGGTTCTCCACACATGTGAATTCTCTGTTCTTATTTATGTATAGAAAGAAGTATCGCCTTTTTTTAATGGACACATATGATAAATTACTTTCTCTTGAATGAGAGAGCAATTAATTACAATTGATAGACCCTTTGTCTTTAAACAGAATTCAGTCAAGTAATTAATTTCGAAAACTTACTGCTGAAGAGTTTCCAACTCTCCAAAATAATTAGTCGTGAAGTAAAGGAAAGCTTTCATACCATGGTGATAATTTTTGGAAGTTTTAAATTATGAACAGAATTCGAAAGAAATGTTTTATGCTGAGTGTGTTGATGAATATGATATTTGTATATCTTGGTAGCAAACATTTTATTGTCTTCACTTTAATATGTTGTCAGAAGCTGCGTCTTTAAGAAAATCTGAATCTATATCCTACTATCGAGGGTGAAATAACTTCAGCCATGCGACATAAGCAGGCATTTTAATCATGCATCGTGGAGATGCAGACCCCAAATTGGTCAGCATTACTTCGTAGTGTTGATAGCTGGCCTGCTTGCACATCCCTATGGAGTGTGTGAATCAGCGTTGTTTAGGGCCGTTGCTGGATCTAGCCTACTGGGGAGCCAAAATGGTAAAGCCAATTGGATCATCCTGCTTTTTAAGTTCAAATTAATTGTTTTTGATCTACAACTTAGGGAGGAAATGCATAACAGAGGTTGCTATTTGCAATGTAATCTGTAATGTTGCACAGAGTTCAAATGGTGTCCCCTGGAGCTGACAAAACAAGGTGGCCCTCTTTGAATATCCCAGGAGCTATGCTGGTTCTTCCAACATGGCAGTGTTTGACATCGTGAGAGTGTCAAGGAGGGCCAGCCATTTGCTTTCTGATGGTAGGGTTATTTTTTTCTGATTGCTTCCATTCAGAAGGCAGTTCACGAAGTGACCTGATGGTTGCAGTCCAGTTTTTGTGACCAACGTTATGAAATCTTTCATTTGGAACCCAAAGATGGCCAATTTCAACCTGCGACAAGGTTGCAGAAACTTTAAAGTCTCATAGCGCTTTGCGTGTTTTCAAGTCTCATTCCCCTTGTGTCATCCAGGCTGTGATTTTTTTCTCAGGATGTAAATGTCATGCTGTGAAGCTAGAACTTTCCACCCTCTCTAAAGTGCTACCAAAGGAATAATTTGCCAAATTGAAAATTATAGAGACAATTTCCAGTGTGCCACATCTTTATGATATGTTAGATTATTTTGAAAACAAGTCTATAATTTCATCTTATGTTACTGTGAATTTCATTATGCTTATTTTTTTTTTTTCTCGTGCTACCTACTTCTAAAGGCTGGAGAGAATCATAGACGAAACACTGACATTTGACCGTGTTTGTCAATATACTTCTTAGTTATTTAATTGACTCTTGAAATATATTCTGCTTTGAAAACGCAGAGTTTTTGGACAAAGCATAGTTTAGTATTGCTCTGGGAATTTCAGTAACCGTTTTCACTGTTCTCGCGGTGACCGTTCTTGACACTATGGCTGGCAGGACCGTTGGAGTGTGGGTTATTAACACAGCAGAAGGTCTCATAGTGTGCGATTCAGGTTAGCGAGGCAGGTCGGTGGGTACAGCCCGCTTCCATTTTCCCAGTATGTTTGACTGGAGCGGCTTTTGTGCTTTTAAATAATCTATTTGGTTGGCCTTTTCTCCCTTCTTTAACGGCGCAGTTCCACACAAGACTCACCTTGAGCTCACCATTGCCGAGTAGAAAGGAGCGGCAGGTGTTATAAACAAGTCTGCTGCCACTCGGTGTTGGCCTGGACCAGGCTTTGTGATGGATTCTGTGGTTTTAGCTCTGTCCAGTGCAGCTCCCCTCCCCGCAGACCCGGCCCAGAGTCCTTTGTTGCCTTAACTTTTTCTTCTCTGGTTTTTCTCCCTTTCACCTGCTTTAGCATATAGCCCGGTAACGATAGTGAGAAAGAAGAATATATCCTAGTGGCTGATCAGTTGAAGTAACAACTGAATTTCTCTTCTCTATTTAAAAAAAAAAGAACTTTAAAATTTTATCACTTTCTATGCTAAATGCTTGTTGAAATGACACAATGAAATAATTGGCAAGAACCAGCTTTCCCTAATTAAATCTTTCACTGTGAGTGTTATCTGGGAGAAGAACAATTTTTTTTTTCTTTTAATTATTTCTGATATTTTAGGAAAAATTAAGGCAGGAGGATATGGGATAATTAGTTTTCCTTTGTAATCAGAATTCATTGCTGTGGCACTCAGATGGAGTGGTCTCCTAGAGTGAGAGGCTGCTAGTTGTCTGCCAGTTTCAGTTTGCTCCATCTTTCATGTTAATAAAACCCTCCATTTTAGTTGGCACATGGTCACCTGGAATACAGATTGCATTTCCTTGCCTCCCTTGCAGCTAGGCATCACTGTATTACAAAATTTTGATTTATTGCTTATTATTGGAAGTGTCACGTACAACTTCTTTGGAAGTTCCCTAAAGGAGGGAGTCTTTTATTTATTTGTTTTTGCCCTTTCCCTCTTCCTGAAAGGAATGCAGATGTGATGACTAAGCTCAGGCAGCCATTTTGGACTGTGAGGTAGGAGGCATGCTTTGAGGATATTTGAGCAACAAGATACCAGAACCTTTGGATTGCCTGTATTTACATGAGTGAGAAACTCCTGTTTTGGGTAACCCCTGTTATTTGTGGTTTGCTTTCACATGAAGCTGATTGTCTTAACAGATAGATCTGTGAATCCATTTCATCTTGTTTGGTATGAGGGCAGCTCTTTGAGATTTATTTTTTTTTAAATGTCAGACTGTATACCTCAGAAGTAAAGGAATGCTTTATTTGGTGAGCAAGAAACTCTTTAATAAGTAAAAATGTATGAGATGTTTTGCAGTGTCTAAAATCTTAAATGTTGTGGAAAGGCACCATTATGACTCTTTCAGAAACCATAAAATGCTCATCTTCTGTTTTGCCTTTCTCTTCCCCCTTCCCTAGTTCAGTCCTAAAGCTGGTAAGTGGGACAGAAAAAGTGGGGCGTCCAATGTTTAGGGGGCATGGTGGCCTAGAGCAGGGTGTGGGAACCTGAGTGGGTTGAGAGCACTGTGCAGGGTGGGGAGCCGGGCTCGGGAGGTCCAAGGCCAGGCAGGGTGAGAAGTATGGGGACAGATGAGGAGGGTGAGTCTGAGCAGAGTGTGAAGGTGTCCAGGTGGGAGGGAGGAGTGGAGAGGGGATTGGTTACTGCATTACACTGGGTGGTTGAAAGGACTCGGAAGAGCCGAGTCATATGTGGTTTAGCAAGAGCGGGAAAGCACAGGTAAGCCGCAGAGCCCCAAGAGGGTCACTGATGACTCCCCAGGGTGGTTTCTTAGCTGCTGCTCAGGACCTGTTTCATCTCCATGAACCATCAAGATATGTGGAGGAATCAAAATTTCAGGAGACACAGGTAGAAGTGTCCAGCAGTGTCTTTTATGTCTGGCCGTGTACCTGTAGCCAGCTATAAGCCATCAATTTGCACAACCCTAAATGTGTGAACATGCTGGCCCTGAGTGTCTTAGAACATTGAGCCCCCAGATAGCAGTGACTACATCTGCTGGCCAGGTTTTGGCTTAAAATACCATATTCCACAAGAAGGAACCAGAGCTCATTGCAGAAATGGCTGATTCCAAGGCTGTGGCAGAAGCAGCACAAGATGCACTTGAATATTTTGTGCCAGAAAGTAAGAAAGTGCTCAAAGAGCCAGAGGACGTGCCTAAGGGACTTAGCAGCCGTCACGGATGAGCTCCCACTGGCCTAATGGGACAGTTTGCACATCAGCATAAAACATAGTGATAGGTTATAACCCATTGACTAAGGTAGGAAACCACAAAGCCACACCAAGACAAATAAGTCATGATTTCTCGGGAGCAACACTACTGACATTTGGACCGATGGGTCTGCTGTGGGGCTGCTTTGTTTATTGCAGGATGTTTCGCACCATCCCTGGCCCCTACCTGCTAGATGCCGCTGCTTTAGGCCAGTCCTACCCAATTAAAATGGAATGCAAGCCACATATGAAAGTTTAGATTTTCTAGTGGCCGTAGTTGTAAGAATCAAAAATGTCTCCAGGCACTTTCCCAATGTCCCATGAGAGTCAAAGTTGCCCTAGTTGGGGACCACGAACTACACGTGGAACAGGATATTTATATAGCCTCAAAGTCCTCCCTTCCCCTAAAAAGCACTAATTCCAAAGAGGAACAGAATAAATTGTGGAGAAGCCTGACAGACATAAATGATCAAGGGAAGGTCATCAATGATAGGACAAATGGAAATCTTGTGCCACCTGACAGGATGCTTTGAGAAGAATACAGCATTTCTTCCACATTCCTGTCAAAAATGCATAACCTAAATCTAAACAAGAATAAACAAATGACAAACCCACATGGAGGACAGAATGCAAAATAATATGGCCTGTGAGCTTCACAATTGCCAAGGTCATGAAAGTTGAAAGAGAAATTCAGACTAAAGGTGCCTTAAAGAGACTTGGCAGCTACAGACAATGTGGGTTCTAAATGGATCCTTTTTTCCTTAAAAGATTTCCACCTTTGGAGAAACTTGGATGAGGGCTGAGGCTTAGATCGTGATTATATAACATGTTAGGTTTTGACTGGATGGCTGTTTTGTGGTCATGTAGCAGATGTCTTTGTGGGAATGTCCTAAAGCAGGGGTCCCCACCCCTGAGTCGCAGAGTAGTACCGGTTTGTGGCCCATTAGGAACCGGACCACACAGCAGGAGGTTAGTGTTGGGCAAGCGAGCGAGCAAAACTTCATCTGTATGTGCAGCCGCTCCCCAGCGCTAGCATCACCACCTCAGCTCCATTTCAGATCATCAGGCATTAGGTTCTCATAGGAGCACTGGTCCCTGGTGCCAAAAAGACTGGGAACTGCCGCCCTAAAGTTTGCGAGTATCAGGCCAATATCTTAATCTCAAATGGTTCAGGGCAGGAAACCAGGTCTATGTACTGTATTTTGAACTTTTCTATGGCTTTGTGATGGTTGAAAAAAGAAAAACACTCAGTAGTAGTGGTCAGGAGTGATAACTCATTTTCTTATAAGCCTGCTGGGGTCCAACACTGAGACTCCTCCTGAGAAGAATTTTTGCTTTATTCCCTTAAAGAAAAAAACTCTACTGCATTTTTTTTTAACTGCATCAGTGGAGAGAGAGAGAGAGAGAAGGAGAAGGAGAGAGAGAGAGAGAGAGAGAGTGTGTGTGTGTGTCAGTGTGTGTGTGATGCTGATCATCCAGTGAAGTTTTAGAACCAAAAATAAAATGGAAGGCAGATCCCTTTTTTGTTGGGCCTTTTTTCTTTTTGGTGGATCCATGTGTATATGTTTTTGTTTATAGTTGGAAAAACTATCTTTTAAGTAAATCTGTTCAGCAAATTAAACCTCCATGAAGAAGTTTGAAAACTGATGTGCAATCTGTAGGTACATTAAAACATCAACCAAATTTTTTTTTAAAGGAGAATTTTGTTTGTTTGTTTCTTTTTTTGATCATTAAAGTGTGTAGAAGAATTTCTGGGTATACGGTGGGTATAGATGAAGTAATGTACTGGTCGGCCTTCTGCCACATGATCTTTCTGTTGATGTCATGGCTTTTCCACGCAGGTGAGGGCTCTGTGCCTGTCTATACAGTCAGCCAGTTCTCAGACTGGCACAGTTTGTTGAGATGGGTCACTAAGGCTGGGCCAGCAGAAACCAGGTCTCCAAGCAAAGCTAACTGACCCTTTTCATGTCCGATCCAGTGACATTAATCTCATTAGCTCTAACTTGCTATGCTAATTGTACCACTCATTATATGACTTCTCTTAATTTGGGTTAACATTTAATGGAGAGTGTTAAATGAATCCTTGCTTCTATTTCTGTGGGCAGTAACACTTCAACCTGTAAAAATAATTTAGCACTTTACCTTGTAGGAGTGTTGCTGTAATTTGGGTACATTAACTGACTGTGACTTTTTTTTTTTATTCCTTTACAGTCTCCTTATCCCACATCACGCAGCTGGTCCTCAGCCACAACAAGCTAACAAGTGAGTTGACGTTATCATTTATTTCACAGTTTCTGACTTTTAGGTACTGTGATGATACTGCTGATTTTTTGATTCCTGTGAAGACACTAATGACAACTGTTTATTTGGGGAAACATGAATTTATTTTGGTGACATTAAGATACATGAACATATTGTCTTCCCATATTTTGGACTTTGCTTTATTCTGAGGACTCTTTCCTATTGTGTGATTAAACTGAAGGAAAAAAAAATGACATTGCTTCTCTGGAGAGGGTTCTTTTCAGGGCTGGTAAATGCTGCAGAGACCTGAGCTGCTGCTGGGCCATTCATTAGTATTTCCTGAAAAAAAAATTATCAAAAAATATTAGAGTAAGAGTTTTTGCTTTCATCTCAAAGGAGAAAATTTAACTGTTGATATATTTTCTTTCCCTGCTCAATAGGGAAGAAAAAACCACAAAGTTGTAAAATTATATACATTTACATCGGTATTTTTCCAATTCTTGAGTCAGATTTCTAAGAAGAATTTTCTTGGGCATTGATAGTATGACTGTGTGGTGTACATGTAGTAAATTTAATACCTGCTTTTATAAGAATTTTTCGTGTGAATGATATGGACCGTTTTATTGTTAGAGCTGTGGCTTTAAAGATTTTAATGACAGGGTCCTGCTCTCCTTTCTCATTCCTAATTGACTGTCACTTCTTTGCGCTTGCCATATTTCCTGCAGACTTGAATGATTTTCTAATCATGTGGCAAGAATTTGTTCGGGAGCTTTCCGAATTCAATGAAATTGAGCAGAATGTCATCTTGAGGGATTTGTGTCATGAATTTATGTGTGTATGTACATTATATACAGCTCGAAGCAGTGTCACAGAGCTGTTGATAATCTAGAATTTAGAATGGCAGGGCCCCTCGTGTGGTGGAGACAGGCAGATTAGTTCATTTTTAGCAAAAAGTGCATATTTGTAAGGCAAAGGCAGAGTGGCACATTTGTCATGTTTCAGTGGTGGGGGCCAGAGAAGCTGAAAATGAGGGTTACATGTGATCATTTTTCTAATAGGCGATATGCTGCCACTAGAATTGTTTTTGTAGCAAATGGTCCTGCTGTCCACTGAGACCCTAACCCCAGTCACAGGGGATTTGCTGTTCGTTTTGAAGGGTGGATGGCATGACCGCTAAATTCCCCGAAATGTTGCGAGCAGAAACTCCTGAAGCTCTCCATCGCGCAGTTCATAAACATGTTTAATTGCCAAGCTTACTGTTGTTAGATCTGCATCACCATTAGAGCGAAACGGTTTACATTTAAACAAGAAGACAAAATATGTTTTATTTCTATTATATCATTAATCGATGTTTTTAAAAAAATCTTTCAGATAGCTGTAATTTTTTTCTTCTTACACATCCACAAAGAGAAATCTCAGGGATTGATGGATCAGTTTCTTTCTCCAGGCATATAATGTGAGATTAATTTAGGTATAATTTGGAGTTAAAGTGTGTCTGCTGTTAAAGAGGTTGACGGAATTAATCCAAACTTCGTATTTCTTCTTTCCCTTATTTTTTTTCTTTTTCCCTCATCTGAGATACCGTTGACCTAATCTGGTAAACTAATTAAACGTCTTGGTAAATTCTGTTTCAAGCCATTGTGGGTATTGTCAGTGACACCCAAGCTGTTTCGCTAAGGTCAAATTAGCATCTTTTACTATTTTTCTGGCATTTAAATGAATGACTTTGCTATGGTTTTTCAAGTGTTTATAGTAAATATGTCCATTTGATGGCGATATAAATATGCATTACATGTAAGTGGCTAAGAACACCCTGCTGTCACTTTTTATTGTAATCAGTGTCTTTCACTTTCTGTGGTTTTTAATAGGGACTGGCTGCCAGAGCTGCATTAAAACCACAGGGACTCAAAAAAATAAACGCCTCAGCATTGCTTTTATCTTGCAAAATATTTGTGTTTTTCTCTCAGCTTGCCAGTCACACTATTCTCTGACATTTCCGCTTGTGGACTTACGGAATGAATGACTGGCTTTACTCAAACTGGGACCTCGATCTGGGGACACCATCTGACTCCACACACAGGGCCACTGGAGCAGTGTGGCACTGAGGTGACTTTCTTTCCCTGTTGGTAGTTTCGACATTGACAGGTCCTCTCAACGCAGTATGAAAGTGGCCACGGGGAAGCTGAAAGTGGGCTGATGATCCATAAATTCTAAAAAAATTTGTGAGCAGAAACGAAGTTATCTAGGTTACAGTTCATAAAAAAATATTTCAGCACTGTCAAGCCGCTCGCGGTTAGCGGTTCATCACCGTTACAGAGACACTGTTGAAATTCAAACCTGTGGGTCGGCCGTGAGGATGAGTTTAGGAAATTGAAAAGTCAGTGGAAAACCGTTCTGCCCGCAGCCACTTCCCTAGACCTGCACATTTCCAGGACGCATGTAAGGAGGCAGGAGGCCCAGGAGCAGGTAAAGCTTCCCCTTCTGCCTTTTACTGCAACTGGGCAGGTTCGATCTGGGAACCCAGCCGAGGTTCTTTCTGGCCCAGTGGGTGACGCGGAGGTTCTGCCACCAGGCCAGCCCGTCGGAAACAGCGCTTGCCCCACGATACCGCGCACATCTGAAGGAGGGGCGTCCTGTGCGTGTGCTCCTCTGAACCCGCCCTGCTCCGGCCCCACCTCCTACGCCAGCCTAGGGACTTGAGGAGATGTGGCCACCACAGACTCCTGTCTCATGAGTTCATTAGCACCGTGCTGGACTGTGGGAGCGCTAAGGAAACAGTACCTAATGCCCTGGGAGTTGGTGTCTTATCATCTTTGTATTCATGGGGCCCTTTCAGAGCTCAGTGATGTGTGGATGGCACTCCCAGGTGCCCCTAAGAATTGCAGGTAGGGGAGGCTGGTGCCATGACCAGTTACAGGTGTTTCCACCCAGCGACCTCCTGGGCTCAGCTGTGTCACTTCCCCGTTAAGCCTCTTTTTACCACTCTGAGTCTTATGGCTTCTGGGCCTGTTACTCATTCACTTAAAATTAGTTTCATATATTTAAGATCTTAAATTATTTACTAATTTCTTCATACAATTAACTGTATTTTATGTTTCTTGAGGCATGGAGCCCTAATGCTATTTTGTATCTTACCCCTGCAGAAATGCTCAAAGCGCGGTGAACATGAAATAGACACTCAGTTAATATCGGTGGATTAATGGGTTTGTAGGTGACAAGTTGTGCCAAGGGCCTCCCCCGTCCCCCGGCAGGCTGAGATGCTTGCTCTGTGTTTATGAGAAAGGAGACTTAGTAGTGATCCCAAGGGCTGGCTTCCTGTCTCTGCCCCCTGCTATGCCCACTATTGTGATTGCCTCCTCTCGTGCACCACTGCTAACTGAGTCCTTTTCAGTCTGCTCTTTGATTTAATCCTTGCTTCTTGTGCTGTTGGCAAGTGTTCGTTTTGTAAAGGTTTTTCTACTTTTGTTTTAAAAGCGGAATTGCTTTTTGAGACAGTCATTTTAAGACTTGTCCACTAGAGGTCACTGTTGAGATAGATATTTGTTTCCCTGGATCTTGTGCCAAAAGATTAGAAACCAAATTTCTGTTATCAGATGAAATTTTTTGCAAGCTGTTTGGCTCTGTCCAGCAGGGCATGTTGCTCTTGCCATTTACATAGTTTACTTTTACCATAATTAAGGTAGATTCTTCTATAAGGAGATATGTTATTGTTTTGTTTTGCTCCTAAAATTATGCATTCACTTTCACACATCATTTTTTCGTGTTTATTATGGCTACTTTCTCAAGTTAGAAACTTTTCTTCCAGTATCGTTAAACTGGAAGAATTGTATTGACTTCTGTAGTATTTTGTATTAAGTAAATATAAGATTTTTTTTCACATTGGGAGAAATTTTAATGTATGTATGTATGTATATAATCAGATTCTAATTCAGAAATAACTGTAAAACTCAGGAAAGTGTGCATTTTGTGCATATTCGTACTGATTCTTTTACCAAATGTCATTGTATAGGGAAGAATACTGTGCATTGTGAAATGAATTGCATTATGCATCGATGATAAAACGGTCTCTGGGCATTTTAAATGTGAAGCTTTTCTTAAGTTTAAAAAATAATTTTATTCTTACAGCAAAACCCATCCACAAGTTTTATGCTAGCACCTTGAATATGACAGTATTTTTCATTTTGTGACCCACGCATATTTAAGATTAAGTACTCATCATTTTGTCAAGAAATACAAAGAGTATCTTTTTGTTTTGTGCAAACACTGAGCAGCCAACTATGTAAACCTTTTTAAGTGATCTCAGATTGTAATTGTTTAGTTTTTATACTTTAAACTTTTAGCTGCCATGTAAAACCTTTTCTTGAGGTATTAGCAGTTTTGCCTGCAGTTTCAGGCCTTAATGTGACCATATCTTGTCATTTAATGTATCAGAAATGGCTAGGCACGCAGTAAACCTTAGTTTTATGGCAAAATGTGTGTGTGTGTGTTTTTAAACAGACTATTTCCTATTACTTATAGCTTATGTGTGAATTTCAAATCATAGTGAACAAGAAATGTTAGGGGTTTTTTTTAGATCGGTAATCGCTTTATCAAAGGTAATTTTCTAAATACGTAGGCGTTAACATGATCTTTTAAAATTTTATTCAGATGTATCTATTGATAGGATATCTGCTAAAAGTGTTATTATAAATGAATTTAGCACCATGTTCCACAGAAAAATAATGCATTCTCCAAATATGTAGATCCCATTATAATGAGGAAAATTAAGCAGTTTTTAAAAAGTGTAATAAATTGAAATGCTTTCCTACAGACATAATAGATTGTTGAGATGAATGAGAAAACTTAACTATCCCAACTCTTAAGAATGACCTTCACTAGTCTTCCAGCTCCTTCCTGTTCTGAAGTATCTAGTTATTTCCTTTTCCCTAGATTATTTGTCATGCCTTATGCAAAAGTTCTTGTAGATGGCTTGTATGAAATTAAACTGTGAGGGGGAATATGCAAAATAAATTGTCTCTGTGTCATGAATTTATCTTGTGACAATGTCAAAACAACTTGCTGTTTGCATTTTAACAAAGTGTAAATGTATTTATAATACAGAGGCTTTGATCAATAGCTTATTTTTTTTAATTAGTGCACATTTATCAGTTTGCTGCCATGCCATCATTTGAAAGATTGGATTTGAAAAAAATATATACCTAGCATTTTTGAGTCTCATAGCTATGAATTAAATGATATCTATCGAGTAGTACCGGTTGTTAGGCTACCATAAAAAAATTGCCTGCAGTTGGGAGTTTGCCGTTATTTTTGGTTTTAGTAAGCAAGCATGCGAAATAAAGAAGTCCTTTGGCCCTTAGTCTGGAACCACCACGATCCAAGGTCAGCGGGTGAAGTTGGAGAAACTGGTTCCTGATGGCATTGTGTCCTCAGTTTGGAGACTGTGGTCCCCTGATCGCTTTCTTGCCAGCCTCCCCAACCACAGTGGACCTTTCGTAGAGTCCCTTTCCTCGGAGTCCTGCTCTGTGCTAAGAGGAAGCCAGCTAAGTGTGGCATATTAATTCCTCCACAGTGTATTTGTAAATGGGAGACTTCAGTGATGAGAATCTCAGAATGGTGGCGGGCTGTGGAGAAGATGTGGAGGCAGGTCGAACCCCTTTCTTTCCAAAGCATAACAGGCTCATTTGGGGGAGCTGATCTTGGAAAGGATTTCTTTTACGTTTTATTACTATATATAATAGAACTCTCAAACAGAGCTGACTTCATAGCAAAAATTTATATCTCAATCATCCGTTGACTATCTCTCCTTGATAATGTGTGTGTGGACAAGTGTGGAGTGCAGAGGAGGACGGGAGAGGATATGCTAAGAGGTGCAATACCTGAGTATGTACATCCTTTTAGAGCATGTTCTTGTGTGTTTGTTTGTTTTGCCTTTTATAACTCACTGACCTTTTTAAAAAATAGGGTGAAAGCTGTGTCCACGATCTCTGTGAACGTGTACATAACAGTTATAATTTCAACAAGTTCGCGGGTCCTGTTAAAAGTATCCATGAATTGTTCAGGGTTGCATGTAGCCCAGATTTAGAAACCCTAGAATAGGGGGTGATAACATGAGCATATTGGCCATGTGGATACACCAGTGCTATTTCTTAAAGGAGATAGTTCCTGGAAATTGGTACAAAACTTTAAAAAAATGATATTTAATGCAGTGTGAAACTCGTCCTTGTTATTTTTTTTTAAATGTTCATAAGCTCCACTTAATTTATCTGCTTAAATGAAAAATTTTAATTTAAATAAGAGTTTAAGAATTTGCAACCTTGGGTGGAATGCATATGTATATGTAATTTTTTTTTTTTTTTAACTCCAGTGAAACCTTGAGAGTGCCTTTCCCATTTCAATTTTTCTTCCTCTTTGTTGATCAGCTTAGTAGGACAAATCACCACTCTGATATGACTGAATGCTAGTTAACTCTCATGGAGCTCTTTGTCAGCTGTTTTCAATGAACCCCTTTTAGTTTTTTGCTGTTCCTTTAGCCTTTTTTCCTGCCTGTATATTCTCTGTTCTCATCACCGGATTCTCCTCTGATCGGAAGTCCAACCCCCCCGCCCCCCGTCCCCCCAGCTTATAGAGCCAGAAGGACCACACTCCACATAGACCATGACTTCGGGGTGAAAGGAAGGGGCGAGAAGAACTAGTGATACACCCCACTCCGTATCTGATGGAAGCAAAGTGCTTAAAGTGGTTAAACAAGGAGACTGGCTGGTGGGGGAGCCTCTGTGGCCACTCCCCTGCCACCTGTGCCAGTGACGCATGCGTGCGGTTCAGACGGCCCACGAGGCACGTCTAGGAGCTCGCGAAGGAAGCAGTGGCCCCAGATCTTTCCTTGTTAGAGTAGGAGAGCCGGGAGAATTCCTATAGCTCAAAGGAGTAGTCCTCGGTAGAGGGCGGTGAACAAAGCTACTGTGTGGATTTTTCTAGCACTAGGCACCCCCGCCCCCGCAATCTCTCCGAGCTCTTGTAATTACCCCCCTCCTCAGCATAGAAACATAAGGCGAGGAAGGAAGCGAAGCAACCCAGCGTGGCCTCTTGCTGAAATCGTTCTTAACTGTAAACGATGTGAACTATTGGCAGAGAGAGAGGAGGGAGGGAGGGAGGGAGGGAGGGAGAGATGTCAGGTGTCTCTCAATGTTAATAATTGAGAATCGAGTTGTGTGTAAAATACTGTAGTATGATATTTATTTAAGAGCCTAGACAACTCTTTTTATGACCCTGAACTTGCATTTCCCTTTGGTTGATTAGAGTTTTCCACATTGTCCTTTTCCTTCTCTATGTTTCCATGTTTCAGAATTTCTGAAGTGTTTTTTCTAAGGGAGCCTCTGGCCATTTCTTCCCCTTCACTAGATGTCACTTCCTCCCAGGCCATCGAATGCCCTTGCTTTTCCTCTTAGTGCTGCTTTTCCGACCCAGCTCCTGAAGTAGAGCAGTTTATTGACGTTTCGCCTTGCTGGCAGTCCAGCTCCTCAGCCCTGGGGTGGAATTTTGAAGGCGTGTTCCTAAACGAAGTCGGGGTTTGGGAGTGTTCCTGGGATTTGCGTGGACCATTCCCTAGTTCTCTCTGGGAAGTTCATACAGGAGTCAGACATTAACTAAGTTTTGCATCCTCAGAAGAGCAGAAATCTAGCTTTTCAGGAGATTTGTTTGGCTCCATGTGCACACTTTTTATAGTTCAGGGACATATATTTTTGCATGTTTCTTTATGCTATAAAATCTGCCTATTGCTTGCTTGTAACTTTTCCCCCTAATTTTTGTATAATTGATTATTCTCATTGTTGCCAAAAGAGTAGGACTCCCCACCCCCTCTGCCTCGCCCCAGTAAATTAAGTCAGGGATATTTTTGGTTAAAATTACTTAAGCTGCAGAATCTTAGGAAGTCGCATAGTGGGATATAATAAGTATGTACTTGTAGGTGTGGATGCTTAGTACATACTGTTGATTAACTGAAAGCATGATTATTGTTATTAACAAAGCTAATACTATTTGGAGGGTGCTGACCCTTATTGGATGGATAAATGAGATATTTTACTGTCTTATTTTTACCTTGAGGACCATGCAGATCTTTTGAAATGAGAATTTTCTTTACTGTTTCATAAACTTTATGTTTTTAAATAACCCATAACTACTGTAATTCATTGTTTTAAGAGCTGCTTTAGAGGAAATCCCATAAAAATCTGCAGTTAGTTATCATTGATATACTTTTGAACTTCAAATTCTTATGCGAAGATATAATTAGTTTATTATTTACCGTGTGTTTTTTTTGGTCAGAAAACAGAAGTCATTAATCACTGTAAGTACAATTGAACTTCTTTTTGCATAGAAAATTTTGAAGGGCATAATCATTTGTATGTGAGAGTGAAGAGAGTCATCTTTACATGTAATTATTAAAATGACTTTCACAACCATGATTCCTAATTGGCTGAAAGAATTGGCATCCATATAATTAGTCTAGACATCTCCGTGGTGTGGTGTCTTCCAGCTATTATATCAAAGGATTAAAGGGACTGTCCTTTCACTCTGGCCAACAATGTCCCAAGCCACATTTCATATGGCTTCTATTAATTTGGCTTCTTTTCACCTTGCCTCATTCGGGACAAAGGCGGATGGTTGTTAGCCAGTATCGTATTCATCAAATACTGGGGCAAAGCAGTGTTTGCGTTCATCATTTCCTCTTAAATGGCCTTTCTCCCCCCAGTTTATGTATAATATGTATAATTAATAATCCAACTCATTTTCATGTATTCTCATGGGTTTTTTTTTGTAATTTTTCCAGTAGTTTTGTTGTAGCGGTATAACTTAGGAGTCTAAATAACTGGCCTCATTTTGATTTCCTCTACCATCTCTCTCTTACTTTAACCTTCTCTGTTAAAGAGAAGTATATTCTACAGTTTGGGGAGGAACCTGGAGGTGGAGTTAAAGAAAAATTTTAAAGCATTTTAAATAATTTTTTTTAAAGCAGCGGAAGCATGTAAAAAATCTGATGACATTTTTTTTTTGTTATGTGGCAACAGAAAAAATCTCCTGTTTTTAATAAATATGTCAGATTTGGGGCAACAGTGCTGTCCGCTGTATTTTGCTTTGCCTTATCTCTTGGTATCTTGGGCCTTGTTCGGTCCATGGGTCTGTGGTGCTTCAGTGTCACTGGAAATGGACACAAGATGGCAGTGTTTTACCCACTGCCGTGTAGGGAGCAAGCCCACCACTGGGTCGTGTACTCCTCAGTGCTTAGTTCCCATAATGTTCCCCCTTCCTGCACTTTGGGTGGTTCGAAGTCCATCCTTGGTTTCCTGTACAGGAGGCAATGGCTGAACCATGAATTTGGGTTTTCAAAGAGGCGTGTGGGCAGGGTGCCCTCGTTTTCATGCTCCAGCCCAGCACCTCTCCTTTGCAGGAATCAGCAGAGCTAAAAACAGTCTGGGTGCTTCTGCAGAAACAGTTGAGCATAGCGTACTTCTAACTACTCAGAAGTTTGCTGGAGGTGGTGGATGGAGTTCACCTCCGGATTTCATGCCCGTGCTTATGACGGAAGCCTACATGTGTTCTGAGCAGCTTCTGGCTTTTTGGCGGCCGTGGGTGGTGACCTGGTGCCTGGTCTGTTACCACCCTTCTGTAGCTGAGGAGGCCCCGGCTGCCGGTGCTGACCATATGGCTCTGGAGACCATGCCTGCCCCACTGGCCCTCCCGTGGGCTGCATGCCGGCGCGCTCCCGTCCTTATGTTTTGCGTGGTGCCTGCTGCTTCCCGAGCCTGTCACTCTTCACAGTTTTGTTTCTTTGCCTCAGGGGCCACAAGATGCTTTTGCTCCAAAAGCCCCCGGATCCACTGCACCCAGCTGAGCTGTCTGCTGTCGCTGCCACCCAGTGTTCTCCATTTAGGCCTCTGTGTTTCGAAGGCCAGTAGTACAGCAAGTGGCATCTCTCCATGTGACCACGGTGGGGCATGTTGAAGTTGCTGCTGAGTGCCTTAATTCGATGGTCTAGGGGAGTCAGTGTTTTTTTTCTTTCACCTTGAATGTTGTCCATACGGATTCACCATAAAGGTCTGTGTGGGGAAGCGGAAGTCCTCTGGAAGTGGTTTAAGTCTGGCCCCTGGGTTGGGCACATGGGCCACCTAGGGTGTGCTTTTGTTCATTTGTTTGTTTCGCTTTTCATCCACCTCTAGGTTCAGTAGTAGCACATCAGAGTGACGGAGGAGTCTTAGTTTGGATAAGATTGATTATTATAATCCTATTCATCCTTATTGTATGCAGTAAAAGATATGTGTATTGAATTAATGGTTTTGATGTCACCAATGAGTTAAAAGTTTTCTGAACCAAAACATGGTCCCCAGACCAACAACCTCATTGTCCCCTGGGGACTTGTTGGAAATGCAGATTCTCAGGCCTCATCTCAAACCTGCCGAATCAGAAACTCCGTAGTTCACCGCAAACCCCGTACCTAGTCAGTGGTTTAACAAGCCCTCTGATGGTTCTGATGGTTCAGTGGTTTAACAAGCCCTCTGATGGTTACACCTCTTTAATTAATTAATTAATTAAATTATTATTTTTTTTTTCACCTACAGCACCTGGTCTTCCTAGGTGGTCTCCCATCCAAGTACTAACCAGGCCTGACCCTGCTTAGCTTCCAAGATCAGACAGGATCGGGCGTGTTCAGGGCGGCATGGCCGTAGACTGATGTACACTGCCTTAGAGCAGCACTATCTGGTGGAACTTTCTGCATGATGACAATGTTTCATATCTATGCTGCTCAGTACAGTAGCCACTAGTCACATGTAGCTATCAAGCTCTTGAAATGTGGCAACTGAATTATTAATATTATTTAATTTAAACTAATCTAAATTTACTTATTCTTTTTCCTTTTTTGTCATACATATCACATTTTTTTAAAAAAATCCATCTGTCAATGAACACTTAGGCTGTTTGGATAAATACCCAGACGTGGATTTTCTGGATTGTATGGTAGTTCTCTTTTTAATACTTTGAGGACCTGCCATACTGTTTTTCGTAGTGGCTGCACCAGTTTACATTCCCAGTCTAGATTTAAACTTAAATCGCCACATGTAACCAGTGGCTGCGTGTTGGACAGCGCAGCCCCAGAGCGGACCCTGCTCTGTATTACTGTGTAGATAAACTCCTAAAAGGCTTTTAAAAAGAAGCTGTTCGTTATGGAATTAATTTTACATCCCAGAACAAAGTGCTACAACAATAGTTTATTGAGGTTCTTCTGTTGGGGGAGGCAACTAGCTGTTGCCAGTTAGTGGGGGAGTATGTGCTTGAGCGTGACATCGATCTTGTAAATACACTTCAACTGTGCCGCACCTGCTGGTAGCCATGCCTTTTGTAACTAACCGATGGGACAGAGACCTGTCCTTCTGGAAGAAGTCGGTCTGTTAGGAGTGGAGCTGGGTCAGCGATTTCTTAGAGTTGAAGGTCTGGTCCTATCCAAGGTGTCCAGTCAGGGCTTTCTGAGGCTTCCTGCCCACTGGAGCTTTTTAAAGAGACCTTACTGCAGCAGATTAGGTGGTTCCCCTTGGGGGCCCCCCACTTCTGAGCTCCCTAAGAATTTTGGGCTTCTTGTTGTGGAACCATCAGAAAACAGGGGCTGATCGCTGAGTCTTGATCTGCAAACGGCTCTCAGAAATATGAAACTCTAAAATAGCATTCAAGTTTTTAGATTGCCAGAAGATGCTCTGAGACCAGTCTCTGGGCATAGTTTCTGGGGTAATATGATCTTTGTCGCCTTTTTCAAAACATAGTGGAAGCTCTGGCCTGAGAATATCCCCAGCAGTCACCCGATCCTGTGACCAGTGCAGAATGTGGCATTTAGGAGCCAGGAACACCTGAGAGTAGGTAGTTAGAGACCTTGCTCCCAAATCTAGCAGCTGAAGTCTCAAAATTAAAGCAGCCGTCGTTGCTAGATAGAAAATGATACTAAATTCTCTGTCATGAGCAAAGTTCTACATGACTGAGCTTTCTAATGAGGGCCCCGTTTGTTGCATTATTTAAATCCATATCATTGATTTTCATAATCCAGCTCTTAGAATCTCAGAATGTCAAAGCCGGGCAGAAGAGAATTTAGAAGTGGTCATAATTCAGCCTTCTCATTTTGGGCCTGGGGAAGCAGAGACCCAGAGAGGTTGAGAGTTGAGTAAGGACACACAGGGCTTAAGGGCTGGTCAGGGGAGGCCAAAGCCAGCTCAAGATGACCAGGCCAGGACTCCTTTGTCCCTATATCACACTGTCCTCCGTTTCTTTTTGTGCTTAGCTCCTCGTTGTCTGTAGGTTGTGTATGTTACTACTAGGGTCATGGTCAGAATCTGGACAGACGGATGAAAAAAGAACATTTCAGATACATCATAAGAACTATCTTGATGCCCCCTGTTATATTTTAAAGTATTTCTTCTTGCTAACGTGTCACATAGATGCCTTGAAAAATTCTACCAGAATATTCTGACATACTGCTGCCACCTTTTCATGATAGCTTTTCATATATTATCCCTGCCATGTATGTATATGGTATAGTTATCACACATCTCATATTGTTAGCTGGTTATTGTTTATGGACTATTATGTTGGGATTAGTTTGCTTTCCAAGCACTAAACCTGTTTCCATTTATCGATTCTGCTGCCCCTTCTTTTGTAACTTACTTTCATTAAAAAGTTTGCCTCTCTTTATCCCCAAAGCAGTGAGAATGCTAGGTGCCAGAAGTGTGGTGCTGTGTACGTAATAAGCACTCGCTAGATATCGGTTGAAAGAGCGAATGCTACCCCATCCAGACAGGTCTGAATGTTAGTTTCTTTTGCTTTTTACTATAGCTAGGGGGGAAATTCCACAGTTTAGGAAGAATATTAGCTGTGTAATTTTTTCCCCTCTAGCTCGAATGCAGTCTTAAACACAAAATTCACATGTGCACCAAAAGGCTGGGAGAGGTTCAGTAAATTGAATGTGGGGTTATTGTTTGTGTCCACAAAACAAAGCCCTAAATCACATTACGCATAATTTGTGGTTTTAAATTGGACTGATTTAGCAGGGAGAGTGAAATAATCTCTCATCCTGTCAAAAAGGCGATACCTTCAGACCAGCATTTAATTGCATTGGCAGAGTGAGTTTGGGAAGGCAGCAGTAATTCTGGCTGCATTATTCTTGGTTTGTGGTTAAATTGAGATCATCATTTTCTCCTGGTTGCAGTAACTTTCTTTATTGCTCTTCAAACTAATCAGATGACTGTAGGGAGAGAAACTTTCTGGTAGCTGGAGGGTGAGCAGGGAGAGAAGGTGGGTCTCTGAGCAGTGCTGTTGTCGTCTGTGGCACTCACACACTCCGTGGTCCCTGTTGACAACAGGTAAGTCAACACCTGGTGACGCAGCAGGCACAGCCTGATTTTCTTTATGATCGTTATGATCATTTACCCAAAGTGAATACCATTCATTTACATAAGAGTGTGTTATTGACTACACATCCGAAATGTGCTTTCTCAGCCGAGTTGTACAGGTAGGGCTCACATGCTTTCATATGGATATGTAAAAGTGTGGTTTCTGGAAGTAAGTCCCAGCGGCCTCCATTATCCCATTAAGATCTGTCCTTTCGTCTCCATCCCCACCAGCAGGCACTTCAGTAACGAATCCATGCCTCGCTCATTTTCCATCTGGATTACTGCTTTGTCCCAAGGACCTGAGTTTGGAATGATTGGTATTTTTCACAATCCCTTCCTCCAGTGAAAGTGTTTTCCTTCTTACCAGGCCTTCTTCCATCTAAAAGAAATCAGGTCATCAGTACCTTAGACATTTTATAAAGCTGAAAATGATGATTCATAACTGCGGTGAGCTAATCTGATATAGCGTGTGTGTGTGTGTGTGTGTGTGTATTGATCAAGGTGCAAAGGCTGGAGGTCAAAATCAGAAACCAGGTAGGTTGACTATTACATCCTTTAAGGCTGAACAGACATTGTTGTGGTTCAGTGCTATGTTATTTAGAATAGCTCTTCAGATATCAGACTATTGAAATAGCTTGATGAACGTATCACTCAGGAAGGGATCCGCAGTTCACTCTCTTTCTCTTGGTGGACCTGGAAGGACACAGAATGGAAGGAGACAGTTGCTTGTATTAGGCATGATATGACAGTTATACAGGTATGTATGTTTTGCAATATTCACTTATAGGCTGCTAATGGCACGGAAATTCTCTCTTGCCCTCTGAAGAAACATTTCCTATTTCTACTCAGTGGTGAGTGACGACTTCAGAAAAACCTACAGAAAACAAGCGTACGTGAATTAGGTGGCCATGCAGGAGCTGCGTCTCTCCTTCATGGGAAAGAAGAAGCCCGTGTGTTTGTTGCTGGCATTCCTCGTGAGGAGCGAGGGGCCTGTTTTCACACTCACGTCTCTGTTTCCGTAGCCGTGCCACCTAACATAGCGGAACTGAAGAATCTGGAAGTGCTCAACTTTTTTAACAACCAGATTGAGGAGCTGCCCACACAGATCAGCAGCCTTCAGAAACTCAAGCACCTGAACTTGGGGTGAGTATCTGGGAAAGGAGAGGGGAAGAGTGTGGAGGGAGCGGGGGCAGGGCGGGGGCGCCCCCGATAACCCTGGCAGACGAGAGGCTGGTTTCTAACTTCTTTTATGGTTTAGTTTCCTTTTTTAAATACATCCTTTCCATGGCCTACGTTAATGCATATCGATTTGAGAGCTAACTGAGAAGCTAATTGTTGGTATAATAACGGATTCTATTTACTATATTTTGTTTCCACTAAAATTTTATTTCAGTTATGTTGACGGAGAAGGGACTGATGTGCATAGCAACAACTGTTCAGACCACTTGTAATGTGGTGGATTTTTCTCTCTGTGTTAAGTAGGGATGGTTGACAAAGCACTTTCCTTCTGTGAAGGGGAGGGTACATTTCTCAACACAGCTTTATCGATTCTTACAATTCTTTTATGTAGTTGAGAGGTTCTTATTTTAGGTCTGTCTTTATACAGAGGTGAAGAGAGGTGTTTTGATTCAGTTGAGGTCGCAGAAGCGGGTAGCAGTGGATCATAATGATACCTCATAGTCCAGTACTGCTTTATAGTTTTCAAAGTCCTCACGCCAGAACTTGACCCTCTCAGCCATTACGAGGGCGAACGGATGGGCGGGCGTCGCTGCTTTTGTTTCCTGGAGAGGAAGCCAAACTGTGTCATAGAGGTTAAGTGACTTGCTCCTGACTGCCCCTGAGGTTAGTGGCCAAGCTCAGCAGAAAACCCTTTTTTTGGAGTCCGTGCCCTCTCCATCCAGACACCATAGATGCCACCCAGAACTTGGGCTCCTGAATTCCAGCTTCATCGTTGCAGCCGTTAGAAGAAACTGCCCACTCGTGCTTCATCCATATGCAAAGTAATATATTCATGAAATTATAGCCATCAAAAGCTCTAGTTGGTGATTTACATGGAGTGGTAATAGAAGCTGGCCAGGTATTTATCAACTTAATATGAAGCAGTCATGGGGAAAAAATTTCATTCATGGAATGGGTTTTAGTTTAGTTCAGTCTCTCCACGGGGAGTTTGGTTAGACACTCTTGTTTTGACGCTCACTCTGCTGCAGAGACAGCCTTTGTAACCTCCACAAGCGTTCTTTTTCCTAACGTCTGAGGGGAAGTATTGTTTAAAGGAGGGGAAATACCACTTTGGATCAGATGGCTTTTTCCCCCTACAAATATGGAGACTATACACATCTGGCAAATCGGAAAAGATATTTATATCTTTATTTTGAAAATTATTAAGTCCTGATATTTAATTTGCATGTAATAAGAAAGAAGCTAAAACTAGATACTGGATATGTAAAACCAGATCTATTCTTAGTGTTAATTTCTTCACTTATTAAATAAGTTGTTATTTACATATAAGGTGCTAGAAACAGTCCCTGGCACGTAGTAAGCAGTAGGTGTTAGCTATTACTATCATCATCATTGTTTTATTAATTCATTTATTTCGTGACTGTGTCAGCGCCTGTTCTGTGTCAGGAACCTTGCCACTTCTGGGGGTCATTGGTGAAAATCACTGTCCCTGGCCTTACTTATGAGGGTAGAGCGGGCTGTCATGAGCAATGACAGGGTACAGCCGGGCCACGCGTGTGGGAGGTTCTCGAAGGGCAGCGGGGGAGAGGGCGAGGGGCACGTTAGTCTCCAGGTTAGTGTCGGGGCAGCGTTCCCACAGGGGTAGTATTTGTGCCGAGTCGCAGCGCACAGGAGGGAGCCTGTTAGACTCCGAGTGGAGGGAAGACGTGTCAGGTGCAAGAATGACGTGCTTAGAAGCTTAGCACCGCACGTTCCAAGAATGGCAAGTTGTTTGGTGTCGCTGGGTGTGGAGTGCGAGGTAGGGAGCCACAAGGTAAGAGGTGAGAAGGGAGGCGTGCTTGTCTGCTCCGAGCCCCCGCTGTGTACCGGGCCGTCTTTTAGGTGGTGGCCATCCAGTCTTTATGGAGCAAACATCACAGTTGGGTAAGGAACTGTGCTAAGGAAGCGCCTTGTGCACATAAGGGAGCTCTGATTCACCCCGCTGACCTGCCCTGCCCCCCACTGAGGAGTCTGCATGGCGGAGGCGGGTATGAGATGAGGTCAGATTTTCGTATGAATGGTCATGTGGAGGAGAGACTGGAGGGAGGAACCGCTGGACGCCAGAAGCCCTGTAAAAATGCTGTGCATTAGCCTTCCTGGTGAGCTTGGGCAATGACAGTGGAGGCAGGGGAGGGACAGTATGTGAAAAATACAGAGAAGGTAAATTTGATGGGACAGTGATGGGCGCAATGGGATGACGCCCAGACGTCTCCTGTGAGCAGCTGAGAGAGAAGTATTGGAGGACACTGGTGTGGGAAGATCGTGAGCTCAGGTTTTGGCCAGCAGGTTCGAGGCGTCTTGCGATGGTGTTGTACACTTCCCTTTTTTATCGAACGCGTCTTGGTCACCTCTTTGTTTTCTTGGGCTGTCTGTGGCTGTTGGCATGTTTTCGGCTCTCAGCGCTTTATTGATTATGTCAGGTTTTCTGTATTTAGTTATGTAGCTACGTAGGTGGTGTTGTCAAAGTTTGAACAAAATTCTTTGTTCCCTGGGAAAGGAATTAAGATGGGTTTCAAGAAAGGATACTTCTGTCCTCAGTGGCATGTAGAATCATGCCTGCACAGTTCTGTTTAGAGCAAGTTATGGAGAACGCACTCCTTAGAATAAGCACCCAGAATAAAATTATACATACAGGAGACCCTACAGCAGAGCAGTTAGGCCACGTGTATGCATAATCTGAATGGCATGCTTGACCAGAAGTTGCTTTTAAAGTTTTAAATAGTATTTGCTATTTATTCTGATGATCGCAAGACCTGAGAGGATTTTTAAGTCATCTGAGTAAAGAGAAGTTGAATTATGTTCTTAATTCTCTTAAGTGTGGCTCATTTTAGAGTTATTCCCATCCCAACCTGCCCCCCAAAAATGTAAAGCCACAACAGGTTGGTAATTATTTCAGGGATAATCTCACTGCGAGAGAACCATGGCCAACTATCCTGGAATGATTTTCGACCTAGCGAGTTGCTGGAGCTCATCTCATGAACAGTTAGAAGTTTTCACTAAGCACAGTGCTGAGTGTTCATTGATTATTTATTTATTTATTTATTTATTTATTTATTTTTTTGGCTAAGTTTGTGTGCAGGTCACTGTAGAGGTGAGAAAAAGTCTTGCCTTTAGCTAATGGGTTTTGTTGAAGCAAGAAGAGCCCAAGAGGACTCCACGCATTCCAAAAGGGAAGCCATAGGGTAGCTTTTGAGGGAGAGAAGAAAAAAAGATGCGGAACAGCCTTTGACTGTGGTTTTATAGGTTTCTCTATCATAAGCAGGCATTTTGCCATTTCCAGTACGCATTTGGAAGATGTCCCATGCACACAAAAGAACTTATGCCATTTGGCATGGTAGAGCCACCAGCAGCATTATCTTTAAACACCTGGAGTGACTTGAGGGTGGGCTGGTGTGGTGCAAATCGAAAACCCACACTCCATAGTTGAGGCATCCTCAAAGATCTGCTAAGGTGAGGAGCTTGTCTGGGGAAGAGTCAAAATTTCTCTCAAAAATAATGTAGTTATAGCAGTCATTTTTTGAGAACCCACTTGTGAGCAACAAATCGTGTTAGGTGCTTCACATGTTTTATCTGTCATCCTCATGGTGCCCCTGCCAGGAGGTTCATTAGTCTTATTTTACAGTTGAGGAAATTGAGCCTCAGAGAGGCTAATTTCCTCAAGGTCACCCGGGTAGCAAGTGCTGGAGCTGACTTTGAACCTAGACCTATCTGTTTGTTTACTACCCCTGCTGTAATCCCTCATGGCACGTCAATGCTCTCAGAAGCGGTCCTGAAGAGATGCGTCTCACCCGCGTTGGCGCAGATAGGTGTTAGTGCCTACTGTGGGGGAAGCCAGCGCAAGCCACCCATCATCCTGCTGAGAGAGAGGCTGTCCGGTCACTGCGAGTGTCCTGGTGTCCAGAGGAACAGCCAGGAGTCCCCGCAGCTGCTTGCATTGTCGCTGGGCCTGTAGTCCGCACTGCTTCCGGGCCCTCCCAAGCATTCTAGGTCAGTTTCTTCCTGCCCACCAGGTTAGTTAGTGGGCCTACATCTGTCACCGGCTGCTGTCAACTGCACGGGGGCTCTGCTGTGCTCGTAACAAGTCGGGGGCATTGGCTTATCACTCAAGGAGAAAGAAGATGTGCAGTCGAGTAGATTCAGGCTCTCTCTAGGCTAGAGATGGGGTGGCAGCTCTCTCTTCAGGGAGGTGACTCCCCTCTCAGAAGAAGTCTCATCATGAATTTCCTGCATTGATGTTTCAAAGTGTACTTTTGTATTTGGAGCGACAAACTTTATTTGTGATTTTCAAGAACTAGTAACTGGGCAATATTTAAAGAAAGAAGCACTGAAGGAAGGTATCATTCTGTGCCTTCCCCACCATCTCTGGTTGTCCCTTCACAGACCCTCGCATTGGAGTCTAGGGATTAGTGGGGCTTCGGCCTCTGAGAGGGGCCGGGCGCTCTCCTCCTCCTGTCGCCCTCATCACTTGAGTCAGAAGTCCTTGGTACTTAACCTCTCGGCCATTCTTCATCTCAGCATCACAGAGATAATTATAAGCACTGTCCTGCTTGTATTACTCAATAGTTTTAATGATTCAGATGAAATACTTGATGTAAATGTGCTTCACAAATTGTGAATTCATAGAATATATCAGTTTTCATTACAGCAGATGATCATGGAGGTTATATTGTTGACCGTAAAGTTAACCTAGGACTTTTCTGCCCATCTGGAAGTGAGATCACTTTTCTCTTGGCTTCCCCTTCTGCTGCCAGCTCTTTCTCATGAGGTCTGGTTGGTGGGTGTGGACAGGATGCATCTCATATGAGAAGGATCAATGTCTAGAATTATTCGTTGTGTCACAGTCCTTCCCACCTTTCAATATTTGTCAGTCTGTGTTAGATTTTAAAAATGTTTAAATCAGCTTCTAAGTATGCTCAGAGGCAACTGTGTTAAGAAAAATAATGATCTTGAAGAAAATAATAAAAGATCATAATAGAAAAATAATTTCCCTTAGATTTTATTGCAGATATATATATTTTATTGCAGATATATATTTTATTGCAGATTTATATATATATAATTGTGCTAAAATGCATATAACGTAAAGTATAATGTCTTAAATTTTAACTGTGTGATTCAGTTGTGATAAGTATATTCACATTGTGCAGCTGATCTCCAGAAGTTTCTCATCAGGCAAAAGTCTGTCCCCATGAAACAACCCCTTCCCAGTCCCCTCCTTCAGCCCCTTAAAATCACCATTCTAATCAGAGATTGTTTTATATGTTAGAAGATGCAGAACCAAAAAGAGATTTTTTTTCCCTTCCATTGGGAGGAATAAGTGAAATAAAAGTCCGAAAACTACAAAGCTTACTCTGTATCTTTTGAGCTGTTATTATCACTACATTCATAAAGAAGTTTTTCTCTAGAAGGACAGGTATTTTGTGACAATTTAATTTTCTTTGTAAAACAGTGATTGAGTGTTACCATTGCAGAAAATGACAACTAAGACACTTTGAAATGTTTCATGAATGTACAGGTTCTGTGACTAAAATTACTAGGCTGGTTAAAATAAAGTGATTATAGAATTATGGCCTCTCACACGTGGCTCTTAGGCCCATGACACAGGCGATCTGCGTATTCTTTCTAAGCATACATTTGAGTGTGACGTCTTGGATTTTTTCCCACCAACAGCATGAACAGACTAAACACTTTGCCTCGAGGATTTGGCTCCCTCCCAGCCCTTGAGGTCCTTGATTTGACTTACAACAACTTGAATGAAAATTCTCTTCCTGGAAATTTCTTCTACCTGAGTAAGAAACTTTTAATTCTATAAATCTCCTTAAAATGGTACTCGGCGTTCTAAAAGTGAAATTTGTTTGCCAGGACCCAAACTCCAAGAGAAATTATTGGACATGTATTTTTTTTTCTTCGCAGATTCCTTTTGAATATTCCTTCATAGCTCAGCAGTATGTATATTTGACGGATAGTTATCAGACACTTTGCGCTAAAGTGGACTTCATAATGTCATATTAACTTTTTGATAGAGTTTGTGTACCTAAATGAGATCGAATCTCACATTTAGCTAAGGAATTTCACTTTTTTTAAAGAGCATGCAAAAAAATAATATATGTGTGCTCCCATATTGCTGTTAACTCTTTGTAGGCTCTTTGCTCAAAGATATTCCAGTTAATTATTTATAAACATATCCATCAATAAACTAACAGAATTTTAAAAATTTCCAGCCAGGATTCTTGTTTTAAAAGCCTTTTAAAAAGCGCTCTTATCGGTGTAATCTATTTCGTTGGTAGTATACAATTGAACATTACGAAATTGTTAGTCACAGATGAACATGCTTTATCCTTTCATATGCAAACAAATTCTTGCAGATGCTCATAAAAATGAAGAGAAACTGATCTTTCCAAGAACTCGTGGAATATTTAGGAGAGTTGCTTTCCTTCAGTGAGTGTTCTGCTTCTCCAAATAGTGACATACGTGGCACCCAGAAATACTGAATTTTCTGTATTTTATAATTTTCTGTATTTCTAAAATTTTATTTTTACATTATACATACCCCCTGTCCCAGACTTTTTCAAGCACTTGAAACCAACTCTAAAATATTTTCTTGGGCATTGGAGGAAATTGGTTTTTTTTTTGTTATGTACATTAACCTACAGTTCTGTTGAATTTTAAAACATTAGAATGTAATCGAATACCTATAAACAAAGTATACATCTTATTATACTCTTCCTTTTCAGTCGAGGTTAAAAAAATGGTTTAGGATTTTAGCCTTCAGTAGTTTGGGATCATGTGGTCATTGTGTAATACTATGAACAAATTTCTGATTACTGGTGCTCTGCCTGTTAGGGTTTTCTCTGTTTTTAAACTCTATGTTATTATTTTAGGCCCATCATCTTCATTTATTTTTGTCATTAAGGTTTTAGAAGCAAGTAATAATACAGTTGACCCTTGAACAACACAGGTTGGCACTGTACGGGTCCACTTATGCATGGATAGTTTTCAATAAATACAGTAAATGTATTTTATTTTCTCAACATTTCCTTTTCGCTAGCTTACTTGTTATAAGGATACAGTATATAATACATATAACAAGAAATATGTGTTAATCGACTGTTTACGTTTTCCGTAAGGCTTCTGGTCAACAGTAGGCTGTTAGTATTTAAGTGTTTGGGGAATCAAAAGTTATACGTGGAGTTTTGACTGTGCAGGTAGTCATCACCCCAAGCCCACCCATTATTCAGAGGTACACTGTAATTAGTCTGATTATAGAAACAGTGAATTATGGCCCCTCTGTTTCCTGAAATTCTTTTAGTTATTTTTAACTTAATTCTATTTACATGAAAAGCCCTTTTGCCCTAAGTATTGATATAAGTGACACAGTGGTTTTCTTTGGTTTACTTTGGATACAAATAGAGTAAGAAATGTGAATTGGAAGTAATAGAAGAAAAATAGGTGTCTTTTCTGAAAGGATATTGGAACTTCGTGCCCCAAACTGCTGGTGCCCAGGTTGTTAATTGTGTCAGTCCTCTTGGATATAGATGTGTTCCTGAACACACCAGCCCCACCGTAAGCCGGTAAATCTAAATTTGACCTGCTTGTTATTATTGTGAGACCTAGGTATGTCACAGGCTTTTCACTAGGCCACGGTTATTAATCAAAGTTGACTCCCTTGTATTGATCAGACCTCAAATGGTTGGGTTCCATGCCACCCTGTTTATATATTGCTGTTTAATTTGCAGCCACCCTGCGTGCACTCTATCTAAGTGACAACGATTTTGAAATCCTGCCGCCAGATATTGGGAAGCTCACAAAGTTGCAGATAGTAAGTAATTTATCTAAATTCTGAGAAAATCAATTCACTTCTGCAGCCCCTGTAGTAGAATCAAGTCAATTTGAGCAGGAGTAGGGTTTGTTTTGCAGGAATGAACCTCTCTCTCGGTCCTGTTTCTTGTTCATCGGCACACATTTGTAAATAAATTGAAAGGGTTGAGCCTCAAAGAAGGGAGGGCATGAAAGAGGACGAGGGTTTCTGTGGGCGCCTTTTTACGGGAATCTGTGTAAAATTGTTTTGACAACTCCTTGTTTTCTTGTATTTAGCTCAGCCTTAGGGATAATGACCTGATCTCGCTGCCTAAGGAAATCGGGGAGCTTACTCAGCTTAAGGAGCTCCACATTCAGGGGAACCGCCTGACCGTTCTGCCCCCAGAACTAGGTAAGGTTGCTGATGAATGAGCTTAGTTCTGACTTTAATTAAGAGCGATTATCCAAATGCAGCAATTCCGAACGATCCCCTCTCCTCTTCTCGGCGAATGCCCTCCACCAAGGCGCCCAGCTCTGATCATTTCCACTAGCGTTTGTCACTGACCGGATTTCAGCCGCTGCAGGGCTGACCAGCCCCGATGTTCAGTAGCCACAGCGCTCAGTGTCTGAAAGTGCTGATGAAAGATGGCCCAGTGCAGCTGCCTGCGTGGCGACAGGAGCCGAGATGAGTGTTGATCGTCATGTCAGTGGCTCCTCTTCTACAAGCTGGCGATGTGGTTTTTTGTTTTTTTTGTTTTTGTTTTTGTTTTTGTTTTTTGTTTAAATCAAACCATCACTCTTATTTTTTTTAATCCCGTAATTTTTATCTTAATCCCTTGACATTACCAGATAGTTAAAGTGTTTGTTACAGCTGCTTGGAAATACCTTTTCCAGTCGTGAATTCGGTTCTGTCCTGATTCCGCCTCCAGTGGCAGTCGTTAAATGTGTCCCAGCTGGGAATGCCTCAGTCCCACTCCTGTGGCAGCTGCATCCTCCTCCTCTGTCTGGTCATTCAGATGGCCCAGGGTGGGCTTAGGACCTCCCTTGGAAATAACGTCCAAACCTGTCCTTTTACTGAGATTACGCTACCTTTTTGGAAAAGTTTTATGAGTTCACATCTCTCGTGCCCTCTCTCACTATCCTCTTCATTACACTGAACTTCGCTGTTTCTCAGACGACTTTCTGCTCCAAAATACCATTGTTTTAAAAAGTACATTTAACCCAGACTTCTTTGAGGAAGTACCTCAAGTGACTCTGGTGGTTTTAAAGAGGTCAGGTATTATAAATTAGAATGTAAGTGCTAAGTGCTCCAAGAGCAGGAGGCTTTATATTTGTTCCCTGCTGTGCCCCCTGTGCCTGCCTTGTGCTAGGCATGAGGTGGGTGCTCAAGGAGCATGTACTGACGAGTTAAGGAAACTTGGACCTCAGATAGCACAGCGTTGGGAAGGCTACGAGCAGGCAGAGTCTGACTTCTGTCCAGAGCTGTGCCATCCAGCATGGAAGCCACGAGCCACGTTTCAAGTCCCCAGTGGCCATGTGTGGAAAACACAGAACATTTCTGTCAGTACAGGAAGTTCTGTTAGTCTAAAAGGCAGCGCTGGTCTAAATGAAAAGCGTTCACATGATTTCATCGAACAAGTGGAAAGTTTCGGCCCCACTTTTCCCTTCTCCTTTAGCGCCGTCTTCAGTGTAAAGGTCCGAGGAATTTGTACTGATCGAAAGGCTGAGGAGTAGTGTAGCACCTTCTCTGAGTTACGAGCAGTCAGGTCTTGCCTTAGGAGCAGGCTACAGGATCAAGAAAAGATCTTCGCAAAAGCGTTTGAGGCAGAATACTTCTTGTCAAAGAGATTCTGTAGAGTGACTGTTACAGGCCATCGGCGTTAGCGTCGGTAAAACCAGGGAGCGTTTGTGGAAGACGAACATCTGCTCGCTCCCAGCCCGCAGCATCCATCGGAATCTCCATGCAGGAGACTAAGTCTTGTCTGATTTGGTGAAACTCAGGTGGTGCTTTTGGCGTGCATCCTTGGTCAGTGTGATTAGGAGAAATGGAAAAAAGTGTGTTTTGTTGTTTTATTTCATTTTTTAGGAAATGAGGCAATGTAGGGCATTAGGTTAATAATTTCTGTCAGATAATTTAGAAAAATATATAGTTGAACCTACACATACCTATGTATTTATATCTTTTAAAATCATAGTCATATTGCTTATCTTGTTTAAATATTGCGTGTTATCATATTCATCTGATGTTTCTGGTAAGCTCCTCAATAACAAATTATATGTTTTTTTATTCAGCAGTAGAATTAAGAAGGGTCTTTAAGTGACTATTTTTTGTGAGCCTTATCTAGAAAAGCTTAATTTCAACATCTGCCTAGTAGCAGTTTTCCCTAATTGCAGGTCAACACTTCACTGGAAATAAACGATAAACCCCTGGGAGTTTATTACAAATCTAAACTCAAGATGAAGACAGATGTATTATTTATTTTTGAACAGTTTTTTTTTTTTAAAGTTAAGTATAATAGGTAGTGATATAATAATAGCTATTAATAGTAATAGCCAGTATATATTAATGCCTGTGTGCCAAGGCACTATGGCAAATGCATTTCCTGTACTCTCTCTTATAGTTGTCATAAGCATAGTAAGGTGATGTTGTAGAGGTGAGGAAACGGGCTTAGAGAGGGTTGGCGAAACATTTCATAGGGACACCGTGAGTCACGGAGGTCCACATTCCTAACCTGTGGTGTATGTCTTCCCATCTCTGTGCCAGTAAGAGGATTTTCAAAGCAGTTTCCAGGTGTGAACTAAACACCAATTCCCCCTGACTCGCCTCCCCCAAAACAGTGATGGCAGGTGACCTGATATGGCCAGTTGCATGGGCTGGTGCGTGAGCAGCAGGGCCAGAACACACTTTGCAAGATGCAGATGAGATGGCCTCTGTGAAACAAATCCCTGGAGTGCTGCCCCATTCCAAGCCAGTTGTGTTGTGTCCATGGTTCTTCCTCCCAGTACATATCCAGCCACAGTAGGAGTGTCTTTTGTCTGTGTGCTGAACATCTAAGGTGCTCACTGGAGCAGCCCTGGCTGGCTGATGAGCAGAGCGAGAGACCGATGTACTCGAAGCTTCTTACACCTGTCCCACCATCATCCATTGGCTGCAGGTTTGCTTCTCGGGTTCATTTGAAAGTGTGGGTAATGATCTCTTCCCTGTATATCTATTTTTTACATACCTGATTAAGCAAGATAAATGTTTTTGAGATTTCTGTGCAACTTTCTTTAAAAATATATTCAGAGTTTATTAACTTGAAACCTTGTTGGTAAGAGCATTTGAGCCAAGCAAGGAAATTGAATGAGTTCTGACTTGTCAGAAATAAGCACATACAGGGCCACAGCAAAATAAAGTCAGGGGCTTGGATGGAGTTTTCACATGTAATTGCATTACTTTCCTTTGTTGTGCTTCCCTGAATAAGTTACTTTAACCATTATGTCTGATTCCTAAATAGTAACACACTTGATTTGATGTTAGTCTCTGCGTCCACAGAAAATTAGATAGAAATTGGATCTATCATTCACCAATTCATTTATTCATTCATTGAGACATTTATAGAGTTCCTACTTTAGGCTGGGTCTTGTCTCCAAGGAACTTACTTTTCCAAAAATAAATATTTATTGAACCCCAGCTTCATGTTTTTATTTCCTGGAGATAAAACAAGAGGCAAAACACCTTTAGTGGGGGTCGATGGATGGATGGATAGATAGCATATCAGATGATGGTAGGTGCTCTAGGGAGACAAATAAGCATGGGAGGGAGAGGCCAACTGAGGGAGGGGTGTCACCCCATTTTACAGAGTCAAAAAGGAAAGCCTCACTCATGAGGTGGTGTCATTTAAGCAGACACCTAAAAGGGGGAGAGAGATTCCCTGGCAGAGGGGCTAGTAAGTACCGAGGTCCTGAGATGGGCTTGTGTTCTGAAGAATAGCAAGACTAGTGAGCCAGAAGAGGGCGAATGTGGGGGAGCGTTGGAAGAGATGAGTTTAGATGGGAAGTAGGGACTGGGTCACATGGGAACTTGTGGGGCGTTATACAGACTTTGGTTCAGGGTGAGATGACGTAATACGGTGAATAGTGGCCCCCCGAAGAAGCCCCCATTCTAATCACTGGAACCTGGGAATGTGGTAAAAGGACTTGGCAGGTATGATTTAGAATCTCGAGATGGGGAGATTATCCTGCATCACCCAGGTAAGCCCAGTGCAATCATAAGGGACCTTTGAAGGGTGAAGCAGGAAGGTCAGAGACAGTAAGTGTTTGAAGACGTGCTGACAGAATCACGAGGTTAGTCATGGGTGGAAGGGGCCATGCGCCAAGGAGGGAGGGCAGCCTCCAGATTCCGAAGAGGGCAAGGAATTGATTTCGCCTTAAGCCTCCAGAAGGAACGCAGCGCCTCTGCGTTCATCCAGCTGGTAGTGATGGTTAGATTCCGAGTCTGTCTCAAAGGCAGGAACTAACAGGGATTGATGAGGATTTAGGTGTTGGGCTAAGAGTGAGGATTGACTGTGAAGCGTTGGCCCTGGGGAACTACAAGGGTAGGGGAGATAACGGGAGGGCTGGCTTAGGAGATGACGGGGAGGCGAGGAGCTCGTCATGGGCCGAGTTCATGTGTCTTAAGTTTGAGATGCCTTTTGGATGTCTACTCGAGAAGGCAACTGGAAATTAGAATCTGGAGTGGAGAGGTCTGGGCTGCACATGTAACTTTGGGCATTGTCTGCGTACGTGTAATGCCATAGATCGGATGAGATCCCTTGGGTCTCAACACTAAAGCCAGATGGCTCGGGGACCTTTATGGGTGGGGCTGGCTCCCAGGTCAGGGACTGTGGCTTCCTCTGGGCAGCCCCACGTTAGTTCCAGTGCTAGTGCAGGGATGTGCTTGTGCTGTGCAGGCAAACTCTTTCCTGACGTGCAGTTAACTGTGCCAGCGAAGGAGGGAAATAGACACAGCCGACATCTTCTCCCGAGTCTGCCTGACTCCAGAGTCTCTTTCGGACCAGTATTTTCGGCCCACAGCCAGTCTCTTCTAAAAAAAAAAAAAGTAGCAACCTGACAAACTGAAGGCTCACCTGCTTTTAATTAGTTGAAGAATTAATTAGTGGAGAAAAGGCACTGGAAGGGGAGGAAGGAACGGCAGACCTCCTGACCAGTCCTTGGAATAAAAAGTCCCAGAGTAACAGCTTCGCGGTGACTTTAGAGCTGGGGGCTCTGTGAGCAGTCCTCGCTCCTGTTTATTTTTGCATTTTCTCACTCACACAGACACTTGTTGTCTTAAGACGTGAAATGTAAGTTTTTGCTTCTCTCTTTCCTAAGTTTTCCAGTATTCAGTCATTTGATCTTGATGGAATCATTTCTGGTTTCATGGCTTTGAGACAGTCATGGGACCTCTTCTCCTCCGTTTGTCACCCGGGTATTTGCCTTTGGAGAATGAACCTGCATCGGTCAGGTAGATGTGCCACGAAGCAAAGGGTTTTGGATGTGAGAACCTCATCTCCACCAGTTTGAGCAGTCCAGTGGAGGGGTGTGTGCAATGCCGCATACACCCAGGGCCAGCTGGCTTAGTGTCCTACAGTGTCCCAGGAGCCAGTGGCAACTTTTAATCCAGAAACATGAGGAACATATGTATTCTTTCTAGCTTGCTTGTCAGGGGTATAAACAAACGTTACTTGCATTCAGAGAGTAAGTGGTGTCACAAATTGAGACTTTCTCTCCAGTTGTATTCCCAGAATGAACAGAATTAAGAAGGAGTGGATATACCAGTCCAGAATCCTTCCTGTTACACCTCTTAATCCTTTTCTTTATGAGCACCGAGTGGCTAAGGAAGAATACTTTCTCTCCTGGGACAGGCAAGAAAGAAATGCACTATTCTTTTCTTTTGGTCATCAAGTTCCTGATTAAAAATGTCTTATCCCTTGTGTTACTGTCACTTTGTCAATTTAGTCCCAATTATTTTATGCAGATGTTAAAAACATGTTTTTATATATATAGTAGATTGTAGAGGTGTGTCTCCTCATCGCTAGGCTTGGGCTCACATCTCACTCACAACCCCGATCCCTTGCTCCGTGAGTGTGGATGTTTCTTTACCTTCCGTGCCTTGTGTAGAATGAGGGTAATAATAGCTCCTTCTCATAGTGTTGTGAGGGTTAAAAGAATAATCTACATAAAGAAATTAGCCTTATGTTAGAATTCAGTACAAATGTGCAGTAAATATCAGGTAACGGAACATGCACACATATCTGTGTATGCGCGCGCGCGCACACACACACACACACACACACACGCACGGAGATTTTTATCCTATTAAACTTTAGCTATTTAGAGACTGGTTTTCTGAAACTGGAGCTCTTCTAAAATAGTCTAAGCATAGCCCAAGTCCCACCCTTTTGACAGGGAAGAAGCAGTTAGTGGCCAAGCATCTGGTGAGAAAGAATGACCAAGAAGGCCCAAAAGCCAGTCTCACTGTGATTGGTTGGTTATCACACGGATAGAGAAAGGCTGTGAATTTGATCATGTGTGAAAGCTGAAGGGAAGCATGGGATCTGGCAAGAGGAGGCACGCAGGGGAAGGCGAGGGGCGAGGACAGAGTGAGGGTCGAATGGGGCGCGGCACTTGGCATGGACCCGAGGTCCTGTACGGTGTCACTGCTGTCCTTTCAGTCCCCTCAACATAAGTTTGATAATCTTTGATTTTCACACATGCTTTTTTGTGAATTTCATATTGAGACTGGGAGCAGGTCACCTGGTTCTTCTCCCTGGAAAGCTCCGTGGTTAGCTTTTTGAGCCAACCATTGGTGGCTCGGTTGCTTGCTTCACTGATTCATTTATTCATTCACTCATTCGTGTAGTCACTGCTTTGCTGTTTAACATCTTCTGTGTGACTGTGAACTTGTCCCTCAGTATTAAATACTTTGTAGTGCTTTCACTAATTAGACTCACTTGTTAATCCACGTCCAGATCTGTGCAAGTGGCAACTTTGTTTTCCAGTTGTTTAATTTTTCACTGTCTTATGTTACCTTTTGTGACAGTGCTCATTTCATTGGCGATTTTTTTCTTCTCCCAGAATGATTTCCCATGATAATCACTGTTTTGAACTAATTGTTTTCATTTTTTGATATTACTGATGTGCGTATACACTGGAATCCTTTTGTCATTTGTCTGTATATTAGTAATTTATTTCAGATTTAAAGCACACTATATAAATCCATCTTTCTACATCTTCCTTCTTTTGTTATAGATTAAAACCATTAAATGCTCAGAGTATAAAGTCTGACTGTTCTGGAGTTGGGCAAACGTTTAGCTAGCATGTGAAATCTTTTAACTCTTTTCTTAAGAAAAGAAGTAATGGCAGTTATTAATCTTCTCCAGAATAATCAGGCAGCAGGGACTTAATAGAAAGTGAAAAAAGGTCCGCCCCCCACCCCCCTTCTCCATTTTGGACAATTATCTGCCCTAGCCCAAGGCATCTTCATACTGTTATCAGAATTAGTTGTTTCTGCCTAAATTCTGTTACTCGTAAAGTGGTACTACTGAATTTGTCCTCTTTTCTTCTTCTCCTTAGTTTTGTTGACATGTCCATCTTGGACTTGTGAATGAAGTTCAGGACACGGGAGAGCACAGTTAAATGTAGTTTGTGGTCTGGATAGTGACACACAGTTTAAAATAGTATGATAAAAATTATTTCAAACTCACTGGTAGAAAATGTCAGGAATGTCCATTCGAGATGTTTTTGGAAGTGCCATTAGTCCTGTCACCTCCCTCGCCATTATCGTTTCCTCTGCTCCTCCTCCTGCGTTCATTTCACTGTCCCCTGAATCCACTTGAGTTCGCAAACCCGGATTTGGCTTCTGGACCCAGTTCTAATGCGGGAGTCGATGGCCGGCAGCGTCCGGTGCACGGTCGCTCCCCGCTCAGCGCTTTTGCTATTGCTCGCTTCGTTGTTGTTTTCAGTAGTGCTCGTGGCCTCTGCCTCTACCCTTTAGAAGAACTAGGGACTGGTTCAGGCTGAGATGCACCTGCTGGCCGCCTTCCTGGGCAGTTGGGTGTGACTGAGGCATCTGGCACAAGGGCTTGTGGTCAGGGAGAAGTGAGTGCAGGTGGCCTGAGAGGAGCCAGGGAGAAGGGGGAGGACAGAGCCAGGGGTTCCTGTTCTGGGAGCCAGGAGGTGCCCAAGCACCTGTTTGTCTACATCGGTTATGAGTTAAGTATTTTATGGTTTTGTTTTTGTTACTTTGGTTTTCCCATTTTGATCTGAAGAAGCCAAAAGGATGTAAGGGGAGAAGACTAATATTTATCGAGCACATAAATTGTCACATTAGGCATTTTATCTTCTCATTTAAATCTCGCCATGGCTGTGGGAGGGTGGGGACTTTCTCCCCATTTTGTGGGTCGGGAACATGAGTTTCCGAGAGGTTCCGTGACCTGCAGAGAGAGATCCCAGCGCCAATTAGAATCGAAGCTGGAGCGTATCACTATGCCAAATTCTGGGTTAACTGCACCGGGTTATCCAAGGGCAGGACTGTTAGTACAATATAAATTAGTCTATATGTAGATACAGCATTTCATGAAAAAGGCTCTCTGGGTTGGATATTGGGTAATGAAGACACATACCCCAAAAGACATCATTGTTAGTGTGTGAAATGGTTGCCAAGTGCTGTCATGACGTGTTAGCTTAAGAGAGCGGTAAGTGGTAAGTACTTTATGGAGTTATAAACTCTGCCATTTGTACAAAATCGAATTTGTCAATTGGTCGTAAACACTTTTGAAGTTACTTTTAAGCTTGAGCAAATTATAAATACCTCAGTTTTTATGCGAAATATTATAATTTATGAGACAGTTTCATAGACTTTACCTTCATTCTAGAATTTGGGGAAGGAGAGTTTTTCTGGTGAAACCATAAGTTTTTAAAGATGGTGAAACCAAAGTGTATGGAGAGGGTAAAGTGCCCAAAGCTGCATTACTGACATGGCTGGTTATTGCCAAAGTCAGAGTTTTAGTTTAGAGCTTTTGATTTCAAAAATAAGTATTCCTCTCAATAGTATATCCACAAACATGTCAATACTGAGCCAATAAAAAAAGGCATCATTTATCATTAGGTGACAGATTGCAGTGATTCCAGACATATGCCTTGTTTTTCTTTCCTATGAAAAATAAAGAAAATGTGAGGAATAGAAAGTCTTTGCCCAGATTTAATTTCTGACTTGAATTAAGTGACATGCTCTTACATTTTATTTCTGTGTTAATATTCTTTTTGCCATACTTCACAAAACACCACATATCATGTTCTTTGATCCCCATGCTCTTAGTTGAGAATCAAAAAGTGACTCCCGTCCGATCTCCTACATGATCTTTTTTAACAAGTTCCATTTTCCATATTCCATCTGTGTCAGTGAATCTTTAGCCCCAGAAAATGCTTTAAGTGTGGATTTTAAAAATGTTAAGTGAATTATATTTCCACCTGGTGAGTTATTGCCTTAAAAGGGGTGGGAAGTCGCAGCACATAAAACGTTTCCATTCCGAATGATGAATTTCGGGAAGCCCAGTGTCAAGTTAAGTGTGATTGAACACGTGCATCCATCTGGGTTAACACCAGCTGGTAAAGCGTGCAACCGTTTGCAGTGGGCCATCCTTTGATTTAATAGGACACTAAATGTATTCTTGCCCTGGGAGAAATGCCAGCAGTACTGAGATTCCAGATTTAATTTTTATTTTATTCCAGAGGCATATCTGTAAACACAGTTCCTATCACCCGCATACATATATAATATCTTACATTTATGTAGCATCTCCCTCTAAGCATCTCCTATATATTATATTATGCCTATATAAAAAGCAGGTACCATTGTGCTGAGCCAGACACGAATGGTATTGCATGCGCAAGTCTGGGTTTCTTTTGGGGGGCTGGTGCTGGGGAAGGGGTGAAATGGAGGATGATGTCCTTCATGTTGTCAATAGCAGAATTTAGTGTGAGACGCATAATAGTTATGCCTTTACTGTGAGACGCATAATAGTTAAGCCTTATAATAACTCGTCATGGGTCAGCCTTTTTTATTCATGTTCATTTAGACCTTCCCAGAATTGTTCGCGTTTCCAGCCGTGTATTAATTCTATAGGTTGATCACCTACTGCACGAAAGCATCTCATGGTGCCACTTGTACTTCTGTAAAATTTTCGGCAGTAGCCACATTCTGATGTTAGTAAAAAAGCCCATGCTCATTCTCAACATACATGTAGTGATTTTAATGGGCTTCAGTACTCTCTCTGTCGCCTTTTATATCTGCTATTTTAAAAAGAATGGCTCCTCTGCTTGGACAGCCCCTACCTGAGTTGCTATGCCAGATTCTGACCTCTGGCCCCATATACAGTATGTTCCTATATTCTGTTGGATTTGGGGACCAGGGGTAAATGAAATAGACCTATTCATAAAGAGAAAGAAACAATTAAATGAAGAGTTGAAAATGACAAAATGGAAGTCAGAGCTAACACCCAAATCTACTAGCATGGCAGCTCCAGCCTTACCCTTGAGTGTCCATCCTGGAGAGAGACGAGCACGCCACCCTCTTTTCTCACCTGGGTGGCTGTGAGAACCTTGTGACTGGTGTCCCTGCTTCCCACTTGGCCCTTTCCGATCCATTCTTCACACAGGAGTCAAGGTGATTTTGTAAAATCACAAATTGAGTTATGTCACTTCTGTGATCAGCATTCCTTAACGTACTCTGTTGAGCCGAAAGGCCCCACATAGCCAGGCGTCCATGATTTGTGCTGTTCTTTCTCTCTCTCTGTCACGCACTCACCCACTCACAGGCCACTCTCAGTGGCCTCTGAGTTCTTCACAACAATCTTTGCTTTCTGCTTGGATTTTTCGTTTCCTCATATTTGCCGAGCTGGTCAGGTGCCAGCTCCCATTATTTTTTTCTCAGTGAGCCCGTTCATGACCGTTCTCTATTCCAGCTCTTCTTCGTGCTATTGTTTGCTGTGTGGCATGTCTTTTTTTCACGCATTGCTCTTCTATTCAGCAAATATTTATTTAGCACTAGTTACATGTCGGGCACTGTTCTGAGTCCCTTGGGAGATACCCGTGTGTGTGATGAGAGCGGAAGGAAAGGAAAACCCCTGTCCTCACGGAGGATTTGATCTGCACCGAGCCCAAGTTACATTTCGTGTATGATATGAGATCGGCTTTTTCCTTCCAAATAATTACTCCAGCGCCACTTGTAGAGAAGAGTTTCCTTTTCATATTGAATTGCTTTGGTGCTAAGTCAAAAACCAACATACTATATGTGGGTATATTTCTAGACTGTGTTTTGTTGTTACGCATTGCCTTGATGACTGTAGCTTCGTCAGAAGTCTTGAGATCACATAGCGTTAAAGTCTTCTAACTTCTTCAAAATTATTTTGACTGTTCTGTGTCCTTTGTACATGCATATAAATTTTAGAATCAGCCTGCTGGGATTTTAATTAGAATTTGACTGAATTGACAGACTTGAGGATTCGTGCCCCGGACATTGCAGTTATTATTCAGCCAAAGACTCATGAGAACCCTCATGCAGTTTTCTGGGCCTGTCTGTTGTTCTCACTCCTTTCTGTTACCCAGCCTACAAATCCCCACTTCCGCAACACCCTCGAATTCTGATCTCTCTCCTTTCAGCTCAGCAACATCGCCATACAGTTTGATCTCTCACTTCCTGCATGACTTTTTGAAAATGCTTCCAGGAGAAAATTAGGGTGATTGAGGGTTTCTGTTCATTTATTTCCCTTCTCTCAGGGATCATAGTCCAGCGCTGCCTGTTGCCGAATATCTAGAAGCAGTTAATACATTCTGTCCAGTTACTCCATTATGGCTGGAGGCAGAAGTCTGGATTAATTTTGGATAACTTTCAGTGTGGACAGGTGTAATACAGTTATTTTCCTGCCTCTTTCTTGCTCATTTCCACAGCCTCCCGAAGTTATTTTTTCTCAGTTTATGCCCTCAATCTTACACTCACCAGTTGGGTGCCGTAGCGGACATGGGGGTATCATGCATGTCATCCTCCATACCACTTACAAATGTTCATTAAGACCTTTCCCACTTTCATTCTTGGTATTACTACCTTTTTAACCCAAGAATAATCTCTTGGTCTTTATTGCTCTTTGATTTTTCTCTTAATCCACTGTTACAGCTAAGACTAACTGTAAGTTTGTTAAAGCCACGGTCACAAAGTACCTCATACTGGGTGGCTTAAGCTATCGAAATGCATTTTCTCACAATTATATGCTAAAAGTTCCAGATCATGAATATTTTGGGAAAAGATACAAATTCAGCCTATAACCATTTTTCTCATCTCTTTTTATTTACAAACCATGATGTAAAGCTTGATGTCCCTTGATATTGGCTCATTGTTCACTTGCTTATTTATGCCTGTAACCCATTTTACTCAGCAACAGTAGGTCACGTTTCCATAACTGTTATTTTCAATCTTTTCGAGACTCACTAACCCCTTTGAGAAACCAGTGGAACTTCTAAACCTGCTCTCCCCAAAATACACATTTTTCACATATGAAGTTTTGCATATAATTTGTGGAATTTTAAGATGCCTCCGAGTCCATCCATGGACCCTTCAGTGTAGAATTCCTACCCCAAATGCTCTTAGTTTTAACCCTTTATTGGGTTCTTTTAGCTGACTGTCATGGACATCTTTTATGTATGCTTCCCAGATTTCCCTCTGAGTCACGTGCAGATAAAGAATAATGACCAAGCCCAGGATACGTGAAGGGAGATTGTGCATTAAGTTATAGCTACCTAAAGAGAAAAGAAACCTACCACTCACTTGATTGTTTCTATTTTGAATCTAGTTCATAGGATATAGTGGTAGATGGTCATATATAAACTTTAGAGAGGTGTCGGCTTCCTCCCCCCCATGCATTTAAAAGGTTACGTGCTACAATGTGAGACAAATAAATCATGATTCAGTACAACAGCAATGTTGCAGTCACCTATATAAATTGCCAGTGAAACACTAAATCTGTCACTTGTGTGTGTTCTGACCATTTAACAATTGGAATAGTGCTGGAAAGGAGAGCTGACTGGAAACCACAGCAGCAGATATAGTGGCAGATATAATTAGTAAGATCAATGGTTGATGTTAAAGGTTCGTTTGGTCATTTCAGGTGACCCAAGTGAAAGCAATTGCTGTCCAAAAGACTTGACTAGCTATAATTCGCTGTAGAAGAATGCAGAAAAGTGAGTTGCCCAACTTAACAACATCTTGGAGAATGTTATTTCTCAGCTTACTGTGTTCGTAGGACAGTGATCGAAAGTTCGAGCTTGTCCTTCACATTCATGCTTTTAAATGATATTCATTCCAGAACATTGCTCATTTTTTATTTTTTTATTTTTTACTTTAGCTGTTTACCTAGTTCTTTAACAGAAACCTTCTGGTCTGCGTTTTACCTTCATAACAGTTTTTTGAACCTCCATTTGGCATAACTTTCTCTTCAGACTAGCAGTTTTTGCAGTGTCAAATCATAGCCTCGGAAGGACTGCATGAACTGTAGCAGACAAACTCCACTTTGAATAACAATGAATTTTCTGTTAATAAGATTTTTATAACTTTGCATTTCATCGCCTTAAATTGGCTAGTATTTATAAATGAATAAATTTGAAAATGTGTCAGTAATAATAGTAATGATAACTAGTAATTTCTATTTATGAGTGTCTCTCTCTTCTAAATAATACATTTATTCCTAAATAAGGTATTCCTGTGACGTGGAGTTACTGCTTTACCCATCTTACAGATGACGAAACCGAAGCTTAGAGAAGGTAACTTGCCAGAGTCACACAGGTGGAATCTGTCAGACTCCATGCTTTTAACCGTGACTCATGTTCTGAGGCAGTGGTTAGGAATCTGTTGAATGTTTATCAAGTGCATATTATCTGCTGTCTTTCCAGGTCTTGTGAAGGGCCCAAAGTTCTCTCATAATGGGGTTATTAATCAAATGAAACCTAAGGAACACTTAAGGAATTGTTAAGTTGGGACACCAAATGTAATTGCAGTAGGATTGCAGGCTGTGCAAAGAATATCATGGCTTCGGATAGTCTAAAAAGACTTCAGCTTGGGCTGCCCTCACGACAGTACCACAGGCTGGGGGTGTACACAGCACACATTTATTTCTCACAGTTCTGGATGCTAGGAAGTCCAAGATCAAGGTGCTGGCTGATCTAGTTCCTGGTGAGGGCTCTTCCTGGTTTGCAGGCAGACGCTTTCTTGCTGTGTCCTCACATGATGGAGAAGGAGGTCATCTCTCTCCAGTCTGTCCTTATAAGGGCACTAATCCCACTCAGGAGGGCTCTACCTTCATGGCTTTTCATCACCTCCTAACACCATGACATTAGTAGTTCGGGCTTCTGTTATAATAGGACAGTCAAGCAGAGATGAGACTTGGGCTGGCCTGTCACGGAATCAACAAGAAGAAGAAAAAGGAAAGCAACAGTGTTTGTTTCATGACTTAAATACAGTTTACTCTGTTGCTATGCCACCATTCTCGTCTCCTCGCACCTTCCTTCAGCACTGATCAAAACTTCTGCGTTTCATTCAGTTAAATATTCTGTGACCAGTTGGACAGCTTTGAGCACCTCCATGCTGAAACCTGCTGATGCTGCTCTTCCCCATTTGGCCCAGTTGGTTCTCAGCGTATGAGGTCATCACCACTTAAGGAAGCTGATGAAAGCTACGGATTCTCTCCTGAAAGAAATGTATACACATAAGCACGGAACGGGGGTTAAAAATCTCTGCACTGGCTCCACGATATTAGCTTCTCTTAACTGCTTTTAAAGGCGTTGGAGGTAAATGGCAGAGCTATTTTACATACCTCAGTAGCAAAGAAGTAGCAAGAGCAGATGTTCTACAAGAGAGGATCGATGGCCAAGCATATGGAAAGCTGGTTGACCTTATTAGTAATCAAAAAATGCAGAGTAAAACAAGTTGCCGTTTCTCACTGTATCCGTTAACTAGAATTTTAGAAAACAATTATACAGACTGTCGTGAGGATTTGGTGAAATGGACACTTTCATACGGTGCTGTTGAGTTGTAAGTTAGCGTGGATGGCTGTATTTGAGCCATATATATCAGGTGCTGCGATGGCTTTTCGCCTTTTGCGAGAGTATGTTTTTTTCTGGGAGTTTGTCTTCAAGAACAGTTCTGTCATCAAGAACTCAGAAGTTTGTACAGATATGTTTTTTGCAGCAGCATTTTTAATAGTGTAGTTTTCAAGCCACCTTGAAGACTAATGATATGAGAACAGTTAAATAAGCTGTGGTAGGTTGTGGAATATAAAATGACATGGAAATGCTTAGAATAGCACATTATAAGGTTGAATTTACCATGTGATTCTAATTATAGAGAATATTTACATAGCTACATAAAATGAATTAAAAAGTTATTGATTAGTATTTTCATATGTTGGGATTCCAGGTAATATTTTTCTTCTTTTTTTTCATGAGTTTGTGTTAGCTTTATAAACTATGTCAAGTTAGCTTTTACTGTACAACATACTATTCCTAACACCTGCTGAGTTAAAACAGCCATTTTTGCTGTTGGTCAGAACTTTCTCAGGCGATATTTACTGACTGTCATGGCTCTGGGGTCAGCTGGGCGTCGGCTGATGGCAGGGGATGGTCTCAGTGTCTGGAGGCTGGCTGGCTGTTGGCCAAGGCTCAGCAGTGCCCTTCCATGTGGCCTTCATCTTCTGGAAGGCAAATTTGGGTTCATTCACATAGTATAAACCAGGTGCACAAGCAATTTTAAGTCTATGCTTGGTCACATTTGCTAAGGTCCCTTTGGCCAAAGCAAGTCACGTGACAAGGCCCGTACTCAGTGTGGAAGGGACTAAGGGCATGGGTACAGCGAGAAGGGAGGATGGCAGCCATTTTTGCAAGCAATCTCTGACATAAACAGTGAAATAAATGAAAAAGAACCCCTAACTAACCTGAAGTCCTGACTCGACAGCCTTTGAGAGTCTTTATGATTTGAAGACATCGACTGTCTGTCTTTTCTGTGGTTACGAGTAAGGAGGACAGTAGTGAGCAGGTAACTGGCATGCAGTTCGTTTTCTCTGGCTTTCTTGCTGTTATGTTCTACCACTTCTCCCCCCAGCCTAGGTAGCCAGGAGCTTGGGCTCATCCATTAATTCTTCTTTCTCCTTTATCGAAACTTTACTGCGCACAGAAGAAAACTAGTAGAATGAGAATGACATGAGGTTAACGGAGGTTTAACAGAAGAATGTCCATGTTATGGATCTGACATGGAAGTACACTTTTGTTTTTGTAATACCGCTAATACTGTTTTATAGCCTTCTGTAAGAATCAAAACATTTAATTTGCAAATTTTCTGCCGAGATAAAAATGTGTTACATTCCTCTCATTTTGTGTAACAGGAGGCAACAATTTTCATAGACATTTATGAATATTACATTGAGAACTTGAAAAGGTTCCTAAGTTGAAGAAAGTCACTGCGCCTAGTTCAAAGGGCAGACGCAGTTAAGCACCCAGAATGGTGTTGCGCATGCAGTAGTTTACCATTGCCTCTGTAACAGGTCACCCCAGCCGAGTGGCTTAAAACAGCACCGGTTAGTTCTCTTCTTGTTCTGGAGCCCAGAAGTCACTGCGTTAAAATCATGGTGTTGACCGAGCTGGTTCCTTCAGAAGGCTCGAGGGGAGGATCCGTCGCCTTGCCCTCCTCAGCTCTGGCGACTGCGTGCCTTGGCCTGTGGTCCTCCGTCTTCTAAATGCATCATGTTATCTCTGCCTCCACCATCACATCATCTTCTCTCACTTTGATTCCGGCCCCATCTCTCATAGAGACTCCACTTCCATGACATCAAGGTCACCCAGATAATCTCCCATCTCAGGATCCTTAACTCCTTCACATCTACAGAGTTCCTTGTGCTGTATAATTTGACATGCACAGGTTCCAGAGATTTGGACATTAATATATTTTGTGTGTGTGTGTGTGTGGAGGGGGAGGGGGCATTATGCAGCCTATTACGTGAATGATGCGCACATGAGCTGTATAATGCATTCACATTCGTGAAAATCATTTCTGTCCTCCACTTCTTGGTGGGCCCACTTCTCATCCTCCAGAATCGTGTAAACTGACTGGTTTCTTGGTACCTCTTGACTTCGGACCCTAATTATATTGGGATTTAGGTCTGGGTTTGCTGAAGGGTGTAGGTGTATGTATGACTGATTTTCATTATTCATGTTGGGGAGAAACGAAGTTTATATTACTTGCCTCCTTCATTCTATATATTGATATTATGATTAATAGTTTTTGACACAAAACTATTTTAAAATAGTCTTTTTATGACGTATGTTCACAGCAGCAATGTCATGCTTTTAGCTGTTCTAACAGGAGTACGTTACGGGGACTCCTAGCTTAATATTCTGTACCTGAGTAATCAACCAAAGATGGCATGTCCAGAAATATCACTAAAATGTCAACCACAAAATCTCTTTTAAAATAATCTCATTCCAAAGACTCGAGTCTTCCTTACTTGCAGTTTTGAAATATCAAATGTTTTAAAGACAGGGAGCCCTAAGTTATTTCTTTTTCAGAGATGCCAGATGGATGTTGAATTAAGTCCAGTTTTTAGTTTTTCTTCAGATAATTTTTTAAGTGTGAGGTGGTGTTTGGATCGTTATCAGTATAGCAGTATATCAAGCTCTTCCTCCTCCAGTCCTCCACAGCTTCCCACAGCCTGGCATCAGCGTGGTTGCCTTGGTACCTGTTCCTGAAGGATGTCTGCAGTGAAATTTGGTTGTTTAAATAGCACGGCTTGTCATCTAAAAGTAGAAGTCATTAGCACGACATCGTTTGGCTAGTGGTGTCTTGAATAGTGTTTTAAATTTTTTCTTATTTTATCACTTTACTGTTAATGTTTACTCATCTCACTGCTGGAAATTTCAGGGCCCAGTTCATGGTATGGATCTGGAGTGAAAAATGCAAAAAGTTCTCCTTTAGAGTCTCCTGAAACTTGTGCCAAAAACAGTGTGGTCTGTGTCAGACATTTTGTGTATTTTGAGAGAGGCAGACTTTGAAATTCCAGCTCCATTATTACCCGGCGTGATCAGTAATGCTTCGATGTTTGTTGCTGTAATCTACAACTGAACAGTCTTCTATTTAAAAATGAATTCTGAAATCTTGCTAACTTCTGTTTGAACTTTAATTGGCCTTCATTGTGATTGTGAAACACGTATTTATCTCAGAAAAAGTAACATTTGTTTTCGTTTAATATAAAAATTGAACCGGGTGCTTTGGGAGGATTTGTCTCCATTCCAGTTACCTACTCCACGTAATTATTATTAAAGATGCAGCCAGGTGGAACGTCTTCACTCTTCTCATCCAGGTGAGGTGACAGGCTGCTGTCACTGCAGGTGAGAGGGTAACAACCTGCTCCTTCACTGGTGGGCATCTTGGTGGAAACCACCAATGGCAGCCCTTGCTGGGAGGGACGTGCATTAATTAGTTGCTTGAAACTCTTCCCTCATTAACTCCAGGTAAATTGTTAGAGAAAATATTCTGGAGTTCAGAGTATTGGCTTTGATAACAGGAAAACAAGTTTAGTCATCAGAGCATGTCATCTTGTTTGTAAATCAGTCAAATCATACACAGTCCCTTTCCTGGTAGGAGGTGGGGGACCTGTTTTGTTGTTAAGGTACTGGTCTTTCCTGAACCCCATGGCTCACTTCATCCAGTGGGTACAGATTATAAAGAACAAGGTCTAAGTTTGACATACCTTAAATTTTGTGCTTTTTTTTTTTTGATATGATAGGATGGGTGATGGCTAAAAGGAAAAGGGACACCATATTTTGGTATGAACGAATTCAGTTTGGAAAAATGTATTGCTATTATACAATAATTCATATTCATTATTTTAAAGAACTAAAAAATTTAGAAAGCTCAGAAAACTCAAAAGTCTCACCAACTTGAAGTAAATTAATACATTTCGATGACCATTAATTCATGATATCTCTCTAACATGGACATAGGGTGAGCTAAAGAGGTAGAAAGACAACTATATTGTTAAGTAAAAAACATTTTTTAAAAAATATTAAATTTTATTTTAATTTAAGAAAGAAAAATCAAGTGAAGAAATTACTAAAGACGTTTTACTGCTTCAGAGTATTAAGGTATTAATTTCTTAATATTTAGTAAAATATATTTAATATGTAAATTAATATATGAATATTGAACATTTACTTAGTATTCACTAAAAGATCACTCTAAGTAAAAAAAAATTATGGGCAACATCGAGGTGTTTTATACATAGATATGCATTATACTTTTACTATACATGTTTTATACATACATATATGTAACTTTTTAAACTACATTTTTCAGAACAGTTGCATGGCTTTTTGATTTGTTGCTTGATTGGCTGGATTTAATTGTTTTTCACAGAGATTATTTTATGTCCCGAGTTCTTGCATACTTGAGAATATCTGCTCTTTTTTGTTTTATAGATAATTTGGGTATAAAAATCTTGAATAACCTTTCCTTCTCCTAGAATATTGTAGAGATTGTCTTTGAACACTGCTAGAGAGACATCAGAGGCCAGCCTAATTTTTCCACTTACTAGGTGACTTGCTTTTTCTACTAGAATGCCTATAGGATTACTTATTTATTTTCTTTTCTCTCTTCCCACTATATTTTTAAAGCATGACACACACACATAAAGTTCATACAGCATAAGCTTATATCTCAGTGAATTACCAACCTGCAAAAACTCAGGCAACAACTGCCGGCCAAGAAGAACGCCTAGTCCCAGAAGCCCCACTCAGGCTCGTTCCAGTCAGTCAGGAGGCCTCGCTTTGTGCCCCAAGGTCATTCCAGTCAGTCAGGAGGCCTTTCTTTGTGCCCCAAGGTCGTTTCAGTCAGGAGGTCTTTCTTCGTGTCCTAAGGAAACCATTCTCTTAACTTCTAATACTATTGTTTAGTTCAGCTCTTTTTTGAGTTTTATATATAAATAGAACCATTCACTATGTATTCTGGCTTCTTTCACTTTTACGTTATGTTTTGAGATTTATCTGTGTTGTTGCACATAGCTGTATATTTCATTCATTTTCATTGCTCCCATGATATGAATTATCTATATATCAACCCCATTTCTCATTTTAGCTATGAATTTGAGTTGAGCAACATCCCTCTCCCTTTTCACAACTTCCCCACTTGGGGCCAGTGGTGGGATGCTGATGTGGCAGGATGGCATCCTGTTCCTCATTCCTGAATGTCCCCTCTCAGATGGTACAGAAGCTGATTATAGCTCACCCTGCAGCTTCTCTTCTGTTGTTTGCTGTGGAACAAGGTTTCTCGGGGGATATTCTGTGCTCTTCCTTTTCTTCTAAGAAGCCTTCACCCTTAGATATTAGTGCTTCAGCAAAGGCTCATTTGATGGGGTTTTGCTTTTTATTGAGGTTTGATTGACATGTAACATATTAGTGTCAGGTGTACAACATAACGAATCAACATTTGTATATATTGTGAAATGATCATCATAATAAGTCTAGCTAATATCCATTACCGCACATAGTTAGAAAAAGTTTTTTTCCTGTGATGAGGACTTTTAAGATCTACTCTCTTAGCAACTTTCAAGTGTACTGGTGTTAACTATAGTCACCATGCTGTACATACATCCCCAGGACTCATTTATTTTATAATTGAAAGTTTGTACCTTTAGACCCCCTTCACTCATTTTACCCACCCCTTGACCCTGCCTCTGGCACTCACCAATCTGTTCTATGAGCTTGTTTTCTTGTTTGTTTGTTTGTTTTTTAACATTCATATGTAAGCGAAATCATAAGGTATTTGTCTTTTGCTTTTTGACTTATTTCATTTAGCACAATGCCCTTAAGGTTTATTCATGTTGTCACAAATGGCAAGATTTACTTCTTTTTAATGGTCGAATAATATTCCGTTGTATATATTTACGACATTTTTTTTTTTAAATCCATTCATCCGTCAGTGGACAGTTAGATTGTTTCCATATCTTGGCTATTGTGAACAATGCTTTAGTGAACCTGGGGTTGCAGATATCTTTTTGAATTCATGTTTTTATTCTCTTTGGAGAAATACCCAGAAGTAGAATTGCTGGATCATGTGGTAGTTCTATTTTTAATTTTAGAGGAACCTCCATACTGTTTTCCATGGTGCCTGTACCAGTCTACATTCCAACTAACAGTGCACATCGGTCCCCATTTCTCAACAGCCTCACCAGCACTTACTTCTTGTCTTTTGGTGATAGCCATTCTAACAGGTATGAGGTGATATCTCATTGTGGTTTTGATTTGCGTTTCCTGCTGAGGATGAGGCTTTTAGGACTCTTAAAAAGCTATATCTTGTTTGGATATATGCCAACTACTAGTGTTCTTATTTTTGGTCAAAATTTCTCCAAATTCAGTTATTGTTCATCATAGTTTATATAAAATGGTAACTTTTTACTTATTTCATTCAAGAAATCATTCTCTGCCTTCTCCCAGTGAATTTTAAGGAAGAAGGAATATAGATAAAAGCTTTTATTCCATCCTATTTAACTGTATGTCTCATAAGTTACTTTAGGAATAGCTACTTTTAAAATCTAAGGCCAGTCGTACAGGTTGATCACTATGGAAGAATAGTGGGTCAGCATTCAGGTCCCTTTTGGTGCCATCTCGGCCTAAGCCCTACACCCCGCCCACCCTGCACTGTGCCTGCCCCTCTGTGCCCACTTCTCTACAGGCCCATCTCTCTCCTGTCTTGCTTTAGTCCTGCCACCTGCCATCCTGTCTAAAGCTTCCCAATCTTCTTTGAGGCTGGCGATCTCAGAAGACTGCTTTAACCAGAGGGGGTAAATTATAGTCTGAGTCTAGCTTTATGTTCCTTTATAGGTTTTTAATATCAGGGAATGGAGAATTATTGTATGCTGCCTTTGAGTGGGGAGCTTAATATTATCATTTATCATCAAAAAGCATCTGAAAACTGCCATCGGAGCTCCTGCTCCTTTGTTTCCTTGGACTGTATTGAGGTGATTTTTTTTTGTTCTGTTGTGTGTAATTTGGTGCCAACATAGCCAGCCCCCTGAAGATGGAGCCGTAACTTTTACAAAGAAGCAGGACTTCTTTAAAGAATATACACAGTGTAAAGATTTAAAGTGATAGCAACATTTTTGAGGAAATATTTTATTTAAAGGAAAAAAATACTGGATATCGTATAATTAAAGAGAAATTGAATCTTTATATCTGATTGTATTCCTCTCTCTCTGATCTACTGAAACAGTACCCATAGTTGAAAACGCCAATAAGAATAATGTCAGATTGCCATGCCCTTTACTCTCCCACTCAAATTATTTCAATTAATATAATAAATTATATATATATATATTTTTATATTACACATAGATATGTAGTAGTTTGAGTTATATCCAAATAGTGGGCTCTTTGGAAAGCTTGATTTTCTCTAATCTCGATTGTCCAGAGTATTATCTGTTTCGCTCTTCTGTAAATGTTTCATGGACCCGTTTCTCGAAGATGCTTAACTTTAATTGTGCATTGTTTTACGAGTGAGTTCTTGACTCCTCATCTTCAACCTAACTAGTCCTCTGGACGGATATTCCAGACTTTGTTCCTCACTCGCTTGGTGGCTCTTTCCACTTCGAGGGCTCATAGGGACATGACACTGATCATGCCTGAAATTGTGTCTTCCTGAATCCTGTGTTGAAGTTGGTGACACCACCATGCATGTGTTTGCCAAAGAAAAGCCCGAGTATCCGTCCTTATACTTTTTCAAATCCATTTTTTAGGTCAAAAGTTCTCATCTTTTATCTTTTTTGGTACAATAGGAGAGAAGTGGTAGCAGTCGCCATGCCTGTAACAGAACGTGTGTCTGTTGTTCTTGCCGTGTGCCGGGCACTGTTCTGAAAGCCTTAACATTTATTAAACATTTCTATCTCTTAGCGCTGTGGGGTAAACAGCCCTCACCTTGCAAACGAGGCAGCTGACACACAGCGCAGATCCATGACTTGTGCAGAGTCTTAACTTAGTAGATGTTGCTCCTGGGATTTGAATGAAAATGTGTAGAAATGGTTAGGGAAAACAAGAGCGTTGTTTTTCCATTTCAATTATTGCTACACTAGCTGTTTTCCACCCATTTCCCACCCAAGCATCTGAAGATGTTGACATTAAGAGTGAGTCTCAGATTTGGCCTGACTTATAAAGCACATTTTGTAAACCATTCACGTGTCATTGAGAAGGAGCTCGGAGCCACACACCGCGTGCCTGTTGTTTGTCCTTATCTCTCCTGTGTGTCCACGTGAACTGCTGGACGTGTGCACCCAGTTCTTTGTGTGGTGCAAACTGCTAAACAAATGTTGGTGCATGGCTCGGTACCTTGATTCATCAGAACTGGATATGCAGGGCAGACTTTCTGCTCCTCCAGCCACCCAGCTGTTAAGGAAATAAAGAGAGGGGCTTTATGGGCTGAGTTGGGTCCTCCCTTAATTGATATATTGAAATTTAACCCCCAGCTCCTTAGAATGTGACTGTGTTTAAAGAAGTGATTAAGTTAAAACGAGGCCTTTAGCGTGGGCCCTAATTCAATTCAACCTGTGTCCTTATAAGAAGAGCAAATTTGGACATACCAAGAGACACCAGGGCTGCACTCCCACAGAGGACAGCATGTGATGAAGACACAGGGACAAGGCAGCCATCTGCCAAGCCAAGGAGAGAGGCCTCAGGAGAAACCAGATCTGCTGACACCTTGAGTTTGGACTTCCTGCCTCCAGAACTGTGAGAAAAATAAATTTCTGGTGTTTAAGCCACCTAGTCTGTGATATTTTATTATGGCAGCCCTGGCAAATGAGTATGGTGACACATAAAATGCCTTCTAAACACAGTAGTGATATCTGGGAGTGTGTGTGTGCATATGCTTGCACACATACATGGGTGTGCACATTTACATACAGGAGAGAATTGCAGCCCTTAGAGTACTTTATTTTCTGTGTAGTAGACGCAATATGAGAAACTTTGCTACCTGAGAAAATGTTTAGCAAGAATTGAAGAGGACTTTCTGCTTAACTTGAGTTAACTATAAAAGTAATAGAATTTCTTTCATTCTTGTTGGTATTATATGTGTGCATTGTTTTGTATTGTAAAATAGTCAAAAATCATCTTTGTAACTTGGCTATTATCTGTAGTGATTTAGTGATTCTCTGCATTTCTATTTGATATGTATATTTGTAGATATGTTTCTGAAATACGTTTATTTGCAGTCCAGGATGTTACGCCCTGTGTTTTATATTATAACATGGCTACGTACCACTTCAGGCACGATCAGCTAGGAGTCCTGACCCCAGCACACATCACAGTATGCTTGCCGTTGTTACTGTCTTTTTATTCAGACGGGAAGAGACAGGGGAAAGGAGGGAAAACAGGCCAGAGTTGAGAGAAGGAAGAATGAGCAGACTGCGGCCTGTGGGGAGGGCCAGGCCGTAGTGTGAATGTCACTGCCATGTACTGGTTCTGTGGCCTTCGGGAAGTAATGGAATCTTCTCTGAACCTCTTTTTCCTTAACTGTGGGGTACACCCCTCCTCTTCCCCCAGTTCGCAGGTTCCTTTGAGCCCCAAGATTATATACATAGATCACCTAGGCTGGTCTCTGGTACATAAATGCAAAAACAGGAATTTTCCCCATTTTTGAATTATTAGATTATCACTTAAACCAAACAGTTTTGTTCCCTTTTTATGTTTGGGTGAAGCTGAATCACACTCATTATAAACGAGCGCTCACCGGCTCCCAGTTCCACACACCTTTAGTGCTTGCCGCAGGGCTCTCGGCCTCTTTTCCGTGCCCTTCCGTGCTCAGCTCACTCACGTTGCTAACCTGTCATTACTGTCGAGTCGGGGTGGCAGAGGGGGCGTATCAGAACCTCTGGTGGGAGGCTGGGCGAGTGTAGATAAACAAAACCCTTTCCCGTTAGATCACGTGAAAGACACCTTTAGAGGGATCGGATCTCATCGCATTTGAGAAGTACATCCCTGTCACGTGCAGGACACCAGGGAAGGAAGAGCGAGTGAGACGTAACCCCATGTCATTCAGGGAGCTGAGTGGAAACAGTTCGGTTGTAATTCCAGTTCGGTTATGTGATGGGAGGACAGACGCAGCGGGCAGTGCTGCGAGAGGAGCTTGGAGAGGGCCGGAGAAGGGGCGTTTGGACTGGTGTCAGGCGCCACGCAAGGCAAGACCGTCATGGCTCTGTGTCCATGGAGCCTACAGTGAAGTTAGAGCAAAGAAAAAAGCCAACAAAATAATTCTGAAATGTAGTCAGTCCTCCGAAGCAAAGAAATAAGTGCTGAGATAGACGAAGATCATAGAGAACAACTGTCAGGGGAGGAAGTCCAGGCAGGCTTCTCTGAAGAGGGGGCATTGAACGAAGTTACCTTTTGTCAGAAATTGCAGGGGAGAGGGCATTTGGGTAGGTTCAGAAGCAGGAAAGGCCATGGTGAATTAGAGTCGTCACCAGTAAGTCACATTGTCCGATGGAAAGTGAGTCTGGACGTCTTGTGCATGATTTTACGTGACATCGTTTTTAAAGTATAATTATTTAAACATTGAAGCCATGATTCTGACCACTGTGTAGAGCCTAGTTTGTTTGTCCTAGACTTCACCATTTATTATTTTAAATTTGTATTATTGGCTAGGGGGATTAAACCAGAGAACACCCATTCGTTCTTATTTGTTGATGTCAAATTACTACCCCCCGTTTTTTCTTTTTGAACATCTCATTAGGTCTCGTCATGAAGATTAGATAAAATGACATGTGTGAATAATGTATAAGATATCACACAAAAAGTATTTACTACATAAGCTTTTAATTTTGTATTTAAAACACTTGCCATTGAAAATATGTGAATTCTGATTAACAGTTTTTATGATGATAATGTTAGGAAGTATGGAGTAGTTTGACTTTTGGGAACTGAAAGTAGCAAGCTGGAATTTCAGACCAACGACACTGCAAAACGGGTACGGAAGGGGGGAGTTGTTCAGAAGCGCCAATGCCTGGAGCCAAGCCAGGGCTTGGTGAATTGGAGCTCTATTGTTTTGTAAATAAATTGAGCCTCCAAAACACCTTCACACATTGAAAATGATTTTGTATTTGTTGTTGTTTTTCCCTTGAGTAGAGTATCATAGTACTTTCCTTTTATTGTTTAACTGTGACAGTACTTCATATTTTTAACCCAAGACAGTTGGCTTTCCAAAAATACTGGAAGCAAGTTCATGATGTAACCATCTTCACCCAAATCCCAAATTGTGATAAATCTCCGTTTTCTCTGTTATTTATAGTTAATGCTTTTTCATGTGTTAGGACCGGTAAATTGTGTAAGTAGATCCTCATGAAATGGGGTAGTCTTTTTTCCCTTGAGTTATAGAGTTATTTTGCTTTGATTTTTCTTAAGCTATATTGTTAATAATTGTTAATAAGTGCACTAATAGTTTGTCTGTAGCCTGTGCTTAATTCTGGATTAGCATTAGACAATAAGTACTTTTGTTTATATTAGTTTGGGATACTAATTTGCTTTTTATCACTGATACTGAAAAAAAGTATACAGTTTTCTATAAAAGTAGAAACATCATTTTTTTCTACTTTTTCCTCTGCTTCGTTCTTTCTGGTGTCGTATGTAGTTTTTGCTTTTGTTTCGCTTCTTGATTCCTGGAGAAGGGTTCGTGTGCATGGGTGTGCACGTGTATGCGCCTTCACATACATGGAAATACTGCTTTCGGAAGGTTGTGTTTTCTTCCCGTTGTCTCTTCTGAGCTTTTATTGTTAAACTTGAAAATAAGTGACAATAGTTTCATCAAAATGTATTAAAATAGATTGGTAATATATAACCTGAAAACATTTGCTTTTTTTTTTTAACGTGAATAATTTTGAATTCACTGGAAATTAAGTTACAATTGTTGCTGTCTTTCATGAAGACTTAGCATTTGTGTCACTCACGATTCTTAATTATCTTAATACGTATTTTATATGACATAATATCTGCTCTCTTATCATCTACAGCCTCTGCAGAGTGTAACACACGGCACCAAAGTAATAAAAATATAAGCTCTAGAGTGAGAAGCAAAGCCGAAACAAGCCATTTTTACATATAACTTAAGTTTAGGTTCTGTGTAGTAGGTTGATCCCTTACTTAACCTTTAATAAAATTGGATTCAAGGGTATTTATATATAAATAAAAAATAAAATTAATTTTGTTTCATACTTCCATATGAGCAAGTGCCTCATAGTGTATTACAATAACATTTAAACTTCAGTATTATTCCTACGGGCTGAAAAACCGGCATGCTTTTTTTTTTTTTTAGGATGTTAAGCATTAAAAAAGTAAGTTGTTGCCATTGGAGATGGTTATTAAGATAATGATGATTAAGTTTATACTCATAGTCACATTGATTGGATCAGTCTGTATTTTTCTGATGTTTTATCTCCCGTGAAGTAATCTAAGAAGTCATTTCCTTTTTTTAGATAATTTGGAAATTAAAAATCGATAAAAATTTGGATGTGTTTAAGACTCCATCGCCACTAAATTCACATGCGTCCGGACTTCCCTCAGTGAACTCTCAAGTTGTGCGTGTTTCCAGATCACGGTTAGAGTCTTTCTCTAAGTAATGTCAGTGTACAGGTTTTTCCCGCTATCCGAAAACAGAGTGTTCCAGTGAAACTTTAGTAAACTGACATGGCATAGAGCAAAGAAGAAGCATTGATGGCAGTTAATTTACATAGAAGAAATTTTGAGTGTTCCCAGACCCCTAAAATAATGTACCAAATCTTACCAAATACGCTTAATTACTTCAGTTTTATAGTAAGCGTAACGCTCTTATGCGCTCAGTTGGGCTCCTCTGATACCTTGGGACCCATCTTGCTGAGAAATGCACAAAATCCGTGGAGATAAAGCATGGATGCTCTCAAGTTCAAAGCTCCGATGGCTGAATGCTGAGTGTGGTGTGTGCTGCCTCTGAAAGGCTCATGCAAATCAAACACTGAACACTATTTTCACTTTTCGCCTTTTCCGGAGCAGCGAAAATTCGCTTCAGATTTTTCAGTTAGCGAAACCAGGTACTAATGGAGGTCTTCTGTGTAAGTGAAGTGGTGTAAAGTGAACTTTGAAAAGTGAGAGATACCTGTGTTTGTGCACATGGAATTCCAAAGTACAACTATAGATTTGGGTGAGAAGAAAGCAGTCTCAGACCTGCTTGGCCATGTCCAACCTGTGTCTTCCTGTGGCGGTGACATCCTGTGGGAGAAGGTGACAGGAGATGGGAGTGACGGGGGCATGATCCTATTGCCTCCCACTCCCAACTTCTCCAAAAATCAGCATTTTTAAATATCAGAAACACGTGAGACCTCTCAAAAGTGCTTATAATCGGCCATGGACATTGTGAAACATGAGTAATAGCTGTTTCTCTGCAATAGTTTAAAAGTTTCTTTTTTAAAAATACAGATTAAAATATATACCATCCCCTTCCCCAACGTTCACACACTGGCCCGGGCACGTAATGTCTCTGATGCTCTACCTAGACTCAAACCTAGGCTGCTTTTTTCTGTGATTAAAATTTCCCCCCAGGTAATTTCAATTTCCATAGTCATGTAGTGATTTTCTGAAACAATTCTGACTTAATGAAATTTTATTCTTTTAAAAAATAACAATTTGTTCAACACACAATTACATGAGAGTCTGTCCTTTTTAAGAACTATATAAAAGGTAATTTGTATATTTTAATTAGTTTTAATTTAAACAAAAAAAAAAAATGCCTTGACTTGGTGGTATTTTGACTCCTGAATAAGGAAGTGCATGTCTATTTTAACGCAGCCTGTTAAAAATATTCATTCTGTCATGTTAATGAAAGTGCTGTCACCTTAGCTAGCTTCTCTCTGCCAGGGTATTTTAATTTAGAAAGAAAATTCCTGGAGGCAACAAGGCTTTCCAGCCTTTAGAAAATGGTTCTGATGCTAGAATTCTGAGCTGTGTTAGGGAGGGGGAGGTGTACTTTATTGACTGTTTCAACACTATCGCAGTACCTTTTTGCACTAGAAGGAAAACATGTGTCATATACTAGGAGGACCAAGGGCTTCGAATGAGCCAGATAAATAAATTGGCCTTTGCATCTCAGCTCTGCCATGTACCATTTCTGTGACCTTGGGTGTGAGCTTTAAGCTCTCTGATTGTTAGTCGTTTCTTCTTTTTTTAAAATGAAATAATAATACTACTTCTAATGCAAGGTGGTTGTGGCTTCTTGGAATAATGTATGCAGAGCTCCTGAAGGAAATCTAGTATATAGTACACGCTTAACAAAAAACAGCAATTATAATTATGAAGATGATAATAGTAAGCATTTATTCGTTTGTGAGCTCATTTTTTGATACCTTTAATAGAACTGGTAATAGTATCTAAAAATTCAGATTTGTTTTTCAGTACTCTAAATAGATTTAACTTTTTTGCTGCTTTATTTAGAAAATTAAAAACTTGATTTTTCAAATATTTTCGACTTCATTGAGGCATCATTGACAAATATAATTGTATGTATTTAAAGTGCACAGTGAGATGATTTGATATGCATATATGTTGCAGGATGATTACCAAGATTATTGTTACGAATAAACAGTGACTTTGCCAAGTGTGTTCCCTGAACCAAGAACTTCATCATCCCCTAAGAACTTGTTAGAAACATAAACTCTTCGGCCTTACCCAGGTCCTGCTAAATCGCTCTGGAGGTTTTAACAAGGTGTTCAGGAAGTTTTGATGCACACGCAAAAGAACCATTGCTTTAGAAAATCTGGGTAACACAGAAAAGAGTAATTTTTATGTTCCTACCATCCAGAAATTACCAGTTAATATTATGAACATATTTCCTTTTAGTCTTTTCCCTATTTGTACGTGTATTTACTTATTAAAAAAATATGATCATACTCTATGAGTCTTATAGCCTACTGTTCAACTCAGTATTATGTCATGACTATTACCCCATGTCATTAAATTTTACTTGAAAACACTTTTAATCAAATAGCTGCATAATGTACCATCCTGTGTCTCGTAATTTATTCACCAGCCGCTTACACATTTCAGTTGTTTCCAGATGTTTAAGAGGAACGTAAGCAACGCTGAACTGAAAATTTGTATTCACGAGTCATTGTGAATATCTCTGATTATTTCTTTAGTGTAAATTTATTATTCGGGTGGGAGTAGAAGGTCAAATGGTGTGAACATTTTTATAGCTCTTAATATACATTGCCAAATTACCTTTCAGAAAAGTACCAATTTGTACTTGGACCAGCAGTGTAGACAAAGAGTCCATTCCTTGAACCGTAGCCCACCCCAGGAGTTACAGCCCTTTTGAATATGTAACAGTTTGATGGGAGGTTGTTCTGAATTGTAAATGAATAGGAAGTGACCTCACCTTTTCTAGTTTTCCTACTGGCCTGGCTTTTGTACTCGCAGATGTGACTGGTAGATGCTACCTCTGATCTTGTCTCAATTATAGATGTTAAGGTTGTTCATTTCTGTAGATTATTGACTCTTCCAGTACTGCCTGCCCCTCGCCTCACAGAGACGCTACAGGTTTTGTTGAAAGGGTGTTGCAGCCCTTTTAACAGTGTGTCATGGAACAGAAATAACTGGGCAGTGTAGATCCTAAAGCCCAAGCTCGTGTGCCTTGGGCTTTAGGATTAACCGAAACCCTTTTAGGGAGAGACTAGCAAATTGTTCTAGAAACCCTTTTAGGGAGAGACTAGCAAATTGTTCTGCCTGTAGTATCACAAGTCAGGTAACATTGTTAATATCAAATCTTGCTAGGGCAGGGCTTATTGAAGAGATCTGGGTTAGAATGTTAAAGAAATGCTAAATTAGTTTTATCATTAAGGCAGCCAGCCATCTTATACAGGGAAACCACGGCGATTTTGCAGTGTTGGTTCCAGACCACCACAGTAAAGTGAGTATCATGATAAAATGAGTCATAATATTTTTGATGATGGAGTGTCTTGCCTTCAGTTTGTTAAAAAATGCAACATCTGTGCAGTGCAATAAACGCGCACTAAAACAAGGTCTGCCTGTATATGTTGAACTTAAACAGCTATGGCAAAGGTTGCTTTGTGATACTTTCATTGATCCTATAAAAAGTGATTCCTGAAACTTATCCTTTGAAAGTATATTTATTTTCATTTGTGTTGCATTCATCAGTGAGGTCCCCCTGGGGTCTCCACGGTAACAGGGGCTCACTTGGTGCTGACATTCCCAGCGTCCCAGGTGATCAGAGGCTGTGCTGAGCTCAGCCCCCATGAACTGGGGAACTTGAATGGAGTGAATGTCAGGGTGAGGACGTGCTCTCCGGGGACCAACGCCAGGGGGTGCTGCAGACTGCTGCTGCTGAGAAATCTTTCAGTCTTTAGGAAATGAAATCAGTGTGCCTAAATTTCACCTTGGCCCTACTTCTGATCACAGATCTCTGAGAAGCTTCTGGACAGGGGCCCTTTCCACGGAAGACTGCCACCGTGCAGGTATTCACGTACTGTTCATTTAGATTCAGGAGGTTCCTTGAGCGAACCCCCGTTTTAGGCAACTTGTTTTCAAATATATATTTTCTCTCCTTTGTATTTTTCACTTCAAATAATCACGAATAAGGAGTATTTTATATTTAAATAATGATTTCCTGCGTATAGAACCATTGTATATGCCTTTTGGCTTCTGTCCACAATCTTATCAGTTAGTATTGTCATCCCAACTTTAGCAGATGAGGAAGCTGAAGCTCAGAAAAGCACATGGATTTACCCAAATCCTTGTCACAGAGTAGATGAACAGTTCTTGGGATCAGGAACCAGGTCTTCGGGCCAGATCCACTGGGGATTTTCTACACTTGATAGCATTACATTGAATCAAAGGAAATCTGGCAAGCAAAAATAAAATGACCTCCCACCCCACATTTAGAAGGGTGATTTGGAAATTCTACATAAATATCATGTTTAAGACAGGAATTGTTTAATATTCATAAGGGAGACTTGCAAGATAAAGCAATGTTGCCATGTGTTGGGGGTGCCAGCTGCTCTGTTGCTGGGTGATCATATGTACAAGTGGCTGTGAGCCCCTTCTATTCCATGTGACCCCAGAACACAGCTACCAAATGGTCAAGAAGAGCATCAGGGGGAAACTATGTAAAATGCTATTTTATTTTTTTCGTTAGTGAAAGGGTTTCTGGACCATTTCACACCGGCATACACATAAGTAAGATGCCGCTTTTGTTGGAGTCATTTGGCAGGGTGTTTTTTTTTAAATCTTTTTGAACTTGTGTTCTTCTCCTGCCTAAATCAGAAATAACAGTTTAAGTGTGTTTCATAAGGCAGCAATGCATTGTATGTATTAAATGAACAAAATGCCTGTTTTAAGAATGCGATGCCAGAAAGGCTAAGCAGACAGTTGCCAGAATGAAGTGTGGCCTCGAATTCCCCCCAGAATAAATTTGAGAGCTGTCATGAGACATCCCAGCTCACTGTGATTGCACCGATGATGCACAGACAGAAACAGCCCAGACCTAGATTCTCAGCCCAGTTAGGGCTTTGTAGACCGTCGTCTGGAAAGCTTGGTGTTCACTGCAGTAGGATGATGCTGATTTAAATAAGATGCGCTCCTTTGTACTAATTAGTACACGTCGTGTATTTTGAATTTGTTTTTGATGATTTCCTTTCAATGTACTTTGTTTTTTTTTTTTTAATTATAAAAACCTATACTTGTAATTATGTGGAATTCTTTAAAATAAAATAGTTCACCCTTTGTTCTTTTGGTTCAAATGCAGCCTCACCTTAATCTTCGCTCTTTGAGGAAACCAGCATTTATGATTTGATATGTATCTTTCTCTTTCTCACATACACATTTCTTCATACACATATGGATTTCTTTGGTACTTTTTTTCAAAAATTAAATCATAGCAAACTTAGTATGCCCTTATGGTTTTTTTTTTTTTTAAGTTAAAGTGTAGACCTCTTTCTAAGTTAGTATAGATAAGTAATCCATTCATTTTAATTACTGAATAGCATTTTATTGTGAGGCTGAACCATATATTATTCAGCTTCTCCCCTGTTGTTGAATATTCTGGTTGCTTCTAGTGTTTTTTTATTGCAAACATTTACTATTGCAATCTAAGCATCATTTTGTAAGCCTTATGGTCATTTTCTATGCAGTAAAGTATGTTGCTAAGGAAATAGAAAAATGGGAACCTTTTATCTTCAGCTGTTGTCCCTAATCACGTACTTCTATAATTAGTAGCCTATTGCATAGTAATAAGAATTATAGAAACTCATGTGTAGAATACCTGTATATTTGGAGAAGCCTTAAATGGACCTTTTATTATGTTCTTGAGTCTTCTGTGGTTAGCTTCTCTGTGTAGATTCACTGCAGAGCAGAGGTGATCTTTCAGCTGTCTTAATATCCCATCTAGACCCCTTCAAGAGTAAATAGTTACCTAGCTTTGGGAAAATCTAATAAACAAATGATAGACTACCCAGTCAGCCAGGTTTTGCTAGTTTAACTTGTTAGACCAAAGCTTTAGGTTTTTATTAGTGAGAGAGCCTGGTTTTACAGTGCATTCATTTAAAAAGCACTCTATGGTATTTTGGAATTAAGAAGGGAGGGAATCCTTGGATGATGTAAAAATTTGCCCAGATCCCCTCAGTAAGCTATATGAGATAACTAATGTTACTTGCGACGTGTTTCAGGATTTCGAATCTCAGAAAGAATTTGTAACCGTGTGATCATGAAAACGACCAATTTCATAAGTGAAAACGAGCATGCTTGTTAATGGGGCTGCAGTCGTCTATTGCATTCAGTCACATTTTATAACTAGCAAGGAGAATGGTTGTTTTGCATGATTTAATGTTTACACAATTACAGTCTTGGCAAAGCTTACTGTACTAGCGGCTTTGGAAAGAAGCATGTGGTCCTTTTGCAGGTAATAAATTGGAAAATCCAATTTGCAATTGCAGACTAAGCCTCTGAGTGATATACGATCTTCATAGCAGCATCTGTCAGAGGGTCATTGCTAATTACGACGCTGGCTGGCTTCCCCTGTGGCCTGGGCCATCCCACCGAAGAGTGAGCGGAGGGACTCTCTGGGAGCCAGCCAGCGTGTCTGTAGATGCACCACTTTCTAGCTTATTAGATCCTCTTTGTCACAGTGCTTAATCCTGCGGCCTGATCCTTGTTAGAACAGCAGCAGCGTGCCGCGCAGGCTGCCGATAACGGAGCTGGGCGAGGGCCACTAACTAGATGCACTGAGGCGTGCGGCGCTGAGGGCGCTTGCAGCCTGACTGACTGACGGCGGGGTGAGCCGCTTCCTGCATGCTATTACGGCAAAGGGGACCCTCCCCCAGACAGCTGACAGATGAGCTTCGCTGAGGCAAGCCTAACTTGTTGCTAGGCCAGGATGAGGCGGGTGTCATCTTTTCACACGGTGTTAACGGCTTAGCTTTACTGTAATGATATTAACCCTCTTCTGCAGTGGCTGCATTCCAGGCTGGCGCTGAGCGAGGGAAGAAAGGCAGAGACAAATAGCCGGCCGAGAGGATTAGGGCTGTGCAGAGGCAGGTATTGTGTTCTCCACCAGTGACATTAAGTTGAAAAACAAAATAAGCACATCCTATTACGCCAAGCCCGGCGATAACTCTGAAGAGGCAGTGCCGGGTTGGCTCGCGGGGTTTCCATCTCTGTCATCTGTAATAGTCGCCTGCTTTAAGGTTTGCTATGGACATTAAACATGGTTTTCATGGTTCTTTGTTAAAAAGAAAACACAGTGTCAACGACAAAGCTATTGTTTGGGTTTTTTTTTTCCCTCGCAGTGAACTTGATTCATTCTTTTCCATTAAGCTCCCTAGTTCTGGTAGCTCTGTGAAGCCCCCGTGAATGTGATTGAGTAGCATTATTTGAGATGAAAATAAACAACTGGAATGTACACATGAGTCTGAAGAGATGTAAATGAAAACGCTCCTGAAGAGCCCATGGGCCTTTCTGTTGAGCGGACTCCTTTTCCCCAAAGACGGGGTGTGTCCAGCTGGCATCCCGCGCTCCCTGTGTGCTCCGGTGAGCAGACGTCATTAGCAGCCCCCTACGCCTCTTCTGTCTCCATTGACAGCACTTTAATAGAGACATTGCTGGGGATTGACAGATCTCAGGGGGTTAGAGGCATCAGACAAAAGGGCCCAGAGAACATGGCTGACCTTTCTCGGCATTATTCCCCTGGGTCTGTCTTCCGTGTGTTGCAATCAAGGAGCACAGAATATAGTACATCCCTTTCGGAGGATTATTACTCAGAAGGCTGCAGGCTTAGAAAGAGGCTGTTAATAAGTTACAAAGTGGATATGTAGGTAGTTAGTAGTAGAATGCACCTGTACTTTAAGTTCAAGGGGAGCCCATGAAAATCTGCATTACTCATAACATACCTGTACTTTTGGGTTAGTGGGGTAGGCCTCGGACCTGGGTAGAAGGGAGCTGTGATACAGCTTGGGAAAGAAGACAGTCTCCTTTCTCTCACTGTCCATGGAAGTCACCCCTGGGCATATTTAGACTGAGACTTGCCGGCGGGGTCCTTCCTGGAGCCTTTTCCTGGTCCTAACTGACCCAGGGTCCTGAATATGCAGCATGTTGAGAAATGCTCTGCCATCCCTCCTCTTCCTTCTTTTTCCCAGAGGAAAAAAAGTCATATTCTCGTGGTCCTCATCTGAACCAGGTGCTAAGAAGAAAGCAATTCAGTTGAGTTCATTCATGGTGTGAATGACGGGAAGTTGCAGGCGCGTGTACGACAGATAAAACTCTATCCATTAGAAATTTAGACTGTAGTCCTCTTCAGGATGACCAGTTTTGGTGGGTGGAGAGTAAAGATATTTAGGGAATAGTAGCCACTAACAGGGAGATCCTCTTTGCTTAAGAATTGGTTCATTTTCCTACGCAATTTGTGCTTTTCATGGCTTTTTTTTTTCTCATTCACTTTGCATTACACATATTTTTCCAAAGATCTTAGTTATTTTTTTCACATTTGGTTCCATGCTGATGTCAGTGTGCAGGATTTACAGGCAGGAAGATGATACTATGTAAGATTGTTTATTAGGTGAGTGTTTTAAGAGAGATATGCTCGTCTCTAGCACCTCTACCCCCAACTTATCAGTGAAGTACCACAACTGGTTACTGTCACCTGGTACATTGACCCTTCCCTCAATGACCATGCTCCCCGAGAAGAGTAGACAACATATCCACTGCATTTGAAACAGAACACTTCAGAAATAGCCTTGTTTTTAAACAGAAGACTTTTCTAAAAGTTTCTGTTATATTAATTTTTAGGAAAAGTAGATATGAAAAAAAAAAGTTGTAAGAGAATGAATGATATGGAAGAGAGGACATAGAGTGTAGGAAACAAGATCCTAAGAGGAAATAAAAATGATAGAGAAATATAAACAAATCAGTTTCATTCTTGGGAGACAAAAAAAAAAAAACCCAAGTAAAGATAAAAACAAAAACGGTAAATGGTAGCCCATTGCCAAGGTCTCGCCCAGGTAAGATACCCAGCTAAGCAGAATATGTGCAACTCTTGGATTTTCATTTGCCTTAAGCAGCTTTCTGACTCATGGATAAGAAAATAAAGCCCGTTAATTTCTCAAATGATTTAATATCTGACTAATGGTGTTTGACCACTAAGATGAGGAAATTGACAATATTGATAATCTTGGAGAGAAATGTATCTGCTTATTTTTGTACTTAACACCAACAGATTCTGAATAGCTTTGGAAAGATTATGATGAATTACTCCCTGTTGATATTTGGTAATATCTGTTTTCTTTAAAAGCGTTTTATGAAATTGTAATCACTTTTATATTGGTCTTTTCTTTCTCCGTTTTTCTGAATAGTTGCAAGTTCGTATAACAAAAATAAGATGGATTTGAAGTATCCATTTTTTTGTTTTAAGAAGAAATTATGGTATCATCCTAGTAAAAATTTTCATTTATCTTTTCATTCCTACAGCTCAGATCAGCTAGGATATGTACTTTGTGGTGTACTTGCATCTCAGAATGTGTTTTCATTATCCTGAGTTATCAGTTATGACAAAATTGGCAGTAGAACCTCAGAATAGGACAGACGTTACTTTGGTTGAGTCCTGGGATGAATAATTGCTGGGCGTCTATGTTCCAAAAGCCTTGGGCTGTTGACCAGGAGTTTGAAATGGACTTTTTCAGTGGGACTTTTAGAAAAAGGCCTTCAGTGAGTGTGGTGCCAAGTAAAACCACATATATATCTCTGCTGCTTAACTTCTCTGTTCCTGACCCTTTTATAGGCAAGCATGATATAGGAAGCTGTTTGGAGCCAGAAGTCATAGGTTCATATCCCACACTGACATTTTCTGATCTTGGACATGTTACTTAATTTCCCCAAGTTTCCATTTATTTACCTATAAAATTATGTTAATAACTGATCTTAGGGATTGCTGGAGAATCAAATCAAGGGAATGCTTTAAAAAAAGGTAATTTGTAAACTGACGAGGACTGGACAAATGTGAGTTTCTGTCATTGCCATGTTAAGGAGCTTCATTTAGTGCTGATTCTCAGATGTGCTTATGGTACTTGAGTAACGCAGTAGTTTTATTCGGACAATGTTTTTCTCTTCCTTCACTTATATTGTTTGGCTGATAAAGTGATGTTGAATGGATGGGTCTAGATTAGATTGGACAGGCAGTGATGCATATTGTCAGGGTAGAATTTCAGGAGGTTCTAATATCACTTCTCTCATTCTTGGACAGGGTCATTTTGGTCTTTGTATCAAATACCTAGAAAAATAAAGCGTATGCTACATTTGTAAGAATTTCTTCCAGGTTTGCTTTTTTCCTACCTCCTTTTCTCTGCCGCCTCTTTCCCTCTTTCCTTCTTTCTTTTGTTCTTCATTTCTTGGATTAGTGTACTATCACTAATTCCTTGTGTACAAGTAATGACTTGGGGTAAGAAATTAAAAAAATGTATATCAAATGACCCAAAAGATACTTAGGCACTTAGGATCGTGCTGTGGTTACCGGGTGGGACTTCTTAGACCTGATCTGTGTTGGATGAAATGACCTTCATTTTTTTTTGCCTCCGTCTTTTCAGGAAACTTGGATCTGACTGGTCAGAAGCAGGTATTCAAAGCAGAGAACAACCCCTGGGTCACCCCGATCGCTGACCAGTTCCAGCTTGGTGTGTCCCATGTATTTGAGTATATCCGTTCCGAGACGTACAAGTAGTAAGTAGACTATGATTTTCTAAAAGTCGTAGATTGTGGTTTTATAGTATTTTTAATTATGCCATTTTAAAAACTATCATATGACATCATTGTATCTGTGGCAGTTAGCTCATAGCATTTTTAAATGTTTTATTAATAACCACATGTAGTAATTGTCTTCTTATTTATAGATGATTTTAATTGACGTTGTCAAAGGGAATTTATGCCAATTTTGTTTAGAAATTTTTAAGGTATTGTATTAGTTGAGTATTCATGGCACTAAGGAAATTAGCCAGACACACTAAGATCAGGACATACTTTTTTCCTCCCTTGAATGCAAAGAATAACCGCTGTTACGAACAAAATTGTTAAGCAGTTTGTTCATAAAATGAGAAGAGAATACTAGGAACACATCATTCTATTCTTTAAAAGCTTCTACTCTAGTGAAATAATCTCTCCAAGAGAAGAAGGAAAGGCAGAAAAAGAGGAGGAGGAATCAGCTGGCTTAAGGCACAGAGTCAGAATCCCTCAAGCGTTCACCTCAGGCCAGGCGACTGGGGAGCCAGCCCCAACACCTCGCTGCATCTACCTCTCTCTTCCTCAGTGTTCACAGGTTGGGAAGAACTCTGCCACCCCTGTCTGCTCTGTCGTCACCTCTTCTGTCATTATTTTCCCCTCATTCTGTCTCCTCCCCCATATTGAGATGATCAGTTATCTCATGCTTCAATGACCCCTGCCTGATGCTGAAATTTAGTCACCTCTAGTTTTAAACAAATGCAAAAGACTTGAAAAAATTCATAGTTAAATTTAATCTGTTTTTGTGTTCATTACCAACATTGAAAATTTAATATCCCAACTATTAGAGAAAAGGTAGAGGATGATCAAAGGTCATGTTTGGGTGGGTGAGAGTTTCTTTTTTTCTGGTATCAGAAAAATGCCCAGCACTCAATAGGGCCCTCACTGGGCCAGCGGGTCGGTGCTGACTGACAGGGCGGGACCACTGCCTCTGGTCCTGCAGCCTCCTCTCCACACCTCATGCTCCCGGTCACACGTCTAGGGCGTGTTATGGTCATATTCCCATCCGACAGAATCACAGAGATGAGCTGTGAAAAACAGATCTAAATAGACTAAAATTGCCGAAATGATGGCACATCCTCTTTTATGCAGGCAGCTTAAATCTTTAGAGGTAGCACCATGACAATGATAGTATATCTTAAGACTTAAGAGTAAAACGAGAGAAATATAGGATGTGCGTTATTGTTTCATGCGCCACATAGTTACGCGCAATTATTATTGGTCTGTAGTTTCGTTAAACACGGATATAGCTTGTCCTCGGAAATTGGTTTAATTAGTGAAAATACAATTGCAAATTTAGATTGTTGTTCCTTTTGTTCCTCTTAAATTGTTAACCATTGCTATCACTGGTTGTAGATAGAGGTCTAACTTTTTGTTAGTAAATGGGAGGCTACTTAGAGCTCGATGTGTAGGGAATTAGAAAATATTGTGTATATTTTAACATACAGAAAATATGCAGCCAAGCTTCTCTTAATCCAGAACTGGGGGAAATACTCTGATTATTATTCTGGTTAACCATTTTTTCTTTAACTATACATTAATTTATAATTTACAGAGAATTACTATATATCACATATAAAAGTGCTTCTAATTTTAATTTCATTTTACAAGATTAAGTTGCGAATTTATGAATTTTATATTACCTCAGAGTCATTTTTAGGCAATTAATCACCATTATATGCTACTATGAACGATTTCTGTTTGAATGTGGTTAGTTAGTATTCTGGGTGAACGAGAGGTTCATTGCTTTGATTGAGTTAATTGGTAGGTTATTGAAAGGGAAGATATGACATGGCATTTTAATCAGTGACATAGTTGATGTATATATTCCTGTCTCTGTTGCTGGCACCCTTTATTTGGGGATCAGAGTAATCTCAGCATTTTGCCTCCTAGCTTACCTTTTTGTGTTCAGTTTCCTCATGAAAAATTATATTTTATACAGTTAAACCAATGTTAAAAAGCTTAAGTAAGCATAGGAGAGTCATTGTCCCCTTTCCAAGGGGACCGGTCTGTCACCTGGTTGCTGTTTTTAGAGAAATCCGTGTGAGCCTCTGCTGGGAGAATACACTTGACAGGAGCTTCTTGAGGGAGCTTCACTCTTTTATCAAACATCCCAGCCCAAAACATGGACTATTAACTAAACCAGACACTGAGTCAGACTCTTAGGCGTGTTAAAAAATATATATACTTGTACAAAAATGCCACTGTCATTGCTTCACTAATTTTTAAAACTTAGGTTCCTCTTTTATATGAATATATACACCTATTAATATATATTATTTTAATTACTAATATACACTATTTTTAAAATTTAGATTCCTTTATATGAATAGATATATGTTAGTGTATCCTCATGTAACTGGGACCCAGTTTAATTCTTTAATATTCTTAAGCAACTACTTCATAATTAGAAGACTTTTAGTATCCCAACTAGCTGAAAAAAATATTACTTAATTACTTAATTAGCAGGTACTTGGCTGCTTTTTGAAAGTCATTCAAGAAAATAATGTATTCATTATACTCATGTTTAAAAAAATACAAATTTCACAAATAAGTACCTTATTCTCTATTCTAAAATCTATAATTTCCAATCTTCATTTTTTTGTCTTTTTGTATAAACCACATTCACTCCTCCAATAAAAAAATCCTTCTTTTCTATATAGATCTTTAGACTATCATGATAGCATGCTTTAATTTTGTTTCAGTGCTGCAAACACTAGTGAACCTCCTTCCTTTCTTTTCCCCCTAACCAATTGACCTGTTACCTAAGCGAGAACAGTGAAGAACTTCCCAGCATGTTTCATTTTCATTCACGTCTGTGGTTGACTTTCACAGTGACCTTCGTGTTCTAAGCACACCCTCAGAGGCCTCTGACTCTAGAGCAGTGACAGGCCGAGAAGATGGATTATCTGATTTCCAGGCTTTAATGGGCTCCAAGAGGAGATATGGACGTTTGAAACAAAACAGTGAAGTCAGGGTTTAGGAAGAATCAAAAGACTCTGAGAGGATTTAACTTCATGAAGATGTGAGCTTTTGCAGTTAAGGCAGAGGAGGTGTGGGTAGGCGTGGCGGGGAGGATGTTGAGGTATGTAGTTCTTCAGGAGATGGTTCTTTTGAGTACATTTTGGGCATTTATCATGTCTTCCTCATCATCTCTCAAGTGGAGATTACTCTTTGTTCATTTATCGTACTATCAGCAAAGGGAACAAACAGACTGGCTGGTGTCATAGCATTGCCCATTCATTAAAAGTTACTCCCTCTGTTAAAATAATTTGCTCTGTCATGTGGTTGTAGATCAAACTCTATAAGCACATGAGTGTTTTTAGGCCGTTGTTGAGTTATAGTCGCTTTTTAGCTCATTGTTCGATGGTCCTCGTCTCCTCGATGACCCCTCTTCTTTCTGTGAAGCAGAATTATGATGGAAGAGTCACCGTTTGTTAAGTTCCAGAAGGCAGATTTTTTTTTTTTTTCCCTAGAAGGAGAAGTCAGATTGGAGTCAGGATCCTTGACAAGATTCTTTGTGAAAGGGAGTAACTCGCACTTTTCACATTTCCATCAAGGAAGGGGCATAGAAATCGCAAGCCATTTTAAAAGCTGACAGGTTAACTCTTAACAAAAGAAGAGGTTTGACAAATGTTAGGCTGAAAACGCGTCAGTTGAAAGAGGCATCTAGAAAACAGGCACCCTCACGAAGCCTGCAATTTGTGAAGCATGGCAGTCCTAAGACCTTATTTCCAGGGTGGCATGACTCAGTGGATGCTTCTCTGTCTTCTTCCTGTCTTGTGACTTGCTTTTCTCTCTAGAGAAAGGTGCCACTTTCGTTTTGCTTTATTTTCATTTTTGGTCTTAAATGAGGATTGGTCATACTGTTATTCGTGTTAGTTAATAGAAACATTTTAACAAAGCAATGCTTGGTGAATGGTGGGCAATGAGGAAAATGCTGGCAGTTTCTCTTCTCTAGAAGGAATCTGGCAACATCAGTCATCCTGTTCGATGTGGAAGGAAGGACATTTTTATTTGCTGGTTGTTGTTTCTCAATTTGTTGTACTTGTAGAATTAAAACTAAGGGTTTTCTTTTTTCTGTACTGTGCACAAACCTGTCAGAGGTTATTATGGACATAAATGGGCTTTATTAAACAACTGCTATATCCCCTAATGGCTGCTGAGTCAGTGGCCTGAAGGTTCTTAAATAACAGACATAACTGGTCTACCAAAAGACTAGAGCATTTAAAACTTAATCGGTGATCCCATTCATTTTTTTTTTCTGGTCTAAGGTTCTCTTTGATTTTTGATTTTTATTTTTTGATCTCATTCATTTTAAGACAGCCCTTTGAAGGAGGAATTTATGTCTAACAAAAACTGTATAAACCTTGTTATTTTCTTGTGAAGTATAAATGAACACACAGAGCTAGCAGATGGTTTTGTAAATATCACAAGACAGAGGAGAGGGTTAAACTGCCAGGACCTTTCCAGCAGTTAGCAAATTTTACATGGTGACAGTCAGTATGCAGAACAGTGTAGACTTTTCTTTATCTTTACTGTATCTGAAAATAGCTCAAATTAAACCAGAGAAAAACAATATTTCTTTATAGTAGCCTTGAAAATGAAGAATCAGTTTTTTTCCTAAAGGTTGTGAAGTATTGTTTTTATTTTAAAAAGTTGACTAAATATTGTGTTCTTAATAATTTATATTTCCTTTATAGATGCTACATGTGAATATTTTGGTTCTTTTTTAAGTTAATAAGTGTATTATCACATTTCCTCCATAATACAAAATATGATTCAAACTTTTGACATCTCTGAACCTATTTGCGTGCAAATTTGTTATATTTGACTAACATTGCTAAGAAATATCTAGGAGAAAATGTAAACTCATAAAATGCGTTATATTTTGGGTAGTATTATGCCATATTTCTTATCTCACTTTAAATGGTACAGTTATATAGCGTTCCTTTTTCTCCAGGTAGTATGTTCTCAGTGCACAGAGTTGAAGGATGTTCATTTCACTATTGAATAAATGTAAGTTAGGGTGTAGTATCAGCTATTGATCTTTGACTTAGTCACTCAACTCTTTCTTGATGTGGCCATGAGTTATTAATCGCCTGATAAAATAATACCTCCCCTCTTAAGGTGATAGGAGAAAAAATGACATTTTGAGGGAGAGTACATAACAGTTTTCTCTCTTCCAGGTTTTTTGACAGATTGCTGAATGTAATTTACATTTAAAAGAATTTTTGCTTTCCTGCTATTTAAATTGTTTAGCACTATTATTCAGATATACTTTTCAGGTAATTAGTATTTTTCCTTTTTCTTTATGCATTTTCACAATTTTTCAATACATAATGTTTTTACAAGCCTGTGAAGCTTTACTTTTCTACAATTTTATCGCTCGTGCAAAATGGTTCCAGCTTTTAACATGGAAGGTGCTACCCATTTGACATTTCCATGCACTTGGATTCTGGGAGAGCTACAGTAGGGAACCTCCACCGCTTTATCCCCCAAACTTAGGAAGGTCAAAGGTGAACCCGGATAGGGTTTAAACACCAGCTTCAGGAGGCTAGCCTGGTATTCTTGGAGGCATCGAGGAAACCCCATCTTATACATATTCTAGACTGTTTGTTTTTCACTCCGATGTGCCTTTGGTACAAGTCCAGATTTGGAAGAGTTTCCCTCACGTATCCATGTTCATTCTCTGGCCTTCTAATGTGGTCACGCCTCAGGCACGCTGTGCTGGCTGCCAGGCTCCGCAGGGGCCTGGCGGGGTCAGGCTGGACCGGTGAGCAGGCGCTCTGTCAGTCTCGCTGCATTTCACTTCAGTGACTGGTGCATGTATCATTAAAGAGTCGTGAATTAATTGAGAGGGAAACAGGGAAACCAGCACACCGCTACAGCAAAGGGAGAACAGTGATGTTTATTCTGAACCTTGCAGTGTGAAAGGCTTTCACATATGACTTTAAAGAGCACGGCATGTCTCTCCCCGTCTCTTTATCTCCTCCTCACTTGTGTGTTGACTCTGAAATGTGCATTCAGCGTGTCTTGTGCAACACGATACATTACAGTGTCAATTTAAGGTAAATAAACTATAGATAAGTTGTCCCACTTGACAAAAGGAAACTAAACATAGGCTAGACTCAGTCCACACGCCAGAAAGGAAAACTGTCAAGTTACTTCCTCTTCCGGAGAAGCTATTCTGAGTTCCATTTTTAGATGCTGTTCACTTGATATAATCATATTGAACTATTGAATATTGACCTACTCAATGAAATTGGTCAGCCCTACCTATTGATAACCTTTGTTAAATCCTAGTAATCTTAAAGTTCGATGCTTGATGCTTTCTATCCAGCTAAGATGAGCTATTGCTACATTTGCAGTTTTTATTTGAGAGATAAATTAATAACTGGCACTTTTATAATCAAACAAAACTCTGTGATTTCTATTCTCTACACAGTCATATCTTGTTTAAGTACATGCTGGCTTTTTATTGAGCTCTGGTCAGGCATTGTCAGAGGGTAAGTTTTTTGTTTTTTGTTTTTTTCTTGTAATTTCTGGGCAGTTGAGGGTTCTTCTGTATTGTCAGATATTTTGGTTTAGAATGCCATAACATTATGAAAGGAGTTTTAATCAACTTTATCAGATAAAAAAGCTTAAAAATGCGTTCAGGCATTTGCTGGTGCCCCACTTCATTCATATCCAGCGTTAAGGCAATAACTTTTCATATTTTATTCTGTTGTGTTTATTGTACATTATTATATGTGTTTTTAAGACTCGCGGTATATTGTGAAGAAAATATTGTTTTCCACTATAGTAGTTAATTTTAAAATAATCTCATTTTAAAATAATCTGTAACAAATTAAAATCTAATTTTAAAATAATCTGTAACAAACACAATTCCATTACCTTCAAAGTGTGTGGACTTTTTATTCTCTACCCAGTTAGACAGTGTTTCTTTAGAGAGTAAATAAGTTATTGTTGAGGTTTTGCTTCTTTAACAGGGCAGGTGTACTGAACAAGCACTGTGGGTTTTTTTTCGGATTCTGATTGCTTAAGCCACCCAGCAGAAATTCTCATCTCAGTTCCAGAGGTTGGAGATCTGAGTCAAGATGCTGTTAGGTTTGTTTTCTTTGTCCTGAGTGAGGTGAGGGAGGATCTCTTCTAGACCTCTCTCCCTGTGTCTTGCCATCATCTTCCCTAGGTATCTGTCTCTGTATCTAAATTTCCCCTTTTTATAAAGATACCAGTCATATTGGACTAGGGCTCACCATAAAGACCTGTTTTTAACTTGATTACCCTTTTAAAGACTCTGTCTCCAAAAATGTCACATTTGGAAGTACTGAGTGTTGAGACTTAAAGATGGATTTTTGGGGGAGGGCAACACTGCTGTTACTCCAATGCCCAGAAGTGACATTCACTTCGTTATCAGCAGCGTGGTGCACCACCTTCTCCTTACTGCCTCCTTCCGTAGCCTCCACAGCTTCCTGGGTAGGCAAACTCTGTTCATTAGCAAATGTATTTAAATGACTCTGTTAGGCTTGATCCACCCCTACCCCATCCCCCATGCCTCTCATAAGATTGCCTTTCAGAGTCGTGTGTTCTCTCCAAACATGCAGATTCACCACTATTTCATTTTAGGGACACACAGGAGAGGCTTTTGTTCCCAGCAGAGGGGTCAGTGATTTTATGTCTAATCTACTTTTAAATATGGACTGTGTTAACAGAGAAGCTGGCTAGAAATTGAAGATCCTTTGGGAATGGAAAGCATCTACAAAATCCCCTGCTTTGTCATATTTGGCTAGAGAATCAAGACAGGCGAGTCACGTGGAGCATTAACCGTGGACCCTTGCTTCTTGCACAAGAACCTGCGTGGAGGGCTCTGTGCCTCCTTCTAGCAGACACCCCACTAGTAGGCGTGGGATCTTCTCCCTGTGACTTTGCTGTCCTCAGTGGTCGCTGATGGCATTTTGCGCTGTAAGATGGGGAGTCAGGGATTTCCTGTCTCACCTCGGGGTTCCGGTAACCACATCTGCAGCCCTTACTCCGTTTGTTCCATTTTTCTCCCTTGTCTCAGAAGAGCTCTAGAGTCTTAATGGGCAAGAAAGTGGCTGCTAATAACAGGGCACAGAATTCTCTTCTCATGTAGTTAAGGCATGTTTGCTTCCCCAGTGGAGAGAGGGGCATCAGAGGTGGATGCATCTTTTCATAGGGTGCGCCGTGGCATAGAGACGCGAGGATGTGCTCTGCTGTGCAGCTGCGAGGAAAGACGAGGGAAACTGGAGCCGGTTCTTAGAGTGCCGGTCTCAACGGTGGCTTCCAGGCCCAGTTCTGTCAGTGGCAGATGACCTCGTCACGCCCACTCTCAGCCTCCCTATCTTGAAAGCCAGAGGTTCAAACTAGGACATCTCTGAAAGTCGCCCTTGCAATGATTTCTAATTGAGTTCTTTGTTTTTCTGGGAAATATGTTTTATGTTATGTATCAATTCATTATTTTTAAAATTTAGTCTGATTCTTGAATTTGCCCCCCACTCCCACCAAATCTGGATTTACTTTATTGATTTTTTTTTTAAAGGGAACGGAAGATGATGATGACCCTGAATATAAATTGTTACAGGAAAATAGATACAAGATAAAATTACCAGATCAACCTTGTTATTCTATATTTTATGGAATACCTAATATATGTTTGGCAGTAACTTATTCGTACACATGAATTCCTGACACTTTCGATTCTTCAGCCTTATTAATCAGTGTAGTCAGCACCAGAGCAATTTTATGAGACTTACCAGTCATCAAAAATTTATTATCAGATAAATCAAAGAAACAACAAGCATCTTAATAGGGTAGAGAGAGTGGCATGTAAAGGATCATTTAAGACTGTGCTTTTTGTTGTTTGTGTGTTGTATTTACAACCAGTATCAGAGAATTTACACTTATAATTTCATGCAAAGAGTCAGCAGGGCAATAGTTATCTTCTTACGTAAAACCTTCTCTGTTTTCTCCAGTAGAATATTGCGTTGGGCTGAGAGTGAGGATGCTAAATATACAGACGGTAGGAAACATCGCGTTCTAATGTTAAGCTTACAGCATTTATTTTAAAACAGTATCTACATTTTCTTCAAAATTTTATTCCAGTTGTCATCCAAAGTTAAGAATTATCAAACTCAGTCCTTTCTTTTGGCACAAGCTAAACTTGAACTCTGGTGTGGCATGGGAAATAGCAGTATGCAAATGGCCTTTCTCGCGGACGGGTTCTGTGTGTACCTTCTGGCGAATGTGAGGCACAGGCTCTGTCTATGGTGTTCCTGGCACTGTTTTTGACATCGCTTTGAAGCCATAAGAGACCTGGATCTTTATCACATGAGAGAGCTACTTGGGGAGTTTTCCCATCACCCTGGCCCTGTCCTGAGTATAATGGGATCTCACTGCCTCTAGGACAGAAGGATTGTGGCATTGGGCCAAGTAAGAGCTGAGCTGGCTCTGTAAGAGCCTCGATACAGATCCACTGGGAGCGGACCCAGCAGGGCCGGGCTCGATTACTTCCCACTAATGACAGAATCGACTCCCCCACCTAAGATCTCCGTAAGAGCTGTATTTTCTTTCTGGTGTGTTCCTTCCTGCTACATATTCAATACCCAGTTTTTCTTTAGGAATGAAGTTAAATATTATATCCTCAGAGACCTATTTTCTCAGTGTTTCCCTATCGCCCATCTATCTAGGCCTCTTTCTTCAGAGCCTTTACCTTTCCATTGCTGCGATTGTAATAATAATGGCTATCAGTTATTGAGTACTTGCCATGTGTCAAACATTGTGCTGATAAGCTCATCATATGTGCTGTTCATCAGTTTGTAACTCACAGTTTCTGTGACTGCTACTTATATTTGGGGGTGGGTGGGTAGTTAAGTACATGTTTTTTCTTCTTTAAGGGACGAGAATCTTTTTGAAACCAGGACTCATGATGCTTTCGTGACTGGGTTCGCATGTGGCATGCCCTCAGTGTTGTATATAAATGACCTGTCTCATGCAGAGGAGCCTCCGACAGGTTGTCCTGCCTTCTAGAAGGAAAAACCATTCTGCCACCCAGAATGGACCGTGTTACAGTTCTTCGTTTTTGCTGGTATGTGGTAAATGATACTCAAAACATTAAAGCACATTCTCAATATATAAAATTAAGTGAAGATTATGTCTTTACGTTATTAGTGTAGATCTCTTTTTACCACAGTTCCTGGACTTCACAAATAAATGAAATTACGTTTGAAGGTGAGACCTTCGTCTGCATGAATCTGCAGGCTCGGCGGTCATTTTGTGTGCCTTTTGTCCCATCACGGGAGTGGTCCGTGGGGCGCGTGGAGTGTGCAGTTGTGTTCGTTGATGTTTGGAGCGGTTCTGAGGGAGGGTGGCAGTAAGCCAGCACTGGTGGTTGGCTGTGGAAAGGAACTGGGTGGCTAGAGGCGTGAAGGGGAGGGCACATCCTCCTCTTATTTTTTGGACCTATTGAATGTTTTACTTTGCACATATATTCTCTAATTATTATTAAAAAAAAGCTAGTAAACCAATAGGACCCATAAAGTTAAGAAGGAAGAAACCATAAAGACTATAGCTATGTAATTGGTTTTGTCTCCCGGGATGTGCCCTTTCATTTGCCTAGGTCCTTATCATCTCTCTTTAACCAGGTACCCCCCCCAAACCTTCCAGGTGATATCGCCTCTTAAAATGTGTCCCGAATCTTGGAAAAGGACTGTCTGGATGAGAGGTTGAGAGAAAGTTTCTCACCGAATGTATGGATCTCGCCTACTCTCGACTTAAGCGTTGGGAAACCTTAGATCGTTTGTTAATGCCTCTCAGATAACACTAGGCTTTCCTGCGTCCTTGGATGAGTCTATAATCATTGTTTTTCCTTCAGAACCAACATGAAATAGAAAAAAGTGGTCGTTCACGAAGACCTAACAAAAAGGAAAAAAAAAAACACATAAAACAAGGAAACGTACTTCTTCATTGAGTTTCTTTATATAGGAGTATTTTCCCACCTAAGATTTTAAGTGATTGAAAGGTAAGCTTTTCTGTATTTGAAAGGTCATAACTGTTTGAAATTAGGAAGAATGGATCTTAGAAGAGTTGATTGTGTGTTAGAAGTTAAGACTGGGCTTCAGGTTCCCATATATGAGACATAGATTTTTTTTTTTTTAATTTTTCTCGTTTAATTTTTTGGCAGTAAACTAAGATGATGTGCATGTTTCAGACTGTTTATGTGAGATTATGAGCATTTTTGATCTGTTTTTGTGCATTCTCAAAAGAAACTGCGTGAGTGGTGATCTTTTAATAGAACGTGTCTTGCAACTAGCAAATTTATTTTGGTACCAAATTCTAGATGATTCCTAAGAAATGTAAATTTTGTCAATAAGTTTTTGGTTTTGAAATACTTAAAATCTTGTAACTAAAATTTTTAAAGTTTTCTGAAGATGGCTTCTGTGTTATTTTTATAAATTTAACAAGATAAGACAAGAAAAATACTGACCTTCAAGCTGATGGAGTAAAAATAATCTTTATTGATTCTATCGTAGAACATGGTTAGAAAAGCAATAATGGCAAATGGGGAAAATGCTTCTTCAAGACCACCATGTGACTGTATCTTGCAAGGTCTGTTTTCACTGTGGTTAACATACTGAGAATCTTGAGCAGATCCTATTAGAAAAATTCAGCACATGCATAATGAGTAAAGTCAGCCACTCCCCATGCCCTCCTTCCCTCAGCTTTCTTCTGGTTATGTACTAACATCCAGGTGGATTGATGTGTGACACAGGTTTCCTCAGTCACGCTCAGGAGAGAGAATTGGCAGTCCTTGACTTCTAACTGTGGTCCAGGCTCCGGTGGGTTCCTTACAGGCCTTATCTCCCGCGGTCTTATGACTCCCTGAAATGTAGGAGTTCACCCACATTTCCGGTTGAGAAAATGAGAATCGCAAATCAAGTAAAATGACCAGTGGCTTAGCCTAGTAATGGAACCAGAAATCAAACTCCATCTACCCTATTCAGTAGAACACTTTTTCTTATTTTCTTTGTTGCTTTTAGGTAGGATCTAGGAAGAAAATGAGGGAACGCTGTTTACGATGATGTCCTCAATGAGAAGTCAGTGAATGGGACTGAAGGCTACCCATACGATCCTTTAACTTGTCTGATTCTTGAATCAGACTCAACTTCCTGCAAGGCCACATCCTCATCCTAGAATTGAAGGCACGGGCAGCATTCAGGGGTCCCCAAACAATACCGCTGCCAGCTTTTCAGTCTTTGCAAGCCTGTCTTCCTACATCCTCCCTGATGCTCATTTAACAGCCTCTTATGTGGGTGGTTTGGTCTGACCAATGCAAATTAATTTTGCTGCCAGTTATGCCCTCTGGTTCCATGGTCGTTTGTTCATTCATCTAGGACTACATGTTTATATTGTTTTGTCGTTGGGTTCAAGCAGTTATGCCTGTTCAAGGGCATGAATTTTTTTTTTACCCTGCTTTGTGTTGTTTATCTCTGTGGACCTTTGTTGGCACATCTTGTACTTAGCGACCAGTATCAAATGGGGTAGTACAGTCCCTCTCAAGCTTCCTCCACGGTTTCTTCTTTGTGTTTTTGTTTTCTTAGCAGCACCAGACTGAGGTTTTAATGCATTTGACCTAACAAAGAAATACTCCTCTCAAGAAGCCTTGGTTCTTTTAAGTGGCGGATTCATACTAGAATCCCAAATCTGAGGTCCAGAAGTTTTCCAAATAAGCATCAAGGGTAGAGTGACATGACGTCTGCCAGCCACTCGAGTGGCAGAAAAATTACACAAAAGCAGAAAAATTACCTATATTCCAAAGAGCATGCATGTATGTCGATAATTGCCATTTCCTTGTATCTTTGTTTGTTTTGGCCTTGCTCTGTTTCTGGAGCATTAATCCAGTTACCTCTCCACCAAGCTGTACATATGGAATCATTCATGTGTTTTCGTGACTAGCGATCCCACATTTGCATGTCTGCATTTTCTTCTCTTCCTGACTCTGGACTCAAGTGCTCTAGGATTGGCTGCTAAGTGTATAAGTTCCCAAATCCTGTCACTGTCCCCGAGTACTTGAAAAGAAAAAAATAATAACTTCTTTCCAGGTTATATACTAAAGAAACCAAAGGTGTGGACCAGTCAGTTATATGAAGGTTTAGATCACCCGGTATCTGGGTGGCTTCCCATTGATTAAGAGACAATAACAGTGAAGCAGGGAAAACATTTCCGTACAGCCTTAGGAGGTTTTGTTGCCTCTTCATTTTTTCGGGCACTAGTGTTTGTCTTTTAATGCAAATAGCTTTACTGTCACATTCAATTTCTTTCTGGTTGTTCCTTCATCTCACCCAAGTTTCTGATCAGATGTCATCTTAAAACATTTCCATGCCACTCTGTCTTGAAGAGCCTTCGGCTCGTCCCCCGCCGCCTGCCTTTAACTTTAACTAGAATGGAGGTTCTCTCAGGAGCAAGGACTTTGACACATGCACTGCTGTGTCCCCAGGAGCTTCAGACAGTGCCTGGCAGTAGTCGGCTCTCCAAGTATTTGATGAACGAGAGTTCTTTCAGCAACATGTTGTATCCTGCAGTTTAGATGTTTGTGCTAGAAGAAAAAAATTAAAAAACTTTCCATCACACATTCATTACACGTTTTTAGTATTTCCCTTTTTCTTCTTGTGTCTTGAGTTGCTAAGACTTCAGGATATTAGTGCTGCTTCCATCACCATGAATGTTTCTGTGAGGTTTCCACAGCTTCAGCCTTCGCTATTTCTCTTCAAATCTAGTAGCTCCTTTTAGCTAGTCTGCGAAGCCAACTCCACACATGGAATTTTGGAGGGTAATATGGAAAAAAGTACCAGCGCTGTTGGAGGATATTTGACCTGGACTCAGCCCAACAGCCTGTTTTGGGTGTCAGTTTCGAATCAGCTGGGCCTCCATCCTCTAACAGCTACCTCTGTGGATGGGGCCTGTACCTTGGCTGCCGAGCATCTCAGGATGCAGGCTTGGCCTTTGTCCTCCATCATGATGGTGTGAAGGAGTCTATAAAAGGCGAATTGGCAGGCTTTGAACTATAGTCATTGTTTAGCAATAAACAGCAATGGAAAGAAGAGGGAAGGGAGAAGCAGCTCTTCCTCTGCACCCTCAAAATATATTTTGTTGACAAGTCAGAAAAACCATTTAGAGCCTGATCTCTGAAGCAACGAAGCTAGATGCCAAAGGGTGTAAGGCACCCCTTGGAGGTCACGCAGTCTTGGTGAACCAGGGGACTCCACCAGCCCCCTTGAAAAGGAGCTGTGACCTGCAGCAGGTGTGTGTCATTACTGATCTCCTTCACCTGTATCATTTGAAGTGCATCTGGCCTATTGGACTCAGGAAATGCCCAACAAAGGTGAGAAGTGATGGTGTGCTAAAAAAAAAAAAAAATCGCCTTATCTACACAGAGAAGCATCCTGTCAGTAACACCATTTCCAAATTTGATGCTAAATTTTTTCACAGGTTGCATTAGTTTTCTGTATTTCAGACAAAATTCTCCTAGTCACATTTTCGTTAACTGTATCGAGGACAAAAAGATGGCATTTTATATATTTTCCCTAAGATGTGGAAATAGTGTGAATTGGTTTTAATCATGTGTGCCACACACACACAAAAAGAAAATTAGGAAGAATGTTGGCTGCTTTGTTTATATGATGCTAAAACTCCTGCTTTAAAAAATACATGTAGTTGCCTTCTTTACAAAAAAGAACCAGAGACTGTAAAGCAGCTGTCAGAGCAGCAGCCACTATCACCCAGCGTCTGGTCTCAGAGCCTTGCCGAGGACTGGAGGCACACACTTCCGCCAGCAGAACTTGGGGACCCTGGAGAAGCCCTTTTTAAAACACTTCGAACATTCACTTAGAAAATATTCAAACAAAAAAGGTGTACAAAATAATTATATTTAGATATTCAGAAAATTCGAATACTAGATATTTGATGATGTTAAAGAATTACTAATTTTTTTGGAGAAATTATTTTGTGTATGATCATAGTTCCTGGCTATATACTTAAATATTTATGGATGAACTGATACAGTTTCTGAGATTCATTTCAGAATAAGCTAGTGCAGTGGGGGTGGGGAGACAGACAGAAATGAAAATAATTAAAAACATACACTGAATAGGTAATTTTTAAAGCTGATGATAGGTACATGGAGGCTTATATTGTTCTTTTGTATATGAGTAAAAGTTTACCCCAAAAGTGAAAATATTTTAAATATAATGCAAAAATTAATAGTGCCTCTATCTTAGAATTGTGAGGAAAGGGACTTTAAAGTTATCACATTACCTGACCTTTAAAAAGTAAATAAAAATAGCTTAGATCCCACGCGTTCTACCCCAGTTTTCCCCCCTAAGCTTATAAAAGATTCTGTTATTTCAAGCCAGCGTGGAGCTAAAAGTCCCTGCAGAGCTATCCATGGTGCTGACCGGTGCTGACCGAGTCCACATTGGAATAAAGGAGAGGAGGCAGAGCACGGGGCATGAAAGATAAATTTGGTGTTATATACTCTGAATTTGAGGTTTTTGAATACCCCTAGATGGAGAGATTGCTAATAGAGAAGAGGTTTTATGGACCTAAAATTGAGGAAGCCCATTTAGGCTGAAGGTAGAGTTCATCTTCCTTTTGGCTAAGTCCTTTCAGGGCCTTAGTAACCTGCCTGCCAGCCTCTAACTGGGGTGCAGCTCAAGATTTGCAGCAATGGACTATTCTTCTTTTGGGCATTGTGCTTTGAAGAAGTAGGATTTCAGCTTATCAGTTTATGTCTGTGCATATGCATTGTTGGCTGATTTGTGAAATTTGTCAGAGGTTGAATGAAGTGCCTGTATTTTGGGTCTTGGAATGCAAAGGAGCCCAATTATATATCAAGCATGAGGAACATTGGATGGACTCTATTTCTCCTTTAAGGTACCAAGCCAAATCTACTAGCCCCTGTGCTATACTCTTTAATTTAAAATATATCAGAAATGTACTACTTAGTTGGTCTACAGCAAAAGTAATGGGAAGCAGACATTCAACCAGTCAGGTTTAGAAAACAATGTATTGGTTCACATTATACAGGCCTGAATAGAAACTGCTTTATCCATAACTTAGTTTTATAATTTAAAATTTGACCTAGAAGCTATTCATGATTAGGCTTTAGTTTTTTGGGACCTTTCTCAGTCTATAAGCTAACATGTACTGGGTACTATTAAATAGTAGCACTTTTTTGCCTTGTTCTGATACCTGGTATATAACAGGAATGAAGAAGAGAAGATAAAGAAATGTAGACTTTTGTGAATACAGTGTCACTGTTAGAAAGAAGGAGTCTTCTCTTTGATCAGCTGGGAAGAAGACATTGGCTTTCCCTAGGTGGGTCAAGTAGCCAAACACTGCAGGATAAGTAGCTTGTGGAAATTTCAAAAAGTGGAAGTTAATGAAAAATAGTTAAAAAGCAGTGTGGTGGTTTGAAGAAAACAGTGAAAAACAATGCGAGTTTCAAACAGACAGTGCTGGAGAACTTGCAACAGTGTTTGAGCGCGAGGCAGGCCTGAGTTTGAATCCCAGCCCCACAGTCTGGGCGGCCGCGTTACTTAAACGCTCCGCATCTGTTTTCCCTTCTGTAACATTTGAAGGGCCGCACTCTGAGTAACCCTGATTCAACTTTGGTTATTGAAAATAAGCTCTGGCAGCACCAGAACCTCACAATTCTGAATTTTGCGTCAGCATACATCTTCAACAGTAGAAATTTCCAAATACTTCTAATTGACAGAAGGTTGAAGTAGTGAGGTTCGAACTCCTTTAGAAAGCAAAACACAGCAGTGTGAAAGGAAAAGGCCATGCTTCTCAGTGAATTGATAAGATCTTACAGCCACAAATATGTGTAACGTTATAGCAGCAGTTTGCTTAATTTACACGTGTGTCTAGCCATCTTTGTATACTACAGGCCCTTTGGTAGGACACAGCTGCCCGGAATGATGTCGCTGAACGATACTCCTGAAACAAATTTGGCATTACAGTTGGGGAAATGTAAACCACCTTCAAAGACAAAATGAGGCCACTGCAGCGTGATTCCTTTTATTTACAGATATAGGAAAGTTAGTAATGAGGGGGATCAGAGCAAGGAGAGGAGAGAAGAGAGGAAATGGGAATGTTCTTGAAATTTACCTCTAACGACCTTTTGGCTGCATTTAGAGCCAGAGAAAGGAGCGAAGCCTGTTGGGTTAAAGTCTGTTTCAAATGCTTTATTTTCTTGTATCCAAATTTTATAGAATTATAAAGATCATGAAACCATAGAAATAACCTCATTTCCCTCCTTACTTTTCAAATGATGAAATTGAATCCCCAAATGGTTAAATGATCTAAGATAACCTAGCTAGTTAATATATTTTGCTCATAGAACATTTCAAAAGCTTTTACTTCTATCTGAGACACTTGTCCTACCCAAAACCTGCCCTCTCCCATTGCTTGGTTAATCTATTCTGCAGATTTTAGGTCACTTAGCACCTTCTGAGCAGTCTACCCTGACCACTGCCCCCACCTCTCGTAAATAAAGCTCAAATAATTATAACAGTAGAAAACAGCCACAACTGTTTCTTCGACACTCATTATTTAATCATAACAAGTCTGTGAGATAGGCGTTGTTTCTCCCCATCTTACAGAAGGAGAAACTTGCCCAGGGTTACAATTAATATGCGGTAGAGCCAGAATTCAAACCCACGGACTCTTGCTGCAAAATCTGAGCTTAACTCACCACGCTTTTATACCATTTATCTGTTCTCAGGATACCCGTGTATCTCTCTCAGTACTTACTGCTCCTTATGCTGTATTTATTTGTGTGATTATGTAATGCATTTCTTCTCACTAGATTGTAACCTTCAGGAGGGCTCAGATCATGTATCCTTTAACATCATTTTTGCTTAGCTCCTGAGTGCATGTATTTCTGTGTGTAAATAATAGTTCATTTTAAGTTATTATTCTGAATGCATTATACTGTAGCTCCACTGCACAGAGTACTGTACTACAATTGTATTATTACAAAACTAAGTGAGAAAATGCACACAAAGTGCTCACTAGCTCACATCACTTGGTAGGTGCTTAGTAACTGCTGACCTGTAATAATTATAATGAACAGGCTTAGAGGTAACTTAGCTCTAAGACCACAAAACAGGATCTGAACTCAGGTGTTCATTGCTCTTAACTTTTATTCCCTACTTCTTTTTGTATCTACAATGAACATAGTTTGAAAATCACTTTTTCAAACCAGAATCTTAGAAACTATTGCTTTCCATAGCTGATTTCTTAACTAAAGAGTCAGCTAAAAGTAAAAGTATCATCCTTGGCAAATGTTGGTTTCATCTTTGAGACCAAGACAGATCCAGAGTCTTTATGATCCAGTTGGGGTTAATAGGCAACTTTCTGACCCAGTCTCCCGAGTATGAACCATGAAGAAAGGCTAAAATTAGGATTTCAAATCAACATGCTATTTGAAAGTAATCGTTAGGTCCTCATTTAATTACAGCAGATGAGTACTTGTTTCCTCAGCCTGCCTTTGATCTTTTAGGTGTACTTGTTTCTACGTATATTCCATGTCTTCCTGTATATTTTTTGTGTGGTTTGGATAGGATTTATTATTTCAGATCGTATCCTTGAAGTTAGTTCAGCAGTGTTATCTTCAGGATGTAGAGATGCATTTGGCCAGTGATTGGCAATATATTTTGGTATGTGGAACCTAACTGTAGAATAAAAATTGAGCTATAAAATTAATTTACACAGTAGTAACAGATACGTGATAAAGAGATCAAAATTAATCTTAAAGCACAAGACAAAATGCAGATATCCTAGAATTAAAAATAGTAGTTTTCATAGAATTGACGATTAATTATTTAAATCCAAGGACAGAGACATTGTAGTCTAAAAATGTATTTCAGGTTTACAATTGACTAGCTATTTTATGTAGCAAAATACTGGCTTTGCATATTTATTAAAATTATTCATAACTTCATAGCTTCCTAGATGAACTGTTGAGTCCTTATTCCTTGATCCAATATATTGTTCATTTTATCATAGCTCTGTAATAGAAATTTGTCTAAATTTTAGAGTGATCCATAGAATATTTTTAGTATCAGCATCTCCTAAATACATATTTTATCATCTCCATTTTGCGTAACATGATCTTTTACATAGGTTTATAAGAAATCACCTATCTATAGAAAAACAAGGTTTTTTTTCTTTAGGGAATAAATTTTGGACAAAAATCTTTATTCAACGGGTATCAAAATATTTTTGTTACCTACAAATTTGGACAAGATGTGAATTCTTTGGAATAGTAGAAAAATAGTGGAAGGTCATAACCTTTGTGAAGATTTTTATGGACGACCGTGTTTGCTTTCGGTATTATTTGTTGAGTATGTAATGTGTTGCTGTGGTCTGTCAGCGTCACAGTGTGGTTGGCCTGCTGAGTTCTGGAGCCAAACAGACTGCCTTAAGTTCATACTGTAAATTCACCACTTATTATTGATTTTATTAAACTTTTTGAGCATCGACGATCTCATCTGTAAAGTGGAGTGATATCATCTACCTTTGAGGGTCATGAGGGAAGATTCTATGAGATAAAGCACATAGGGCACTTAGAACCTGGGCACATAGTAAGCACAGTCCATATCAGGTGCTGTAAGTGCTCATAATACTAATGGTGTATCATGGAATGCCACAGGAATTCCATGTGGGCCGGGGTTTCAGCAAGAATATGCAGTAAAGAGATGTTTATCTCCAGTAACATGTCTCTAAACTGGTAAAAACTTAGATGATGTTAGGAAAGAATAGATGCAACTTTTAAAACTAGAATACTAATGATAATTATTAGAGTTCAGAGAAATCTCGGATAATCTAGATTTTATGGAGAACTGTGCCCTCTCTCTTTTCATGGGTGGCAAGTACAGTGCCAGAGACGATGTGACCTGCCAGGCGTGTCCAGCCAGGACAGCAGGCTGTACGTCACGTCTCCTGGTTGAGAGTCTAGTTCTCCATCTGTTTTAAAGCACGGGCTTAGTTCCTTGCTTTAGGAACTAGGAATGTGACATCTTTTTCAGCATATAACACTTCTTTGCTCCTCTTGGTTTGGTGTTTTAGTGATTATTAGTTCTCTAGAAAGATCTTCTCATATACCCAAGTGTTATGCAGAAAGTGGTCACTTCAGTGAGTGTGAGCAGCTCCATCTGAGTGCCTTGCGGGGACAATAGCTGCCACTCTGGGGAGGGGTCCAGGACAGGGAACTTTTCATGAAGTTCTCTAGAATTTCTCGTGAGATCTCATAAACTTCTAAAATTAAAATGAAGCCCTTCTTCCTTATAAAGCACAGTCTTTTGGTAAAGGAGACACATTAGATGCTCCTGAGCTATATTTTAATGGGTTCTGTGAAATTCTCAGTAAAGGAAAGGTCAGTGTTTGTACCGTAAACAGTGTTCATGGAGGCTTAATTAACCTCGTCTCTGTGATTTCCGGAGTGTCTAGTAACTGGACTACCCTTCTTTGAAAGTGGCCCGTGACCCATCACTTCCCCAGAATGACCACAGTGTCCTTGGATGCTCTCATTCATAGAGGTACAGACCCCGCCACCACCACCCGCTCCCCAGCTCTGGGGCTAGCCTTTCACCGAAGGGGAAAACGAGAAGAGGAGATGTCACTTCGTGAACGGCATGGGCTCGTGAGCTTCCCTTTGGGCTCGGCTTCACTTTCGTATGTGCGGTTGAAGTGAAGACTGTTATTACACCACTTTGTGGGGAGTGCTGAGTGGGGTTCTTCTGTCTTTTCCTGGAGACCACGTGTGAAACTAAGAAAGACCAGTGGCTGACCTTCGCCTGCTGACGACACAGGTACTTGTTCTGCTCAGCGAGTGGCGATTTTTGTGACCTTCGTGGTTGTCAGCACGGCCTCCTGCCCCGCACAGTGGCAGAGCTACTGGTCTTGGCTTGTTCTGCAGAGCAGTGTTGAGGCTTAATTGGAGGATATTTTTAACCCATTATCAAGAGCATTAAGAGGAACTGTTCAGAGAGTCTTGATGCATCTTGTTCCATTTAGGAAAGTAGATATGCCCAAATAAGCAAATGATAACCTTAAACGGTGATCCATTTTTATTTGCAATTTGTCCATCTTCCCAGGATAAAGAGTCTTCTCTCTGGGCCACAGAAGGGGCAGAACAGGCTAGACATTTACAAATGATTCTTCCTCTGGGCGTATGTGAACATATAACTCTCCTTGTTTAGAACAGGGTGGTTTTTGACTGGGCCATCCTGAATCAGTTTTCAGAACGGTAGTGAACGTGTCTGACAGGCTGGCCGTGACACAGACAGATCTGGGTGGAAGATATTTAAAGGCGTACAGACCACGTGAAGTGAAAGCAACAGTCTGAGGAACATGAATGGGCTTTTCTTTGCATCATTATTTCTGGCTCCTTTCTGCTTTTATACTAAGCAAAATATGCTTTCATCCTTTCAAACTTAGAGGGTGTTTTTGAAGGGTTGCTGAGCGATGTCCCCAAAATTATTGTCATTACCACAGCCAACGTCTTAGTCATAGATTATAGTCAAATTTAATGTTATCTCACACTTCATAGAATAGTTATTTTTTGCTTGACTTTGATTATTTTGTCTTATAGTTTTAAAATGGCAGGAAGAAATTGTTTTCAGTTTTTTCTTTAATTAAAACAAGTCCTTATGAGTTAACATATGAACTATCAGAGAATGTCTAACTAAATGAAATATGGAAGCTGCTTTTATTTAAACGCACACAGAATGTTGACCCTTCGCACTTTCATTCATTGATTCTTCTTTCCTATATTGAGATTTTTTAAAAAATGTATTTCAAATCACCAAAAATATACTTCTCAAGCTGTGACTAAAATTTGCCACAATTAAGACACACAAGAGACTATTTAGAGTGAAGACGGGCTGGAATGTGTACATGAAGGACAGTCTAAGTGGCAGTATAATTTTGTCAGGAGAGTGAACATAGAAAAGTCTTTGTAGAATGAGTACAAAGCTATGTTGTGTATTAATAAAAATATAAGGTATGTTTTTCAAGTATATTTATTTCTCGTTCTAGTATGTAGTAGAAGTTTTGATGTCTCTTAAATAAATACTGGTTCTTGAGGATTTCTAGTCTTTGATTTCATCAGAAATTCATTCAAAAGAATTCACTGATGTTTTTGAAAGAGAATCGTTAACCTGTGGATTCCATGAACACATGGAGTAAAATTGTCAGTGAAAATGCCTGGTCCTAAGCCTGTGAAAATAGGAGTTTCAAGGCTGTCAGGGCTTCTGCTCAGGAAACATGCAGAAGAAGCAGGAGAGCCCCATGGGGAATTATTTCCTAGTAGTGGAGAGGCAATTTGTTTAAGACAGAATTTTCCAGAAATGTTGAAAGATTGGAATCTTCTATAGAAGGAACACACTATATACTAGGCAGCATAAATAAATGCATATTTAGACATGGTAGAACTATAGGAAGCGTCTGCAAAGACAAAGGAGGAGACATTAAAAGCAACCACAGAGAAAAGACCATTCAAACTGACAAGCTAGTTCTTAAAGTTGTTTGGAGGAGTGAAGGGTCAGAATTAACAAGACCGTTCTAGGAAGAGCCAGAGCAGGAAAGAAAGGGCTGTCTTTGTTAAAGAGAGCAAGGCCTAGTATAAAGGTATGGTAGTTAAGAAAATGTGGTGTTAGGGTATTAGTGTAGGTTTAGACGAAGAGCCAGTGGAACAGGCCAAAAGCCATATGTAACCCCATGCATATGTGCAAACTTGATTAATGACAAGATGAGTGTTGCAGATTAATGAGGAGAGGATAAGCTATTTAGTAAATAATGCAGTTACAAGATTGTACATGTGCAAAAAAACAAATGAAAGCAAATTGTAACAAATACAGAAAATCAATTCCAGGTAGATTAAATATTTGAACCTTTAAGTCACCAACTGAAAGTTTTAAAAGGAAAGCAAAACTATAGAACTTTCAGTGAACCAAAAAAAAAAAAAAAAAAAAAGGAGGGGGGGAGGAGGAGAGAAAAGAGGAGAGGAGGAGGAGGAGGAGGAGATAAGACAATATCTTTATGACCCCAAGCTCTTCAGGAGCTCGAGGAAGAACTGGCTATAAAGATGATGTTGCTGAGCAGTCTCCAGCTGTACGTATGGATCTAGGTTCGTCAGACTGTATCACAAACATGGTGACAGAAACTTTTACTCAAGATGAGGCTGAAAATTAAAGGCCTAAACCAAAGCCACGGGATGAAGAATTCGTGGAAGTAATATCTTTATCAAAGAATGACAGTGGACACAGGAGTCTGTTCCTAGGCTCTGGCACTGAAACATGGCAAATACAAAGTCATTGAAGGATCTTTCCTGAAATTTGATGGCCAGTGACAGTGGTCACACGTTTTTGTGTATGCGACCACCGGGACTCCTTCACTATGACTTTGTAGTCAGCTTAGTTTAATGTAGATTTGAAATGAGATTTTTCATCATATAAAAGCAACACAGAATGAAAAAAAAAAAAATGGATGGGTTAGAATTTATTACCCTTAACACAAAAAACACCTAACTGTAAAGGAAAAGAAAATTGATAAATTCAACTACATTAAAGTAAATTTTTGACTTTATTAAAGAATGCCATTAACAAATTGAAAAGACAAGCCACAGGTAGGAGAAGTTATCTACAACCCATATTACCGACAATGGATTAGTATCTAAAACAAATAAATTATATGAATAAAATGAAGTTAGGTAAAAAGTTGTGAACAAACATTTCAAAGAAAACATGAATGGTTAATATACATGAAAATGATCAACTTTATTAATTAAAGGCTACAAATTAAAACCACAATAATGCCATTTTATAACTAACAGTTTGGTAAAATTAAAATTTGGAACATTACTGTTTCTGGGCAGAGATGTGGGGCCCACAGGAATTCTCACATTCTCATAATCTCATTCGTTCAGAAGCCCAGGCGGACCTGTAGAGTTTATCCTTCTTTTGTTATGTCATACATAAGGAGAACAGGAAATCGACAAAAACGTTACTCTGATTTTCTTATTTAGCACCAAGTTATCTTTTAAGCCAATATGTTCTCTGGTCAAACCTTGGCCATTAGGACAAACTTGGATTATATTTTCAATGGTCAAGAAATATCTGCAGAGAAAGGTCCACAACACACCAGATGATACCAGTTTGCTTTCTTAAATCTCAAACCTCAAAGTTAGCTGATTCAAAAGAGAACTTTAAGGAATAGTCTTCTAAAATATATTGTGCTTCTATTTCTGTTGTAATTAAAGGTGACAAGTTGGCATACAAAATGAAAAATGAAAACTTAAGATATACATATAGCGATTAGAAAATAAAAGACATAAACCACTAAAATTCCTTGTGTTCGAGATGAGAAATCAGAGCACAAAACCTGACTATTCACTAGAAGAATCCAGTAGAGCAGCGGACCTCAACCTTTTTGGCACCAGGGACCAGTGCTCCTCTGAGAATCTAATGCCTGAGGTGGAGCTGAGGCGGTGATGCTGGCGCTGGGGAGCGGCTGCAAATAAATACAGATGGAGCTTCCACTCGCTCACCCACCACCACTCACCTCCTGTTGTGCGGCTCGAATCCTGACAGGACACAGACCTGTAGTAGTACACAGCCCAGGGGTTGAGGGTCTCTGCAGTAGAGGATCAAGGTGTATCTTTCTTGGAACAATGAGGGAGTATTATAGAACCTGATGACCATGGGTACTACAGTTGTCACTAGGAGGACCTCTGGAGCAGCTGAAGATGATTGTGGGAGAGGGGGAGTAAAGAGAACTTTTGGAACTCTCAGTTTGTGCAAACACATAGTTGTAATTACAAGAATAAAATCTAACCCGGAATTGTTCTTTTTTGGGGGCACGATCAAGATTTTATGGTAATATTTATAAACGACCCAAAGCTCTCCCACAAAGCTAAAAATCTAACCTAGAATAGTGACATTGACAATATTGCCTAGTTTTTTAGATTCTTAGTTTCAATAACTTTTGGTATTTAGTGAGGTATATGGGTATGCATTGTTATTATTCAATAGCCTGTTTATTAAAAATTCTTAATGTTTGAATTAAATAATCACCTAATTTACCAGATAAGTTAGCTACCTCATTTGCCAGATAAGTTAGAGGAAGTACTAGAAGTTAGCATTAAATTTCCCAACTTGGATTTGAATTCTTGTCAACTCTGTGGCAGTAGACTAGTTCTGAATCAATATTTCTGCCCGGAAGTCATATAACCTCCATGAGAGATTAATGTGGTTTCTGTTGGACTCTGTGTTCTCCATCAGCTAAGTATGTGCACTTGTCATTCATATTTTGTTTTTAGCTTGTTACACTGACAGAAAAATCTCTGTGGAATAAAGAACCTGTTTTCTGAGTATATGAAGCTATATCGTATTTGCATATTTTCAGGATTTAAAGGGAAAGATATTTTTCCTTGAAACATTACCTGTTTGTTTCTTTTGTTTGTGCGGTAGTGAAAAACATTATTGACAGCTACTAAAATGTCTGTCTCCTGTTTGTTTCTGCTGTTTGCTAATTTTGTTGATTGAATAGTACAGCAGATAAGGAATTTTTATTATTATATGACATATTTCTAAAAAGTTTTCTTAAAAACCCTGAGTAAAATTTCTGACTTTTGTTAAAGCCACTTTTCCCTCTGTATTACATGACGTGTGTATGGAAGTACCCTGTAAGCCGATTCTCTTAGATGGGTTAAGTTGCTCCAGTTTTACCTCTGTTGATTCAAATACATGATGGGGCATCTGCTGGTGGACACTTGGTCGATCAGGGATGCAGGATGGAAAAGGAATTCTGAAACTACCTAAAATCACATGTGTAAGTTCACTAATTTTGTAACAACCCCCAACAGCCACTGGCTAAAACCTTGAGTGGAATTCTTTGGCTGGTGTTTATTTTGTACATGAAGTAATAATCATATTAATGAATAATAAACAAGCAATCAAAAACTTAACCTCATTTATAATACAAACAATTGGAAATAACAGTGCCCCACAATATATGATTGAGTAAATAATTATGCAACAATATGATCAAAAGCGATGCTGCCATTTAAAGTTGTGTTGTATAAGACTAATGATTTGAAGAACTTTTATAACTATAAATTCTAAAAGCAGACT
>NW_024347790.1:3258218-3375173 GCF_902729225.1 Pteropus medius | reverse complement strand
CTGATGCCATGCTTTTCCAAGGGGAGAAACTTCGCTTGCTTTTTCTACATGAATTTTGCTATCTTTGTACCTAATGTCTTTCTTTCCATTTCTAACTGCTGTTGGCAGTACAGTTTATGGTTTAGCACCACTGTGAGTCAGCCTCCAACGAGGTCATTGACGGGTCATGAAGGGTTCCGTGTAAGAACTGTTTTAATGTCATCTGTGAAATGTATCTTACATTATCTGTTCCTCACCATTACTCTGAATTTATATAGTTTTTATTTTTGTATGTAAATGCTTTTTCCCCTGAAAATATTAGTAAAACGTAGTAAAAGTTTGGGTTATTGTCAAATTTAGGAAATTCAACTCACAGCAAACCAGCCATTCCTGTACAGCGTAAATAAATATTTTGCATATTTACTTCATTTCTTTTTCCCTCTTACAAATATGTGATTCTTGATTAGCCGAAAACTCTCTATCTTGTATTTTAAGTCAATTATGATTTTTAAAAAGCCTGTTTTAGATGAAAAAGATATCCATAAGTAAAAATTTTAAAGTACCATTAAAAGTTGCCAGCCATCATTCTACTTTTATTCTTTGAATTAATAGCTGTACTCATACCTTTGGAGTGGTATTTCAGATGAGCATTGCTTATTGCAACTGCTTTGAAAGTAAAGTGTGTTTGTTCCACCTTTCCTGTGTATTTACACCTCTTCGATTCTGCTTTATGAGCAGCAAAGGCAAACTGTCATTATTTGCTGTAAATTGAAGCTTTTAATAACTATGTCTGTTCTACAACATTTGTCAGCTTTGAATATTCTGTCAGTAGAATATAAAAATAGCAGGGAAATTCAGCAGCAGTGACACTGAGAATTTATCTGCTTATACTAAAGCAAGGTAAAAAATATAATCTTGAAGGGTGAGCATTTGGCATTTTTCCTTCAAATAATGCAAGTTAGAACTGAACCACGGATAAATGTTAGATGGAAAGTTGGCAAAATAAATGAATGTTTCGTCATTAAACATAGAACACTTTGTAACCTGGGAAAAACAGAACACCTTTTAACCTGAAGGGAATAAAGAGGTCATGTCACATCATTGATTCAATCATAGATGCCTTGTTTGACATAAGCTTGAAAAACAGGTTTTATAAATACATAAAAAGAAACTTGATAGCTCAGTAGTAAAAACTTTGATGCATATAGCATTTAAATTTTTAAACTATTTCGTAGTAAAAATTTATGCACAGAAGATCATCTTGGATATGTGACAATAAAAAATTTATCTAATAAAGATGATTTGAGTAAATCAAATGTAAATAAATTCCATAGTCCACATTTTTGTTTGTAAATTCTATGTGTCAGTTATAAATATTTAAAACGTGAATGAAATATATATTATGAAAAATTCACTGCTTCCCCTTTTAGATAAAAACATAAGTTTTCCAGGACTCCTTATTTTTGCTGATTTCCAGTTCATTTAAATGCAGTTCTCGTTATTGTACCTCTTTCTTTTCTGTATCTGTCTACTTGTAAAAGTGTCTCTTCCCAAAAGACACTTTTATCATCATCTTTATCAATGACAGCATTTATGAAGCACCTACTCTGTGTCATGGTTGATAAACATTGACAATCAAGCCACAGTATTTTGAGTGGGAGGAAAATTGTTAAAATTGTGCTTATCTGTGCTACTGTATAGTCTTCATTTAAACCTCTATTCTAACAGAAGGGTGATTAATAAGACTATATGAACCTGCTTATTTCTTCAATCTTGTGAGGTGTTGCAAATACAGGGAATTTAAAAAATAACCTCAGTGAGCTAAAGAGATGGTCTCTGCTTTTACAGAATGGACATGCCTGCCTATTTAGTTTCGTATTAGCGTGATTCCATTATTTCAGATTGAGCCCGAGGGAAAGAGTGAATTAATTATTGTCGAAATTAATGAGGTAATTGCATATGTGTAATTTTACAAATCATTCTACAAGTGTGTTTCTTCCTGATGAGAAATGCCTAGTCCTGATTTATCTTTCGGAGGGAGAGGGATTTGAAAAGAGCTTTCAATGGCAGAATGTGTTTTTGATTTGTATTTTAAACAGAAGTCCTAAAATAGAGTTAAACACTACAACATTTTTTTATTTTATTATTTTTGATAATGGCAAGTTGAGAATTTGTCACTGCTTGTATTTGTTTGCTTTTTCAGTAAACATCCTTATGTCTCATAAAATTTCACTTCAACCAAGATTAAGGAGTAATTTTCAGTAAAATTGGAATGTGGGTCAAACATTAATGATTTGGGAAAATAGCTGTATTTCTTCCTGTAGAGGATTTTCATACTGAATTCAGTGAAGAATTCAGTGTGTTGTTTACCCCACTACAGGCAAAAAAACACTTGTATAAAGAACTTAACAGGGAAGACAGGAGATTATAATCCTATTCTTTGGCGTCTTCCTTACCCAGATTTGCAGGATACTGGTAACAAGGCCTTTGATTTCATTTTCTTTCTTTTTTTGTGCCTCTCCAGTATAGTAAAGTTAAGTTTTTGTTCGTTTTTGTCTTTTATTAGCTCTGATTTTAAGTACCTCTTAGGATTTATAAAACTGTGTCTTGGGTTCTTTCAGGTACAGTATTTCTTTTTAAACAGTGATAAGATTCTTCCCTTTGACGGTGCTTTTTCTTTTTAATTTTGTTAATTGGTTTGGATAAATAAGTTATCCCCGTTGTTTGGATATTGAAGAAATAAGATGCATAGCTCAAAGAAGAGTAATTTAATCCTCAATTTTTGCACATGCTGAATATCGTGTCTTGGTGATTCACAAGGGCTACTTCTTATCTGCGTTTTGTTAGGGTGTTTGGCTTGCCTATAGATAAATTTGAATGGAAACCTTTTGAAGTTAAAGCTGCATTGATGATTCAAAAATAAATTAAAAATGAAGATGAGGTTGTTTAAATCTTTGATTAAGTGAGTTCGTAAGGTTCTCATGGTATCTTTTAAAGAAATATTTGCATGGATTTCCTTTATTTAAAAAAGTCTCAGAACAGAACCTCATTTTATAGGACACCTAGTAGAAAGAGAAAGATGAGTATAATACAGAAAAGTCTTTCTGTTTAAATAAATGAAATCTAAAAGTCATCTGCCATAACTAATGCTCTTACAGTTTGTGACTTGGGCAAATTTAACATTTTTTCCCTACTGTCTTACTGTTTTTAGTAGTTAGGGTAAAGCTAGCAAACAAACAAAAAACATATCTTGCTTTCAACAGTGATTATGGAAACTCATTTGATTGAAATCTTCCATATATATTCCAGGTATATTTAATTCTCTCTAAGCCATTGCTTTCAAATATAAGGTGACTCACTGAATTTTCTATTTAATTTCAGGAAAAACGAATGTTTGTTGTTTGTTTTAGCCATGTGCATACCTCCCTCTCTCACTTTGTCTCCTTTCTGCTTCCTCAAACAAGTTATAAACTTGACTAATTGGAGAATGCAGCTTCTACTCCTGAAATGTCTCCAGTTTCAACAGGCTTTGTCATATCTTCACAGGCAGTATGAGGGAGAAAAGCAATAAGCACTATATCCAGAGTCAGCAAATTAGTGAGCATCTGAGAAATCAAATTAGCTGAACTTGATAATTTTAACTGCTTTAGTTTCCCAAAAATAACCAGTTTTCGAGAGACTGAAGAAAAAAAGATTCAGAGACTCTATTCTGCATTAAGGACTCAGTTTCTGCTTATGTGCCAATGAAAGAATAATCAGACGCCAAAGTGCTCACTTGCTGGTTTTTAATGGTTTTATTGAGATATAATTCACAACCCATACAGTTCATCCAGAGTGTACAATTCAGTGACTTGTAGTAATTTCATCCAGTTGGCATCCATCACCATAATTAATTATAGAACATTTTCATCACCCCAAAAAGCGAACCCTCAACCATCATCCTCAACCCTTTCCTCAGTCCCTGTAACCACTAACCTACTTCCTGTCTGAGACAGTTAACCTCTTCTGGACATTTTATATGAACAGAATCATAAAATATGTGGTCCTTTGTGACTGGATTCTGTTACTTCAGTATAGTGTTTTCAAGGTTCATCCACCTATTAGTACTTCATTCTTTCTTATGGCCAAAAAGTATCCCATTGTATGGTTATACCACATTTCATTTATCCATTCATTGGTTAATTGGTATTAGGTTATTCCCACTTTTTGGCTGTTGTAAATAATTCTGCTATGAGCATTTGTGTACAAGTTTTTGAGTGGACATGTGTTTTCATTTCTCTTGGGTATATACCTAGGAATGGGATTGCTATGTCCTGTGGTTAAGTCTGTGTTTTAACCATTTAAGGAACTGCCAGAGTATGAGGGTTCTAACGTCTCTACATCCTGGCCATCCATGTTATTAGTCTTTTTGATTATAGCCATCCTGGCGGATGTGAAGTGATGTCTCATGGTTTTAATTTGAACTTCTCTAATGGCTATGATGTTGAGCAACTTTCCCTGTGTGTATTCACGTTTTAGTATTGTCAGTTACAGTATCTTACAAGCGGATGCTTACTGCCATAGTACCTGATGAAACCACTACTCAGAAGTATCTGCGCACATGTGCCATGTCTGTACTAACCCCAGAAGCTGGAAAGAGCTTTGGGTTCTTCCTCGGTGACATACAGGGTAGATGGAAGGATAAAACATGTTAACAAATATATGAAATAAAGTCTTCGGGGGAGCTGTAATGGAAGGAAGTGAGGGCAGGAACAGTGGGAATGTATGGGTGGAAAGGTTCAATTCTGCTAGAAGAAAAGAAGGGGATTGATCAAGAGAAAAAAAAAAGTCAGAGGCAATATTGGTTTACCTGTGTACAGTTATGTCGCAGGCATTGAACCAAGAAGGGGATCTAAGGAAGAGAAGACACGGCTCCTGACTATCTTAAGAGCCATCAGTGGCCATTGTGGGTCTTGGTTCTTCACTGTCAAGATGTTTTAGAAAACAGAGTAACATTTAACAGCCCTTCTCACCTGGTATTTTTCTCCTTTGCCCTCCTGATTGGGGAAAGAGCTTTCTCATATCAAGTAAGATGGGATTCGGGGGGCAAGATAACACAAAGCAGCTAACGAGAGCTGTGTCCATTTGGTCCACAAACTGCTTTTGTTGTTGCTGTTTCTGTTTTTGAATGTACATGAGAATCCCTTTTAGTGCTGGTTTATATCTGGAAAAAAATTCCTTTTGGATAAAAATGTGATTCATAATCTCCAATTTATGAAATGACCTCCCTAGGTCTTTTGCATACATGATTTTTTGTTCTTTTTCAAAATACGTTACTACTTGCCTATGACTAAATGTTTTGATTTTCACCTGTTGTCATTAGTCTTTCTCTATTTGATAGCTTTTATTGTGGTTCTGAAGAAAAAGATCAGCTTTTGTGAAGCATGCCGATAAAACCACCTAGTGTATTAAATCTCACCCAGAACTCTTCTGCCTCTTAAAGACTCTCCAGAATGGTCTTTAAAAGATATATAAGAGAACTGACATTCAGCTGAAATCCTTATTTATGTTTACTAAATTCGCAACTCTGACAAATTTTAGAAAGCCATATGAAATGATTTTACTCATTGGTCACGACATATGATGGCTTAAGGAAAAACAGATTTGTATCTTGAAACTTCTGGAACCTTTCCAACATGACTGCTTTTTCCCTCCTTAAAAAAAAAAGAAAAATGCTGAGAAATCAGGTATTAAATATTGTCACATAATTCCTTTGATTTTATTTTCTTGTAGATAAAATTAGATCAGGAACAAAGGGTTTTCTGGAATGCTTTCATGAAAAAATAGGCTATTGCAGAAATGCCATGAAATGATTAAAGCTCAGTTATTTGTACTTAAATATAGCGATTTAAGATATAATATATATTTTTGCTTAAGAAATTACTTTTATTAATAATAAGACAACTTTCATTCGCAGCCCCCTTTGCTGTGAATGTTACTGTGCAGTTCACCATAAATATTCCTTTTGCTTTTCTTCTTCCTCGTTTCCATTTGGCATGCACAATCAGGACTCAGAATTCCGCACTCTGCGTGGCAGTTAGTTCCACATGCCTAGAAGACCCACAGAGTCTCGTTCATATCCTGGTGTCACCACAATTTAGCTACATGATCTTGAGCTAGTCCTTTTAACTTCTCTTATTCCTCAGTTTTCTCTTTTGTAACATGTAGAATCAGTTAACGGTACATACCTCCTAGGGCTGCTGTGAGGAATCAACATGACAGTGCATGAAAACCACAGGTACATATCAGCCATGTAACCTATAATTGCTGTCTTTGTGGTAAAATCTCCTTACTTGGGAAGGAGAGTATTTAAAATTCGATCCCTTACTATCAAGAAACATTTTTGTGGTGGTAACTCAGTTTGAAAACATGAACTTCTTTTATAATTTGTAAGTCATCTCCGTCTGGGTGTGTAGTAGATAAGTAGTTGATAATAATCACCACAGCTTATATTTATTGAGAACTGGGCTATGTTAGGCACAGCTCGAGGGTTGGGGGAGGGGGTGGAGGACCGTACTGTATTTTCTACTCTTGCTTAGCAATGGCCTTATAAGGCAGGTGTTCTTATTATCTTCATTGTGCAGATTTGGAAACTGAGGCACAGAGAAGTTAGGTAACTTTAACAAAGTTACATCATTATACTGGTGGCATCAGATCGATAATTGTACAGATCATTTTACATATTGATCACTTCTATGTTATGTGAATGGGTGTGAATTATGATACAGAAGTTGTTATTTTAATTCTTGGAGGTGGAGTAAGGGCACAAGAGTTCACCACATACTTGTTTCTAGCCTAATTTTTTATATAATAAATAATTCATGTAATAATATATTTTAAGTAGTTCATTATAATAAATTAAACTTTCGTTCATAAAGTGCTAAGCTAACTAATCTCATGAATTCTTCAGTGTATGAACATTATTTATATGCTTAAAATAATTCTTACATCTTTAAGTGTCCGCTAGAAATCCACTCTGAAGTGAAGGGTAGCCATCATTTTTCAGGCAGTTATGGTATTGCTCTTCTCAGTAACTAACGGATCACATCTGTTATCCTTTCTATAAACCGTCATTGTGTGTTTGACGTTGTCCAGAAAAATCTATATGATCTACATGGCCAGGAGATATTGGACGGACTTCTCTTACTGGATTCGGATTCTTAAAGTAGTTCTATACAGATTCTTAATTGTCCTTCAGGGTAGTGTCTCCGAATAGCCATCCTATTTTATAAATCGCTTCGTTACGAAAATTTTGATCACACTTTTTTTTTATCTCCTGTATAAATTAAGCAATAAACCCATGCACTGATCAGAAAGGGCTTTTTACCTTGTCACCTCTTAGAATTAACATTTTAATCTCAAAACATCGATACATTTTGTTTTGGCTTGTTACTTAAAGAACAAGCATGAGATTTTACTGTACATAAATTATAACCCAGTAAACCTGACTTTTGAAAAATAAACCATGAATATTTGAAATCTTGAAACTAGCAGCAAAGAATCATATGTAAATTCAAAACAGAAAGTTCACAAGGAGTTTGTTCTCTATGGTGGTTAGTTTTTTGGAAGTAGGTTTGAGACTAGAGCTTTTACATAATAAATTATTTCAGGGTCCTTTAGAGAATATCTGTATGAGTAGAAGAGTGTTATAGATTGGGTTTCAAGAATAATGGCCTAATTTTACACAACACTGATATTCCTCCAAAGCCAAGAATGATGTTTCTTTGTTTACTTGCCATATGAAAACATGCCATTCTGGATATAATTAATGGCCAGAAAATTTTAGACAAAAGAAAATGGCTCTTCCTTAGCACACAGCAGACAATCTGTGAAAAATCACCGATGGAAAAAGTTAGAGACCCAGTTCTATTGCTGGTAGTAGATGTTATTGCTGACCAGAGTCCAAAGTCAAAGGCTGGCACTGGTGCAGTTTCTGCCTTCAGGTGTCCTCTGCGGATCTGCACAGAGCAGCACCTTGTATTTCTGCAGCTCTTCTGTCGTGCCAGGTTTGGTTTTCCAGACCATGTATTACCATGTTCAGTGCTGCTTTCCCTCTTCCCCTGCTTGCCCGCCTTTGCATATCCGATTGCTTTTTAGAAACTTTATTAAAGAGAAAGTGAATATCAGTCTTCTTTTGTATCACCAGGGGTATATGTTAGGTGTCAGAGGAAATCAAAGTTAGACTAAAGTCAGACTGACATCCATGATCATTTCCATCCCGGTTTTTATGTTCTTGAACAATCAAGAGCGGGACGTTTTTGTAAACATATAATGCCAAGTTTACAAAGGCGAGCTGTTTCTTAAACGTTAGAGCTGAAAGGAATACCTGGTACAGTTTTTAAACTTAAGCAGCCGCTTATCAGTAGCCCCCATGCCAGGTCCTGGACACCTGCTCCTCTGCCATGTGGGGCAGGTTTCTGACCAAGCCCAGAGAGCCAAGTCCATGAACAAATCCCAAGTCCTTACTCTGATCGTCCTAAAAGAGATGTGTTTACAATAACCACTACTGTGTATGTTTAACCTTTTTTAATTCTTCGAGGAAAAAATACTTGATAACGTAAATAGTAGAAATTCGACCTGTCGGGTGATCTCCTGTGTGGTTATGCAGAGCCTTGATTTTACCAGTGTGATGGCGAGAAAACCGTTAGTCACCTTCTTGCCTAATATTAATGTGGTGAGGAGATCCATTATTCAGCCCCATTCCTTCAGTCAGCTGTGTCGAATGAACACCTATTTCTCATTCAAGACAGGCCCTCTGCTAAGGGGTTCATGGGTAAAGATAGACGTCACCTTGCACATATGACCTGTACAGTGCAGTAGGGGAGACGTACCCTAATCGAATATCTCTCATAAATAGATGTATATTGTAAACAGTATGGCAGAGTATGGCAAAGGAAAAGTGCACTCTTGTAAGAGGTTGTACCAGGGGACTTGGCAGCTGAACGAAGCTCCGAAGAGTGGCAGGAGCTAACTAGATGGAGGAGTGAGAAGGGCGAGTGGAGACCAGCACCAAGCCTGGAAGGGCATTCCTGGTAGAGAAAGACGGCACATGCCAAGACCCTGTGGCAGTAGAAGGCAGGTTTCGTTAGAAGGATCTCCAGTGCTGGAGCAAGGAGAGGGGTCCCACGTCCCAAGTGAGGTCAGAATGCTGGACAGGGACCCCCTCATGCTGACTAGTAGCCTATGTTAAGGATTTTTATTCCATAGCAAAGGGAAAAGGCGAGTGGGGAAGGGCTGGGGTGTGATCAGATTGCTTTTTGTAGAGCTCTCTTTAGACTTCATGTATAGAACAGAGATAAGAAGCCAGTAGAAGTGGGGGTACCTCTTGCTGGGCCATCTCGGGGGCCTAGATGAGAGACATGGTAGCTTGGATTAGGGGGTAATAATGAAGAAGTTGGGAACATTAGGGCTGGGAATTTAAGTGATGACTGGATAGGAGGAAGGACGAAGTGTCAGATTGTTTTGAGGAATCGTGTTCCCACTGCAGGCAAAATCACTACGAGTCTAAAATTCTAAATAACCAGAATCCAACACGACAGCTGTTCGGTCCCCTCCTCCTGCCCCTTTTTCCTCAGTTCCTCTCTCCCCTGACCTCTTTCTCTTCTCCCCTCCCATCCCCTTCCACTCCCTTCCTTCTCTTCCCCTCCTTCCACCTTCCTCTCCCTCTTTCTCTCTCCCTCTTTCCATTTCTCATAATTTTCTTAGCTTTCTGGTTCAACTCAGGCAGAAAGAAGAAAGAAACTTCAGTCCACGACTTTGCAGATGCCCAATGCTACATCAGTTCCTATTAATATGAAAAGGGAGTTTTGATATGAAACCTTTCTAAAATATATTGTCTCATTCATATTAAAAGCATACAGCTCCTGAGTATTTTAAATTCGCTGGTGAGATAAAACATGAGCTTGGCTAGATGGTTTCTAGGTGGTAAACTGAATGTCTGCCTGAATTGCAGTGTTGCTGTAAATATTTCTGGGCACAGGTAGATGCAGTAGGAAAAACCCGGACAAATTCTTAGGATGCCAATATTGTCACAGAGTCCCCATGCAGAATGAAGTTGTTTGACAAAGTGTTTCCCTGGCGATTTGGCTGCAGATGAAAATGTCTTCAGCAATAAAGTTCCATGCCTGAGTCTCTGCTCTGTGCACTCATCAGTCAGCAAACGACGTATCAAGGATCTTTTTTTGCGGTATTAGTTAATATGTTGGCAGAAATATGTGAAACATTGTTACTCCCCTCAATTTCCGTGCATGAATTTTTTTCTGCCTTTAAACATACATTAATTTTACCAAAATATTTGCCAACTGTAAATCTATGACTAATCAATAGGATTGCATTAGAACAGAGATGGGAAGCTTTTTATTACAGGAATTTTCTTAGTTAACAGTGCTAGAAGACTTACCAATAGCAAGAGCTGCTGTTTTGCCATCATTTGCAAATAATTTCAGGAAATTTAAGGGTTGGTAAGGCAATTAGGGAATGAAGCGTATTTTAATTATAGTAACTGGATAAGCTGTATACAGCTTTATAAATTAATACATTATTGTTTAATAGGTCACGGCTACGTGTGATTTTAATCACACTTCTTATTGTAGCCACAGTTTGATTAGCTGTGGTGTTTTATAACTTAATAATTTATACATAATGAGTTCAGACGTTCCATTTGCATGATAGGGAGAAATAATTTACCCCATATATTACCACTCATCAACAGGAACACAGTCGTGCAGGATCGCAACTGAATAATGGTCCGAGGTGATTTTGCATTAAAGGATACTTTTAATAATAAGGTCATTTTGCACTGCATTACATTATTTCTGTGGATGCCAAGGCTGGGTTTCATGAAGTCATTTTAAAAAAAGGAAGGGAAGACGAATCACAATCATTTCACACATATTTAATAAGCAGGAATTATCCAGTGAGGTCTACTTCCATTCTTTCAGTTGCGGAAGCTGTAAGGGTTCTGAATTCGTGCTGCATTGTGGAGTTTTGTCTAGCACTGCCCCCACCCCCAAACCCCGCCAGGCTTCGGCGCATGTCAGAAGCTGTTCTGTGGGCTGGATTGAGCTGTCTGTATTTTAATGGCATGCATGTCTTTCTTTGGCTTAGGGTCTGTGAAACCTTCGTGTATCCTCGCCTCTGGGTGTCCACTGCCATCTCAGGGAAAGCTCAGTCTCGTCTTACCCAAAACTAACCTCTTTACGAGCCCCCGTGCGAACACCTCGGGGCCCCTGTCCTTACTCGGAAGCAAGGAAACACGCCCTTGGTGATTGACGGCCGCACAGCAGGCACAGGGCTAGTTTATATTTGTCATTTTCATAAAGGTTTGATTTTAAATCATAAGCCCACTAGGGCTTCAGTTTTGGAGAGTCTTTCAAGGCCATCAAATGCTATTGGAGAATCTTCAGGCTAGAGTGATCAGCATAAGATGCAAGGATATTAATAGTTTGTAAGCCGAAAAAGGGTGTTAGGTTCAAATAAGCTTGAGAAACCTCAGGGAAACTGTTTTCTGATATGCAAATGTTCATCTTTGGTGTCCAGCCAGGGCACCCTGGGGTGCAGTATTTTCCAAACTTTATTGACATAGAACCCTTTTTGGAAGGGTGCCTTACCTCGGATTCTTTTCCTATAAAATGCATGTGATGTGACTATATAAATATAAATGCATAAACCATAAAAAGTACATAGTTACACTATTTCTTCCACAACACGAATTTTGTCAGGGTTGAGGAAATAATGTACATTCGTGTGATTTTCAAGCTGTGAAGTCCCATAAAAATGTAACAGATTATAGTTATTTTTCTTCTTTGATCTTTTTGGAAATAGAGTGTCAAAGAAACGATGTGTCACATCCTTTAGTTGTTCAGATTCCAGTGATCCGGAGACTGCTTTTTGTGTCCTCTCTTCTTCCTGTCCCTCTCTCTTCTATGTTGGGCAAATCACTTCTTTGTTTGAGGGTCCATTTTACTAATTGCAGAAAATGATCATTAGTCTGTGGTCGATGTAAGTGTTTAAGTGGCTTTTCTAGTTGTGTTTGTGCTGCCTTCTACAAGTTCACTATCAGTTCTTAATGCCTAAAATGGCTTTTCTTTATATTAATGCAGCCCTGTAATTATCTGTATATTATCTGTTTTCCACAGTCAGCTTTTTCAGATTGGTCTACGCTTTTTTTTTTTTTTTGAAAACAGGGCAAGACGGAGTGACAGTCACAACATACATAGACACAAATACATAGAGAGCCTTCCCTACAAGAAACTTCCTTTCGGCTCTCACTGCCTGGTTTTTCCTCTTTAACCCATTTATGCTCATAGTAGCATCTCTGTAAATGTTTATTGAATTAATAAGTAACTTTGTGTACCATAGATGCTATTTTGATTTTATGCGGAGGCAAAGTTGAATTTCTTTATGGTTTGATTCAAAGCAGTTGATTCTCTCACAGTGATTTGGAGAACCTGCAGCTCTGCAGTGGTGGTCTCAGTAAGCTAATTTCTTGATAATGTGATTTATTTATAATGCTTTGGCTGCAAGAAGTAAAAAGGACATGTTGCACTCAATTCAAGGTGTAGTATTCCTTTGTTATTCATGTATTCACTCAACCACTATTTAAAGTGCCTGGATACAACAGGGACTAAAATACAGCCCCATCCCTGTGTTTTAGCTTAGGTTTTGCAAAGCTCGAAGTTTGGATTCTAGTGGGGAGACATTCAGTGAACGCTGGATGGGTATCGTGTTAGGTGGTGATAAGAGAGAGGGAGAGGGAAGTGTCAGGCGGCCTCAGAGACCTGACGGATGTGCAGAAATTTAGGGCAAGAATACTCCAGAAGTGGGCTTGGCAGATGCACCCAGCCAGGGAGACGCGGGCTTGCGGCACAGCCGTGAGGCCATTGTGAGGTCAAGGGCGTAGCAGGGACCAGAGTTTGGTTTTGTTCTTAGTGAGACAGGAAGCCATTGCTATGTTTTGAGCAGAAGAGTGACGAGATGTGGTTCACCTTTTAGAAAGGTTGCTGTTACTAAAAGGTAAAAAGGAGAACAGAGAAAACAATTTGGAGGCCGTTGCAATGACCTAGATAGTGGATGATGGTGGCCTGGCCCAGGTGGCAGCAGTGGAAATGACAAGAAGTAGTACAGTGCTAGTTAGTTACTACAAGGAAGGAAGGCTGACCGAATATGCTGACAACTTGGATGTGGGATGGGAAAGAAAGGAGTCAGATATGATTTACCGTATGGCTGAGCCGCTAGAAGAATCAAGGTGGCATCACACAGATGAGGATCCTGGGAGTGGAGCGGATTCGACAGAGGGGCCTCTTTGGGAACGGGGGAGGGGGAGGTGCCCTCAGATAGCCAAGGGGAGACATGCAGCTGGCAGGTGGCGCTCTGAGTCTAGAGAGAGGATTGGGATCTTGGCCGCAGATGCAAACGTGAGAGTCAGGGGTGTCCAGAACGACCGGGTAGTCGGAAGTCTGCAGGAAACTGACCATCTGGGGACACTGAGAAGGAGCCGCCCGTCGTGAAGGGAGCCAAGAGAGCATAGTGTCCCAAGAGCCATGCGAATTAAAGGGTCTCAAGAAAGGAGACATTACCAGCTTTGCTCATCGCCCCTGGTAGCTGGAGCAGGATACGGGTGAGATTGGCATTTGGAGTTAACGTGGCAGAGGTCTGATCAAGACTAGCCTTGTTCTGGTGACAAACACAGTCAGAGTTGGAAGTTTAATTAGCTTAGAATGGGTTCCACATAGACGAATCTTTTGAGAATTTGTTCCAAGTGAAGGTGGGGGATCGGCCACAGCTGGAGGAGGGTGTTGGGTTAAGGGATGGTGTTTTTAAGATGGGTAATGATATGGTGTGTTTTATGTTAATGTGAATGGCTGGCAGAGTAGGGGGGCGGGAATAGATGATGTGGGAGAAAGGGGACAGTTGGTGGAACAATGTCATTGTGTAGATAAAAGGGATTGGGACCTAGAATGCGAGAGAAGGGGTTGGCCTCGGGCAGGGGACCTGGCTGAGTGTCTGGTACAAGCTCAGGGAGATTGGAAATCTGGTGTTGGGATCGGGTTGAACTTCTCTTCAAAGTGTTTCAGTTTTCTCAGCGAAATAGGGAGCACGGTTATCAGCTGAGAGGGGGGTTGGAGGAGGAAGTATTGTATCAGAGGTCAGAGAGAGAGGAGAGTCTAAAATAGTTGGCTAGGAAAAAGAGAAAGAGTAGCCCGAAGAAGCGAGGTCGCGTGACCGGGGGTGCAGCAGGCCCTGGTGGTAATCCACGAGGTGGAGAGGCCTTCTTCCTTCTCCCTGCGTCCGGAGAGCCGGCCCAGGGTGTCTGCGCACAGGGCCGCTGTTCCGTCGCAGTGGTGCACACCATTCATTTATCCACTCGCCTTTCTGGGGACGTCCATGTTCCCAGCCGGGGGCCATCAAGCACACAGCTGCTCTCAACGTGCTTGTACAGCCTTTGCACGACATGTGTTTTCATTTCCCCCGCGTAGAGTCCTAGGAGCAGAACCACTGGGTCGTAAAAATATATATATATATTTAACTTTGTAAGAAACTGCCAGTTTTCTCAAGTGGTTCTGCAAAACTAACCAGGCAAATGTTTCATCTTTTGGGGTGGAAAATAAGCTATAGTACGTGGAAAGCAGGGTGATAGAAATCCAGAGTCTCGGCCGCATCGTTAGTTAATCTTAGGGACGTCGCTGAACTTCTATGGACTCAGTTTCCCCAAAAAAGTACACAGAAGAAATAAACGAGATAATCTACAAGGTCCTTCTCAGATCTCACATTCTGTGAGTTTCGGTGAAATTCAGTTACATGGTAATAAGCAGACAGAAAGCCACATCTGCACATTTTTATTCTGTGGGAGTTGGGTAGCATTTACTGTACTGGACACAGGAAGAAAATCTTAGAACATAAGGTGCAGAGGCAAAATGATTAAGCTTATATGAAGCACACAGTTGCCTGTGAAAATCACATTCTTTAAAAGAAAACATTGTAAGGTAATAGAGGATTCAACTCGAAATTTAATATAAAGAGTTGTGTACCTATGAATAGCTCCCATTCTGTTTTCATTAGAACCTGTACCGGGAGATGCAATTGGATGGTTTAAGAAAAACCTGCTTACACATCCGCCGTTTGGGTTGCTGTGGCTTGTTCTGAAACCAGAGAAGCGAGACGCTGGCCTGTCCTAAATTTTGCAGAACTAGCGGGCACGTGTTCTATTTGTCTGGACTCTCGCCAGCCAACAGAAAAGTACATTCCTGTTTTCTTCACGAGAGCCCCATTGCCATCCTGTGCTGGGTCTTGTCTCAGAACAGATTTAGGTGTACGTTGGTGCAGATCTTCACCCGTGACTTCTTGGCTGGCCGTCTCCATACTTCAGCACTGCACGGTGAAGGGGACGCTTCCGCAAAGGCTGAGTCGTCGTGATTCACTTCGTCGAAGCAGTCTGATAAATAGGGGATGCTAGAAGAGACAGACTGAACATCGGTGTGAGGTCACGTCCTTCTGTGATTTGTCTTTTGGGTTAATGAGAATTAGGAGTAGGGAGGGGAAAACCAGTGGGACATAACTGAGCCGAGTGGACGGCTCTGTGATTGAGGGGGGGAGGTAGATGTACTGTCGGTGTCCGTCACCCCCTGGTGAGATCCTGCCGCCCAGGTCAGGACGAATGCCCTCCACTTGTCACCGCTCTCTGAGAAGGGACTCCAAAGGGCGTTGAAAAGCAGACATAGGCCCCTGGAATGTTCGATTTGAACATTAGAAGTCATTTATGCCCAACTTTGTCATACGTGGAGTCCCTTTCACAGCATCTCTGGCCTGATCCTCATCTGGCCTCCTCTTGACTGCCTACAGTGGCCTGGAACTCATTACATCAGTATATTCACTGTAGGATACGTGTGCTTTCCAGAACATTCCCTCAGGATACAAACTCACTAAGCAGTGTCTTGTAACCTTTCTCCTGTGGCATGAGGTAAGAATCTAAAAATAAAAGCGTACGCACAGCTCCGTGGGGTGGCCGCTCTGGTTGGTTTTGTTTCTCTCCCCAAGTGGGGCTGCATCACGGGCACCATGATGTTTTATTTCTGTTCTTTCTTGGGAGCCTGAGAAGCACAAATAAGCATTTTTTCCCCCAGCCAGCACCATCGTATCTTAAGTGGCCCTGATATATCTTTATATTGCTCTAGAAACATGACTCCTTTCTCACGTCAGGCTTGTATGTTTAGTAACTGTTCAAATGTTCATTTTTTTGTAATTCTGAAGCAGAGATTCTCAACCAGAGCAGTTTAGTTTCCTGGCGATCTGGAGACGTTTCAGTTGGCACATCTGGTGTTGGGGTGCTGCTGGTACCTAATAGGTCAAGACCAGGCATGCTGCTAAATGTCCTACAGTGCACCAGACCCCAACAAAGAATTATCTGGTCCCAAATGTCTTCTCACTGGGATTGAGAAACTCTGGTCTAAAAAACCAGAGGTTCCAGCCAGCTAGTAGGTAGCACTGTCTGACAGTGGCTGGCACAGATGACGACTTTTTGCTCTGGCACCAAGTTTTATTGGTATCTTCCTTAGGAAGAGTGAAGAGTTTTAATTTCATAAGCAGAAGAGCTTCTGCCTTTGCGTTTGTCGCCACGGTTCACACAGGAGAGCGAGAGTAGACCGGAGCAGTGGCTTGCCGTCACAGAGCCTCTGACTCGGGGCGTGGTTGGAATGCGATGCAGGTTGCGTTGCAGTCCGTGTGCTTTACTCCATAGCCGTCCTCATGGAGTGCTGGATGGCTTCACGTCCTACACAGGGACTGATTTTTTAAAGGCCTCTCAGGTTTTTTAATATGTCCAACTTATAGCTAATAAACCAAGGAGGTATAGGTTGTTTGCTGTTACCCGCCTTGGAGTGGCCTCTGACTCCTGGCGACCCCAGGAATGTGTGACATCCATTATGTCCTGTCCTCAGCTGCCCCACTCGGCTGCTGTAGACGCGTGCCTATGGCTTCTGTTAAGGAGTCAATCCATCTCATACAGGCTACCTCCAATTAAAAGAGAAGAGTGAGCAGTCAGGGTCAGGAGTTTTAAAAGGCTTTGCTTTTTCAATAGTTTATTTATAAGGTTTCATAAATCATTTGTTTTCCATAGTTTACATAGAATTCTAAATCTGGTGTATCATGTGTTGGTAGGAATTTTGTTTCATTGCTTTCCTTTGTGGGAGAGACAAAAAATGTTTGAAAGAAATTCCTGTGACGTTTTTTCTTTTTCACTTTGTCTTGGGAAGGCAGAAGGACTGTCGATGTCAGTTTGATATGTAATAGCATAACAGACATAAGCATTGAATAGTCCCCCTCCATCACCCTGTTTGGGATAGAACCCGCACTGAGACAGGACACAGAAGAGCTTGTCAGCCAAGGCAGCAACTAATTAGATTAGCTCCAGTGCTTCCAGACACACACCCTGTCACATTCGCCATGAGTGTCAGTTCAAGTCCCTTCTTCCCCCATTCCTCTGACTCCAACCAATCCAGACTTGAAAACGGGTGGAATGATGAACATTTCTGGGGTCCTCGCCCTGTGCTAGACTCTCCGTGTTAGGTGTGGGGTATTAGAATGCAAACAGGAAGCACATTCTTTAGGGGCATAAAAGGAGGGTCAAGGAGGGGGCCCCTGGCCCACAATAAAGGTAACCACATGAAGTAACGCATGATAGTAACCCCGCAGTATAAACAAAGGACTGAATTGCCCAGGTAAGTTCCCCGCTTCCCTCCCTCCCTCTCTCCCTCTCTTTCTCTTCTGGTCTTATTAGCACCACTGTTTTCACCTTTAAATGAAAGTGGCAAAGCTAAAGGTAGCAACTATTGTTAAGTAGGGGGGATCCACTGGAGTTTGAAGTTGTTCTGGAAATCCTGCTTTGGCAGGGCTGCTTATTCATGGTAACCCATCCTCCCCCCATTTCTTTTTTGTGAGGCTCCCAAGCACCGGCAGCCAAGGTCCTGACGGTGGGTGCCACTGGGCGTGTGCTCTCTGAAGAGTGACCGTGCTCCCTGCCTGCCTACAGGACCAGCCCCTATGTGCCCTGGGCTTGTCTGGGGCTCGAGTCACCTCAGTGCTCTGAATTCTTCCCTCTGGGGACATGCTCCGCACCGTCCGTGGCATTGCAGCTCTCAGCAGAAGCCCCCTTTGATCCTCTCCCATGGAACATGGCAGTTTTCTCTCTGATGGCCGAATTAATGATCAGAAACGGTTTGCTGGCAGACAGTTGGATGCTAATTATGATTGGAACCTTTGGGGCCCTTATGCCCAAATCTGTCGATGTTTGATGTTGGTGGTAAAAATGAAAAAACGTAAAATATGAAAGGAATTTTTTTGTTTGTTTGTTTTGCATAGCTGGAGCAATGCCGACTAAGCTAGGAAACTTTGATTGCATCAAACCTATCTGGGTTGAAGCTACTCAGTCTTTAGTTGTGGGGAAAGAGATTGAATAAATAGGTAATTAATTGTTACTCTCTGGAAAAGAAGGGATTGAGTTTGGATACCTCGATGTAAAGCAAAAAACTGGTGTTTAAATTTGAAACGACATTTGGGGAGGTGTTTTCAGAATTTCTAAGTTTGATAATTCTACTTGACGTCATGCCGTGCCCCAGGTTTGTGAAATTTTTCTAGCCAGTTCTACCAGGGAAGAATTATTTTCAGTTAAATGAATCATGGCCGCCGGAGAAAGAATCATGAAACGCGCCTGCAGTGTGGGGTCGTGGTGTGAACAAAGCTGCTTAGCTCACAGAGGGGCGGTGTGGGCGTCGGCCTGGCCTAACGCTGGCTTTGCTCATCATTTCATTCTTCCCATTAATAATTACGTTAATGGGGTGGAGAGGTCAAGGCAGGTGGGTACATCCTAGAGCTCTGTGACACAAGAAGGTGGCTGTTGTCACTGGCTCTCACTGGAGGCAAACAGGAAGGCTGACAGACCCTTGATCATTGAAAAGGATGATAATCTATAGGGATATTATCAAAAAAAGTAGGAAGGGGACTCAGTATTAGTGGAGAAAGCAGAAAAGTAGAGAACATAAGAACGGGACAGATCCTGTGCATTTCATGTAGGTATGCACATGGGCTGGCTTACGATATGATACAGGCAACGGTCCAAGCCTTCTGGAAAAAATCTTGAATGACTTAGTAAACAAAAGGCATCCATAAATACTTTTTGGGAATTCCATGGATTTTTAAAAATAGGTTTTCTTCTCAAAGTAAGTTCGGTGATTCATCGTTTCTTGTTAAATCAGGTGGCTGATGTAAAGTAAAAATATGAAAAGTAAACGTATCTAATTAATGCTGCATCTCAGACATTACTCATCAGATCAGACCGTCTGGCAGAAACATAAACGTCCCTAGAGGTTTTACGTGGGGACACAGCAGCGTTGTGAGTCCCCACCCGTGAACAACTCCGTGCAGAATCATCTCTCAGGGAAAATTAACAGAAGCCAAGGCAGGCGCATAAAGACACATGGCACTGCTCTGTGGCAGAATGGGCTGTGGCCGAGGACGCAGTTCTGCTCTAAGGGGCTATTTTAAAGTCCCTGAAATTTTTCTCCAAATTACACTTTGCTTGAATTTCCTGAGACTTTTTCTTGCTTCCAGGGTATGAATGCAAGATAAGATGAATGGGAAGTTTAGAGAATATACTTATTAAATCTCATTTCTCTTTCTTTTTTTTCAACTTCTTGATAATTTTAATTCTTACCATGCAGCAATTGAGTGACCTTAATTCTCTCTCACGAGCCGGAGAGGAAAGTCTTCTGTGTTTAAAGAGATTTGGAGCCTCTAGTCTGTCCTAACTCTGCTTAAGGGAGGCTATGCTGTGGTAGAGCTCCACCTGGCACAGGCAGAGATCAGGAATCTGGCTCTGTTGGAAGGGCCGAGGAGGGTAGGGGCCCAGCCACTAGTGTGAACACCTGGGTTCGTCCATGAATTTTCTCGTTCATTTACTCACACACGTTCACTCACTAGCTGGTTCACAGAACTAGCTGGTTCACAGAAACTTGCTGGCACTTGACGGAGTGCCAGGAACTGTACATCCACCATTGTGAAGAAGACATTGGCCCCGCCCTCAGCAAGCAGGTCCCAGCTGTGCATGACAGCAGCCACGTGGCCTGAGGACCTGGAACCGGTGACCTCCACGGACGGGAAGCTCGTAGGAGCTGAGTCGGTAAAGCCAGCACGTCCCTTTTATGGACGGACACAAGAATTATAGCTTTGCACTCCCTAGTTTCCAAACAGTAGAGAACCACATACTCACATCAGCAGTTGAATCAGGTGGGCATCTCTGAATTCTGTCAGCTTCGTTTGAGACCTTCTGGGTGACTTGGGGCAGAGTAATGCAGGAAGTCTGAAAAGAGCATGGGCCTGGGCTTCAAGTATGTTTCTGCCACTGACAACCTCTGTCACTTTGGCCAACTCATGTGCCCCAGCCAGGGCCTGATTTCTCACTTGTAAAATAAGATGTTTAAACAAAGTGACTTTAGGTCATCCTAATTTTTAAAATCTGTGCTTTTTACTTTAAGACTTTAAGGGGTAAAAAACCCCACTGATTTTAAAGCTTAATCCCATGATTTTGTTACTCAAGTAACAAAACCCAACCAAACTTTTTTTTCCAATTAGGATAAATTTCTTTTCATTTAGGACAAGATAAATTTCAAAAATCATCTGAGCCTCCTGCAGTCAGAGGTGGCATTTCAGTAATAACTGCCATCTATTGAATAATTGCAGTGCATCCAGCCTAACAGATGTGATCTCACTGAATACCACAGCCTCAGGAAGGAGGTGCTGTTATTACCTTGCACCCTCATAATGTGCGTACTGCCCCCCATTGCACAGATGAGGAGGTCGAGACTCAGAGAAACTCTAACTTCTCCGAGTTCACATGTCAGTAAATGTTAGGAAGGGATTTGAATCCAAACCTTCTGTGTTAGTCAAAGAACCACTCAACTGATGTCTAGGCAGCTTCCTAGCCACCGCTTCTGTCACAAAGGAGGGTCCAGTGCGTGCATGTGGTGGACGGCAAAAAGTTTGAAATAATGTAATGTGATCACTCTGCAGACACGTACTCACCTAGCCTTTCTTTTTATTTCCCATTATTGACTATTTTGTGTCACAAGAGGAGGCAGTGTGCCCAGATCGTTTTCTTGATAATGGTTCTAGTGATAAACCTTCACTAATTAGATAACGATGCGATCCTCTGGCCCCATGATGCTCAAGTATCGTTTCCTGAACCAGCAGTATCGGCATCTCTTGGGCCCACCCCAGGCCCACCAAATCAGAACCTGCAAGTTCACAGGCTCCCTGGTGATTCCTGTGCATGCGGGGATTTGGGGCGCTCTTCGTGTCTGTCAGGTCCTCAAGAGAACCCCGTGCTTCTGGGCAGAGGAACACCCTGTCGCGTCATGATCTCGTATTAATAGCACCGCGTCCGAGAGCGAGGGTGTGAAGAACAGGGTTCTTGGGAGGAATGAGAATGACCCCAACGCGAGAAAAGCTACGAAGGAAAAATCTCTTCCCATACACCTTGCTTTTACATAGTTGAGGAAGGTACAATTTTTAGTTCTTTGGAAAAAAGTCATTCCAGATTGTTGGGAAGTTGAAACAAAGTCCAATTAGTTAAAAAAAAAAAAAAATTAAGAACTAATTAAAAGAGAGGCGAAAACTTAGTTATAAACCAGACTTCTTAGGCTCTCATTTTGAGCTAACTGCAGGACTCCCGATCTTATTTCTCCTAAAAATTCACGTTTCCTGTAAAACAACTCCAGATTGAAAAATTATATACGTGTTGTATAAAATAATTACTCATATTTGTTGTTAAGAAGAAATGCACAGCATGCAGCAATAAATTTCTCATGCAGCAATTTTTTAAATGTACAAAATTTTATATAACAGTAAAGAATATAAAATTTCTTGCAATCAGTTTATTCTAATAAGTGAAAAATTGAAGCCTAGCTCATTTAGAGGATGTTAAGTTATGTGTTTGGTGAAGTTTTTAAGGTTTACATTGAAAAAAGTATGTACAGAAAAAGGATTACAACATAAATCGAGTCTATTATGAAATGTGAGAATTGCGTTACTATGTGTGTGTACATAATGGGTTCTGATATGGAGGAATATTTCGTCATGTGCTGATCCTGTACCGAAGGTTAAAGCAAATGGCAGTCTTGCAAGGATTTCCGAAGCTCTCCATTCTAACTTGTAGGATCGTGTTCTCCAAACTGCTAATTAATGTAGAGTCAGCCTCATATATTGAGATGTTTAATCAATTGGCAGATTGCTGTCAATAAATATGTGTCTTAAGTGGTTTGTAATAGACAGGCTAATGAAGTACCCTCTGTGAGTGTCAGACCTATTGGGAAAAATCTCTCTTGTCTCTGGGCGTCTTGCCATGTGTTATTAGTCTCCCTGTGATGCAGAGACAAATGCCCTTCACCACTGCCCGTCTCACCTCTGAATGGAGTATCTGGAGAACCAGAAAGTGAACTTCATTTTATGCTGGCCGTTAGTCAAGCAATGTGAGGTGGGAAAGGTGGCTACTGGTGACTCGAATGATATTAATTAGTAACTGTTTCTCGAGCAGTTACTATGTGCTAGCTCTGTGTTCAGTCCTCTTAATTTCATTTACCTCATTCAGCCTTCACAGCAACCCTGTGAAAAAGGGCACTGTTTCTCAGACCTCCTAGGTTGTCCCTAACGTAACCAGTGTTTTTGTCACGCCCCTGCAATCCTGAAACAGATTTCATGGATAACATGACCTGCTCCAGGGGTGATTTTTTGAAAAGTCATTCTGATTCTCCAACTATCACATAATGGGGAAATTAAAGAAATACAGTTTATTGTTGAATACATTCAATCTATAATTGCTTTCTCCTAGCTGCACTAGGGAAGTAGTAGTCAGATGTTAGAGTCTGTGCTAGAAATTCTGTCTGTGAATCTGCCTGCTCTGGCTGCAGACTGACAGAGATGCAGTATACTAGCTACTCAAAATCTGTGAATGGTTTCAGTGTCAGTGGTATGATTTCCTGAAATGGGGAACAATTCTTAGTAAAGCTCCAAAAACAAAACAAAACAGTCCCACCTTGATCTGCACGAAAATTACATCGCTGGAATACCCAATATAAATTGATACTGGACAGAAAATACTTTGTACGTGAAGCAAATTGAGACTCTAGGGTTGTCACCTGCACGCATGTCCAGGGGACACTGAGAAATGGAGTTTCGGAAACGTCTCAGTGTCGCCGGTCTGGCCCGCTTATCGAAAGACATGGCATCCCAAACCTTTATTCAGGAAATGCCAGTAGAAACCCCCCTCCCCAGTCGTTAGGACAACCACGAACAGCCCCCATGATTTCCAGAACGTCTACAAGGAAGCATGTGACCCTTTGAGGCAAAGTACTATGGTTTTCCCAAAAGCACATAGCCAGGAAGCAGCAGGGTTGAGGTGCAGACTGTTCCTTCTGGCTGTGATTTCCGTGGTTAATCCACTGCTCCATCCTCCCTCGTGCATTGAGACAGGCCAGCATTGCTTCATTAAAATACGTGCGGCCTTTATGGATCATTTCTTCCAGTTGTGATGTTAAGAGGAAAAGAATTTATTGATATTTATTACAAACGCACTACTCACTATCTACTGTGTCCAGATGCTTTGCATACGTGATCTGATGTTCACAACCCTGCGATGTGGTTTTTATTCCCTTTACATATAATGAGGATGCTTTAGTGTGGGTCCCTTCCCCCAGGTCACCGGCCTGGCCTGCGGAAAGCAGAACTGGGTTTCAAATTCATTTTGACGTCAAAGATGAAGCTCCTGTTCCCACTCCTGAGAGCTGGACGGTGCCCTCGGAAGGAGCGCGTGCGTATAGCCTGCTGACGCCACTCACCCACCTCTTCTTGATGTCCTGCTACTTTCTCATGACCTGACCTGTAAGGTGACCTTATAATTTATTGACCAAACAAGGAGACCTTTGTCTCCTTAGACCAGGACACGATGTGGATCGATCAGTGAGGCCCTTTTCAGGGCCTTGGAGAACCTTCTCCAGTCCGTCAGTGATGCTCATGCACAGTACTAGCAAAGTGCCATGCGCTTTCCAGTGAGAACACACTGGGCACTCCGCTCTCACAGGCACACTGCTGTCCCCGATGACCATGTGACCATCTTGAAAGGGACAAGAACTTTTCTCTTTTGAGATCTTTTCCAGTTTAAAAATTCCACACCCCACCAGAAGCACATGAGGCCCGGACAGGCGAGCCTTTAGTATCATATGTTGGGGCACCATGGCAGGCCTGGTGGGGACACACTAGACTCCCAAGGGACAGAACCTCTTCGTATGTGGGGACTGCGAGAGAGTCTGCTTCCTGCATCAAACCGTTTCACCTCCTCTCAGATGCAGGGCAGGAAAAGGCTTCCTTCAGCTTACATATAAAGCTTATACTAAAGGAGTACAGGTGAATTTCCCCACACTCCAGCGTGTGTCTTTGTTTATTAATAAATACTATGCAACTAATGTGCCCATCTGGCAGGGCAGAGGAAGGGGCATAAAAATGAAGTTGTGGTTACAGCTCTTAAATACTAATGAAGGCGATATCTACTTGGCATGGTGGAAAGGTGGGTCTTTATTTTAGAGTTCTTAATTAAGAACTGCCAGGTGACTAATATTAATTAGGAAGCCAGCTATATCCTTCAGTTTTGTGGTATAGTTCTTCTTACAAACTTGTGAAGGGAGTAAGTCTGCGCCTCTTTTAATCAATCAGCCCATGAGCAATTATCTGTAAAGTATATTTGTGTGTACAGGGCCAGGCTCTGCAGACAGAGATTTATAAGATACTGTCTCTGCCTTCAGGGAGTCCACCTAATTGAGGAGTGGGCACCAACACGGAGAGTCGGGACAGTGAAGTGAAAGCAGGCCCGGGATGGTGTGGGTGATACAAGAAGGCTGTGGCAGTGGGTGGGAGGGGGCCTTTCAAACACCGTGCAGGAGCCAGCCGGTGTACGCCATGGGGGGCGTGGCGTATCCTCAGGTCTCGGGGCACCGGGCTGGACAACAGGCCGAGGACCCCTCAGCAGACTGGAAAGTTGGAGTTCAGAGCAAGGAACAGTGATGGTGGGCAGAAACCGTGGGGACAGCTAGAGCTGGGCCCTGAAGAGGAGGGCCAAGACTTCTGATGGCTGACACGCCATGCACACCCCGCAGAGGTGGGGGCGGGGAGGTCACGGCACCGCGCCCGCCCGCCCGGCCCTTCCCTGCTGAGCCCCGCCGCCAGCTGTTGCTCGAGCGATTCTGTTAGTGCCGCTCGTACCTCCACACACGTGTTATTTTAGAATATGGGAGTATTTCCAAAATGTCCTTGTGCTGGACACAGTGCCGTGGCCACACACTAAATATACTTTTAAATCGAATCTGCATTATTAACATATTTTCTATTATTCTCTTAAGTCTAGATGTATCAACCCATGATTTATAGTGTTTTCCAATTTCCCTGGTATAAACACTAGTCCTGCTGTGGCTAGTTTCAGCAAGAAACTGCCAGGAAGTTGAGAATCGTTGCCAGTGATACATACGCCAGTATATTCTATTTTTGACATACTGATCCAGTAGCTGTAAGTAACGTCAAGAACATAGAAAATAATAAAATATGTAATGATAAGTGAGGCATTTTTGTTTGCTTTTTGAATAAGTTACTGTAGGTATAATTGACACACAACAAACTGCACATACTTAAAATGTTAGAAATCAAAACAGACCCTCAAATGTGGCCCTCTGCAGACTCGGTTCCCTGAGCGGAGGGCGGCGGTGGGGGTGGGGGTGGGGGTGACTGAAGCAGGGACTCGGTGTGCTCAGCTCCTCAGTGCAGTTGCAGTTATGCCTAGGACGAGGGGCTTTCTGTGAAGCACCTCAAAATCCTCGTCCCTGACCCTGGTCTCCTGACACCGATGTGTTAATATCCCCTGAATTCTGGTTCCTTGAATCACTCACGACCAAAGACGGGTTATGTGAAGATGAAGTTGTCACGTACTTTTCTTTCGACTTCGTCTGATGTAGCGTTCGTTTTTGTAATTATTTTTTCAAGCTCAAATTGCAGTTCCATGTGCAATTCTCTCTTAGTTTCATCTCTAGAAACACACATTGCCAAGTCGTCTCTTTGGATTGGTAGTTGTGTATAGTCACCTGATGCAGGCCTGTGGCTCTCGTCCCAAAGGGGTCCCGAACCCAGAAATCTGCAGCTCTCCATGCTCCGGGGCGGCATTTCCTTCACGCGGCCCAAGGAGAGCTCTGGGCTGAGAATCTGTAGCGTTGAGCCCGAGCCGGGGAAATTCACAGGGGCTTACAGTCCACAGGTTTAGACTCATCTTACGGGGAGCTCTGTGATTCACGCTTCTCAAACTCTGCCCCTGAACTCTTTCTTCTCACACCTCTTCTACTTGAGTGCTGATTTTCGTTCCGATTACTCGTGTGTGTGTATGTGTGTAAACCCTCTGTGGCCCTGGTTTACAAACTGCCTTTTTCTATAAATCCAGACATCCCGAACAATCTTTATTCCCAAGTAAGAAACTTTTTCACTCAGTGTTTCCTGGAACCCTTCCTGCTGCTTTAAAGCCCTGATCAGTTGCCATCCTTGGAATGTTGCCCTAACGTTGTAGCTTTAAAATCCTTGGATATTATTATGAACAGAGTTCCGAAGCTTCAGAGAAAAAGAAACCTTGGAACTTGTGGGCCCATGCTTCTCTTTTCGTCTCGTAACTTGTAGAATTTTACTTATTTAATATCATCGTCAGCCTCAGACTGAACCGTTAAGTAGCTATGTATGAATGGAATCAATCTCTCTCCCCCTCTCCCTCCCCTCCCTCCCTCCCCTCTCCGTCTCCCTCTCCTCTCTCTCTCTCCTCTCTCCACACACACTTACAGAAACACGATTCGTGGAGAGTGATTTTGCCGTATCCAGAGAGCACCCATATCATGATAAGGTTTAATATATTTCCTGAAATTAATTCATAATACTTAAATTTACTTTTCAAAGAAACTGTACATCAGTATTTCAAACGATAAACTGATGTCATGCACAATTAGGAAAAAATAGCACCTATATTGTTAAAAAGTTTAATATGTTTCCTGAAATTAATTCATAAATTTATTTTTAAAAGAAACTGTACATCAGTATTTCAGACGATAAATTTATTTTTAAAAGAAACTGTACATCAGTATTTCAAACGATAATTAGGAAAAATAGCACCTATATTGTTATAAGGTTTAAAGTGTTTCCTGAAATTAATTCATATACTTAAATTTATTTTTAAAAGAAACTGTACATCAGTATTTCAAACAATAAATTGGTGTCATGCACAATTAGGAAAAATACATACACAGGAATGCAAATTTAAAGCTTGCATCTGGGCACATATGGTCACTTCACAGAACACCGCTGGGAGACGTTGCTTGGAGGAGAAGTTATATCGGGGCGGGGGCTGGGGTGAGATAAGGGAAACAGACCCATTTCTCCCTGGCTATAATGTTCAGCGTGGACTTCAAGTTTAATTTTACTTGTGAGTTTTGTTTACACCAGAATTTTTCAACCTCAGCACGATTGACCTTCTCGGCCAGGTAATTACTGGTTGTTGGAGGCCGTCCTGTGTGTCCTGGAATGTTTAGCAGCATCCCTGTCCTGTAACCACTCGATGCCGGTAGCACTCCCGGGTGTGACAACCAAAGATGTGTCTAGACACTGCCAAAGTGGCCCCTTGTGGAGGACAGAATCGTGCCTGGTTGAGAGCCACTGTATGAAACGCAGTCATTATGTTGCTTTGACTGTTGTTGTCTTAAATCATTACTTTGTTAAGTGTCCACGTTTGGAATACAGTTAACCCTTCAACAACACAGGTTTGAACTGCGTTGGTCCACTCATATATGGACTTTTTTTCAATAAGTACTGTAAATGTATTTTCCTTATGATTTTAGTAACATTTTCTCTCTAGGTTATTGTAAGAATGCAGTGTATATAGTACATATAACATACACACTGTGTGTTAATTGTATAATCAGTAAGCCTTCTGGTCAGTAGGAGACTGTTAGTAATTCAGATTTGGGGGAGTTATAAGTTATACATGGGTTTTTGACTGGGTGGGTGAGGTGGGGATCCGCTCTTCTAATGTTGCTCAGTGGTCAACTGTATACTGCAAGTTTTGAGACCATGTTAGCTTTTTTTGTGACTATGCGTTTAACTCTCATTATAGAAAAATAGAAATGGCCCTGGCCTCTCCTGAGGCCTTCTTGGGTCACACCTAGTCCCTTTTCCACAGGGGCGAGTCCCTACTGGTTGTCAGATCCCAAGGGCCTCTCCTTGGCGAATGCAAGACTGGTTCTTCACCCTTACTCCTGTGTCTCTGGCTTGTATGCATCATTTTAAGAAAATCCAGTGAGAAATGACTTCAAGTATTAGCTACTCTTTTCGTCAGTGGAGGCCTACATTTTTGTAAGATACTACTTTTATCTTTTTTAACTTTCACAAAAGTCTAATGATGCTAGTTAATATCATTTATTCCTATTTTATTTTGTTTTGTTTTGTTTTCCTCCAGTGAGAAAAACTAAAGCTTGGATAGGTTTAGTGACTTGCCCGAAGCCACAGTGCTGAAGCTGCTTTTCTGTTCGAGCAGAATGTTAAGACGCAGTCTATCCTCAAACAAATGTGTACATTCATTACAAAATGCAGTTTAGATTCATAGGCGGCCTGTCAATAACTTCGTTTATAATTATGTGGTAAATAGCATTATCTCATTTGTTTAAAATTATAAACCTAATGATAAAATTATGAACTAAGATCATCACTGCTTAAAAATGTACTTTGGATATAAACTTGAAAGAAATTTACCAAAATGCTAGTAGAAGTATGTTTAAGTAGGAAACATCTGAATTTCTAAATGGGTTGAAATATATTTCTCTTTCTTTTAAAAATGAAATCTATAAGTTAAGATCACTACCCAAGTTTCTTGTAGTTCCAGCTAAGAAATGTCCGTATTCTGTACACATTTAAATGTTCATGCGTTCGTATGTGTGCAGTCAGCGGTCTTTCCAAGTCGAGTTGATTTCTGCCATACCTGTGGGTGGACAGCTGGCCTGCCACCTCTCGTTGAAGGATTGGAGCACACAGGCTGCCCCCTTGGGGTACCCGCCATAATAGCACGTACTGATGGGAGCATGCAGTGGGTTGGCTCCCTCTGGTTTTTCTTGTTTTTAGTATAGATGCCTCTGAGATGAGAGTAAGCCTTACCGACCAAAAGAAAGGGCAGAGAACTTGCTGTGAGCCCGGATTGGTTTGCTCTTAGTGACGGCAGTTATTCATGTTGCTGTTGCAAAGGGGTCATTGGTAGTGGACCACTTCACTGTCAGCTTTTTCACTAGTGAAGACTCATGACTGGAACCAAATTGACAAGACAAAAGTGAATGCACGGCGTGCTGTTGCCTGAGCCAAGTAGATACGTCTGCCTGCAGTATGTATGCATAGAATTTTTTTATACTACTTGAGTGTTATCTCACAGAGACAGAAAGATGGAAAGTCTTTAATATAGATGGAAAGATGTCTAAGTAAAAATTTAAATTAAAATTTAAACATCTTTCCATCTATGTCTTTCCACTCATTTGTAATTTCTTAGTACTTCCTAATAGATAGGCTTTGAGCGGAGTATTTGGGTAACAGTTGTAAACCTTGTGCTCAAGGTTAGCTAAGTGAGCACTTGGCGTTGAATCTACAGAGCCACTCTGTTCGGTGGCGGGGAGAATGCCCATTTTATGTGTGAGTAAAATGAGGCTCAGACAGGTTAACAACTTCTGCCTCTGGCTCCGTGCGGTGATATATTCCACAGTGATTCCTCTTAAATACGCAGTAAATGTATTGTACCATTTTAGGGAGCTTTCGTTTTTTGGCTTCTGGTGTGTATAGTTCTTGTCAGATCCTGGCTGTTTCTTCAATATCTACTAAAAGTTTCCGATGCTTTTGGCTTGTTGACTGTTTTCATGTGTTACATCTAATTTGAAATTGAGATTTTGGTTAATGAACTACTCAGAATGATTACTTCCCTTCAGTACAGAAGGACTTGGTTTACTAATTTTGTCTTTCCTGTTTGAGGTGGCAGGGTGCATACAGCTCATCTTTTGTTCTGGACTTGATTCTGTGCCCATCCTCCCCACAATTACAAAATTCCCAAGAAATATGACCCGGCGTGAGATTGTTTATATATGTTTACATACATGTGATCTTCACATCCATCAATAGAGTCTTTTCCACACGCCAGAAGCACTGTGTCATGTCTGGAAAAAAAAAATTAATGTTTTTAAAGAGCTGCAGACATTTTAGTGTAAGTTTCTTCTCAGCTTTTCTCTGCTATGTATCAGGAGAAAAGTATAGTAACAGAGAATATGGCATTACTGCAGCACGCCTGTCTGAATACATATCAGTTCATCAAGCTGAATTTCCCCAAAAAGGGAGCATTCCCAGCCAAGTGTGCCCTAAAAACACACCCAAGGTGGCAAGCCCAGATCTTTGGTGCCTTCAGGTGCCATTTTCTTATCTTTAATATTTGAAATTATTCTCTGGCACTGTGGCAAACAAGATTGGAGCTAATGGCCTTAATTAAAAGTAACAATGTCCAGTGTAAGATGGCGATGGACCGAAGCCTCAGACCCGGTAGGAGAGAGTGGAACAGCCTGCAAGCGTTCATGGCCAAATGCCAGCCCACGTGGTCTCCGAGCCTTTGTGCTGGTGACCCGAGGCGTGGCGGTGACGTGGCTTCTCCAAGGACTCACAACCTACTTAGAAGCCATTCCAAGTGCGCGAAGCACAGAGGCACGTGGAAGTTCTACTCTCACGCTTAGTATACAACATACAAAATGAATTTTTCATATTGGGATTTTAAAAAATGGAAAAATTCCAGCTTTCTCTCACTGGTGTGCCTTTTGGAGGTAGCGCCCTTCAGAGCAGCTGGAGGGAGAGCGACTGTAATGTAAGCAGAGTGGTGTTTGCAAGTGAGAGCTGTGTGAGGGTGATGATGATTTTGGAAACATTATTCTGGGTGTCGAATTGAACAAAGTCATTACTGAAGGAAAAAATAACCAGAAACACGTTGTTAAAACTCTCTCGGATTTAGGCCTGGAGAACCATACTGTGAATTGAGTGGAAGATAAATAGAGAGAAAAATAGCAAATTAAGAGGACAAATAACCAGGGGGAAGGTGGGGTGCCCGCTGGCATTGGCAGAGGAGAACGTATAACCAGCGTCTGATGCATTTCCTTAAGATTCTGTGTGTTGGCAAATTGCTCCATTGCATCTTAGCAGAATCTAATCTGAATAACGAAGAGCTGACTAGCAAACATAGTTGGCTGAATTCCCTCAGTACTCCTGAAATATAACAGAGCAAGGAATAGTATAATGAAAAATAACAGAGAGAGTAGCTAGGGGCTTAACTTATGATCAGTGTTCATTACAACAAATGACACTTTCACTGCAGAGTTACCATAAAGATTATTGACTCTTACGTAATGTGGTTCCCATCTGAATAGATTCGAGAACGGCTTAGCATGTGAATGGGAGAGCTGAAGCAAGAGGAGGATGGAAGATGTCTGTACTCACTACCTTATTCATTTTTTCAGTTAGTACTAGTGAGCCGCCCATTCAGAACCCTGGACAGAGCAAAGAGATGGGACCTTCTTCCGGGAAGGCTAAGATGATCTGGCATTGACCAGCACGTTTTGTGTTATTTTCAATGACTACCAGACTCAGAAAGTGACTAAAGTTTCTTTTTTGTTAGCTTATTTTCTAATTACAGTTGACATACAATATTATATTAGTTTCAAGTGTACAACATAGTGATTAGACATTTATATACCTTACGAAGTGATCACCTGGATGAGGAAAGTGACTAAACTTGTTCATAGTTTTACATCCAAGCCTCCCACCTTATGTTCTCTGTCTGCTGTTTTCCTCAAGCATATGTTACAACATTAGAAAATCTGTCTGTCTGTATATCTATCTATCTATGTATCATCTATCTTATCTTTCTGTCTCTCTGTCTACTATCTATCAGTCATCTGTCTTATCTATCTGTCATCTATCTTATCTGTCTGTCTAATCTATCTATCTAATCTATCTATCTATCTATCTATCTATCTATCTAATCTGTCTGTCTGTCTACCTTTGGAAAGAAACTGCTTTGTTAAACTGCTTTTCTCACATAACCATAAGGCATTTTGTGATTCTGTGGCTTCAGCCAGTTAAGAATGGACAACCCCAGTGCAGAGTGTGGTGTGCAATAGCCTTGATTGACTGAGCAGCTGTTTGGCGCCGCCTAACAGCCCTAGGAGGTATGTGCTGTTATTGACAGTCCCATTTTCCAGATGAGAAGGTATGCTCAAAAAGGGTGAGCTCTCCAAGGATCCTCAGCTGCAGCTTATTATAGACAGATTCAAAACCAGGGCTTTCCTACAGCCTGCCAGACATTTTAACTTCTACATTGAGCATAGAGAGAGATTCATATTCATTTTCGCTCGTGCTCTCTCGCTCGCTCGCTCTCTCTGCTGGATTTTGAAATCAGACAAATTAGGCCTTGAGCCTTTACTTTTCCACTTGCTCTGAGATCCTGCAAAAGTGACCTAACCTATCTTAACAGTGGTGGCCAGACACAGTGATCAGCTCTTTACATGACCTCCTCATTCAGCCCTCACAACCGTAAGCAGTGTAGGCCTGATTATAATTCCAGTTTTACATATTGTAAAACAGGTTTAGCGGAGCCCAGGCTGCACAGCCGGTATTCACGAGTCATCCCAGCCTTGCTCGTCGTGTGTTCTTTCTAAGTCGGCTCTATAGAGTATCCACCATGAGAGAGGCTCCTTGGCGATGTTAGCTGGAGACGAAGGTGGCAGCCATCAGTGACATGGGAGATACAAGCAGAACGAGGGAACACCCGATGGGACTAATGGCTGAGGAGGGCTGTGTCTTTGCAGGGAAAGAAGCAGTGGCATTTGGGAACAAGTCAACATTTGTCACACAAATGATGAAGACATCTGTGGGAGCTCAGTAGATGGGTCTTTGCATGTCACCCTTCCTTTAGTTTTTCATTTCATATTTCTGAGTTTTATGGAAAAAATACCTCGACAGGAATTGGAGAATTCATAAATACTGTCAACCCTGATATAACCAGCAGATTTAATATCTGTCCGCTCTCTCTTCTGAGCACCTGCTCTCTCCTTTATGAAAGCTCGATTGTGATGACCCGCCTCGTAGCCACCTGCAGTGAGATCCTGTAGACCTCCTGGCAGCCCACCCTCCGGACCCTCTGGCCCAGCGGTCACAGATGGAGGGGAGACAGAGCAGGGTGGAGGGCCAGAGTCTAGTTTTAGTGTTTGCCCCTGTAGAAGGTGCACAGCTAGGTGGGGAAGTCCAGCTTGCCTGGGAAATGGCAAAACTCACGAATGCACGTGGCCTGTAGCAGCTGCTTCTTGAGCTGCTCCTAGCGAAAGCCTCATGGCTGGGGCACCCCGGCCACTTCACACCGAGCCCCATGGGCTCTTTTGTAACTAATTAAAAATAGTGGAAGAACCTCTAGGGAAGTGAGATTACTTTTTAAAATGATATGGTACACATATTCATCCCTTCTTTTGTAAAGCACTAAAAGTAGCCAAGTGCCAAGAAAGGGTCCGTCAGCTTTCAGAATGCCTTTCATCCCAGTGCAAGAAAATGGTCCAATTGCACCGTGTTCAGATGGCCTCTCTCTGGGCTGTGCGGTACGGTAACCACTAGCGAAATGTGGCGCTCAGACTTGAACTTTAGCTGGTCTCATTGGGATGTGCTACAAAAGTCAATTACCAGATCTCAAGGGCACTTAGTACAAAAAAAAATCATTAAATTTATATGACATATTTGCTGAATCATTTATCTTTAAGGATAAATTCGATCATTAATCATGTTTATATTGATTACATGTTGAAATGACTATATTTTGACTATATTTTGGATACATAGGGTTAAATAAATTAAAGTTTATTTTATCTGTGTATTTTTACTTTTTAAATGTGGCTACTATAAAATTTAAAGTTACATTTGTGGATCTCATATCTTAGAGATATGGATGTGTGAAAGCATGAAATATGTCTATACATTGGAAGTACTAACATGTGTTTAAACATGAGATTTAAAAAACAGCTTTCTGAGAAATATTTCTGAGCAGGCAGTGAACTCACTGTAGATATTCAATATAGCAGGCACTGCTTACTATTGGAAAATATGTTGGGCAGAAGTCATCTTGATTATTAATAGCTATTCAGGGGAGAATATTTTTCCATGAGAACATAAGTCACTTCGAGTCAATTATTCCAGAACTTAGCTTGTCCGTGTTTGAGATAACGGTTACGCACGCGTTCCTTCTGTGATTTTTCACCCAATGTGTCATCGTATCGGCCATGTCAGAACCACAACCACTGGAGAGTGGAAACCATAACAAAAGAGCAGGTCAGGCGTGCTCCACGGACACCCCAGCCCGGCCCTCTGGCACCCCAGCCTCGTGCTTTTCCTTCCACCTCACTTTCGCCATCTGTATTTAGAGTGCTCTGCCACTTTCCAGGAGTGTTTTGTGGGTGAGATTCCTAGATGAAACACTTGAGATTCTTGGACGAAAAGGTCTGTTGTGACAAGCTTTAGCTCTTCTCTCCCCACCCACAGCCACAGTTCTGCTCTGAGTCGACAAGGCCTGTTGGGGGCATCACATAGCTAAGGCTTGAGCCCCGAGCGAGAGGCACAACCCCCCTCTCGATGCATTCCCAGGGTCCCCAGCCAGATTTATTGCTGATGCACAGAATCCTCTAGTAGATCGTTTTTAAAATCAAGCATAAACCACGAATGTCTCAGTTTTTAAATTTTTTGTGCTTAGAGACCATAACTTTCTCTGAGACGTTTTAATCTCTTGATTTAAAAGAAAAACTAGGCGGAAATGGATGACATATATTAAATCCGCTGAATATATCAGGGCTAAAAGTATTTTTTAAAACCTTTATTCCTTTTTGGAATATGTTTTTCCACAAAATTCAGAAACATGAACGTGAAACTAAAGGAAGAGTGAGACCCAAAGACTCACCCCCCAGTGAGCCCTCATAGATGTCCTCTCCGTTCTTCTGACAGTTGTTGGCTTGTTTCCAAATGCCACTTTGTTCCTTGGCTTACAAAAGCCTGGCTCCTTCCCTGCCGCCAGCTTCTCCTCACCATGGGCTAGTTGTTCAAAGCTTGAGGGCAGCATGGAGGGAACGCACAAATCGACTCGGTCTGCTGTGTTTCAGGAATAGGGTTTGGCACTTCCAAGAGAGCCCAGCTTACACGAGGCAGTTCAGCTTTGCTGGGGAAATGGCAAGAGGCAACTTACCTGTAGCTGCTTCTTCCTGACACCCACCTGGTGAGTCTGTCTCATGGCTAGAACACTGTACGCATCTACCTGTATAGGTAGATGGATGCTTTCTGGTTTTGAGTCCTGTGGTGGTGGTTATTATTTTATCTCTTTGCTCCACCTGTATGTTAAATGTGACTCACTTCACAGAATATCTGTGGACAAGGAGGAGGGGCGAAGGATACAGGGCTGTCTAAAATCTCATACATTGTGCCGTAATCTGACCAGAACATGGAAGGAACATGAGAGAGGCAAGCCCTGTAATGCTTTATTTAACATAATTTTTCTTAAGGGTATATGAGTTGGTATAAACAAAGTACTATACATGTTTGATATGTAAAGTATACACGTTCCATTCAGATGCCCACCTCTGACTGGGGTGCAGTCTGATACGGCACCCCACCAGTGGTGAGGGGCCACGGCAGCACACATGCTGGATGGTCGCCACCTCTGTTTGAATCCAAAGGCCTCATTTCTGTCTAGGAAAACACAGATCGTAGGTGAGTTGCAAAGCCTTCAGAGCCCCAGATCAGTGTTATTCACCTTGCACTCTGGAGCCTATAGGTTCACCGTATTTAAGTTTAAAGAGATGTCCAGCTTTCCATTGACCCGCCCATGAGTCCCCTGCCATGCTCAAGTCATCAAGTCAACTGGGCAGAGAGAAACCGCAAGGGAAGATGGTCCCAGGAGCAGAATCTAAATAGCCAGCTACAGAGAGAAGGACGAAGTGGAGTAATACCTCTGTATTTCACCACTTGTCCTTGTCTGAAAAACGAAAGATAGAAAGAGCAGAGCCTTCTCTGTTTAGACTGGCCTTCCTAGTTCTGTGACACTAACTCTGTACTTGGGACATCGCTTTATGTCTAGAGCCATGGGAGAAATGTGCACCTCACAGGATTTCTTTCATTCATGTGATACTGTGTAAGGTTTAAATGTGTTAAGACGTAGAAAATGCCACAGATGCTCCGCGTGGAAACGGTAATGTTTAGTCAGTGCTACATGAGTTTCGCTATGATGATCACTAGCTTAATAACTTTACAGGTCGTGAACAACCTTGAGCTGTCTGTGAAGGAACCATATGTGGCCGGAAAGACTTATCTTTCTATGATAATGAAAATGTATTCTTATTTTTTTCAAAAGAAAAGAATAACACTGCTTTTATAATGTTCGTTTTAACTTAATTCTCTTTTATAAGCACTTGCAGTCTTCAGCTAGTTCTTACTAATGTAAGAGCTGACGAAAATTCCATAAAATCCCATTGTACCTTAAAGGAATTGAAGGGAAGGCCCTGGTCACAGGAAGAGATCTCCATGAGAGGGTGACGGACTGGGCTCCCGAGTGGCCTCACAAAGTGGCACCGTGATGCATTTATCATGCTCCCAGTCTCACCCTCAGCCTTCCGGCCTCAGAAACTCAGCAGAAACTGAGGAAAATACGTAAGACCCTGAAGTAGGAATGAGAATTCTGCACCAGGGGATAACTTCCCCCAGAGACTGAAGCAGCCCCTGGGCCGGCACAGCACGTGTTCTTTCAGTAGACACACAGCCCTAAAGGGGGACTGAGACATCATCGGCTGATGAGCCGGAGTCGAGGACATCAGGAAATGTTCCTTGACGAAGATAATGTGGACAAAAGGAGACCTCTCTTAGGGATTTATATTTGAAGCAGACCAGAGTGATGGATCACTCAGGGTTCATCATTCCTTTGATTGCAGGGAACACAAAGCTTAAGAAGAATGGGGATTAGGTGGTTATTTTATATTAAAAATAATGCAGGGATACAGTAGACTTCTGGCATGGCATGACATATAGATATGTCTCCATATAGATATGGAGAGAGATGGGGTCCCTCAATGTCAGGGACCCCATCTCTCTCCATCTTTGAGTTCTGCTTTGTGCTGGTTTCTCTCCCAGGCAGGCTCTCTTCATAGATGTCAACACGGCTGGCAGCAGATCTGGGCTCCTGATTCAGCTCAAACAGAAAAGAAGACTTTTCTTCCCAGTAGTCGGGGCTTAGATCTCAGGTCTTTATGTACTTGGCTCAAATTGGCCACAGGCTCAGGTACGAACCAGTTACTGTGCCCAGAGTGAAGGGAAAGGTTTGAGGCCGAGTTGTGTTTTGACACTAAAGCTGGGACAGCAAAGCCAGACTGAGACTCGGCGAATGGCCTCAACCTCTCCATGCCTCTGTTTACTCCACCTGTAAAATGAGGGTAGTAACGGTGCCGCTCACGGGGAGACCTGGAGGGGAACATTCCAGACAGAGTGAATAGCAAGTACAAACCTCGGAAGTGGGCAGGGGCCTGACTCACTTGCCCCCGAACTGGGGATCGGGAGTATGGAGGGCCGTGGTGGAAGCAGGGAGCGAGCTGGCCGCAGGACCGTGCAGGCGCGGCTCAGCGTTCGAATGGCTGGGGCCTGGGCTGGCGGCGTGTTCGTTTTCCCTGCTTTTGAGAGCCAGATTTAAATTAGTGAACTTTATAGTCATATTTTTAGGAATGATTTTTGAAGGGGGTAAATGCAAATATAAAATTAGTTTCTCCCTCGTATTTATGAATGGGTTTGTATATCTATGTATTACAAACACATGCAAACATATACGGTTAGTCGTCTCTGTTTTTTTAATCTCTACAAATTCAAGGACTAAATCATTAAATAATTCTTTTTATAAATTATATATCCTCCAGTACTCCAGGTATGATATCTATTAAGGAAAAAGCTTGTTTGGGAAACCTAAAAAAAGCCCTTAGACTTGTTTTCTTTTGCTTTTTCGTTTATTCTGGAAATTGCAACATTTAGCATTTCGTAGTTAATTTAAAAGGATTACCTCTTTTCTTAAATGCTTAAGCAGGGAAGCAAGTTGTGGTTATTGATTTTTCTCGGCATGTATTCTGTGAAAGCTGTATTTGCTCCTTCCCCGGGGACCACACCCCTGAACCGCACGCTTGCTAGTGACAGCTCAGACCTCTGATACATAACCAAAGACCTTGCCTAATATCCTTGCAACTGCTCAGGGAATTTTTATTAAGTAAAAGTATCATTAGAGTAGACAGGATGATGAAGTTTAATGAGCATCTTTTGTGCATGAGAGTGTTAGTTTTGCTCTGCGAGAATCCTCATTTCTCCCCTCCAGTAGGGCATATAGCGAGTCTAGAATGTATGGGGTATTTTAAAATCTGCCTTATATTTTATATTTTTTTGTATAGCATAATATCGGCCCTAAGCCAGCTACGAATTTTTCTTGGCTATTTGTATGGATGCCTTTGGTCCATATATGTTCGTATTTTTGTTTTAAGACTGTGCGTTGGTGACAGAGCAGTGAGGGTTACAATGGGGGATATGAATGTGAAAGACACTGACATCCGTGAATTCTAAGTTGCCATTGCTTGGAGGTTTAATCTCCAAAAATTATTGCCTTTTGAATCAATGAGACTTATATGGGGATCTGGTAACTTGTTATTTTTTTCCCTCTTTAAGATTCAGCAATTTCTGTGCTAAGATTCTGTCACCAGCCCCTCATAGCTGCTAGATAGGATAAATAAAGATATTACAAATGCTTATTAATAATCTCGGCGTCACACTTTGTCCACAGATTTATTTGCAGAGATTTTAAATTTAGCAGCGTACCATAAGATTACAGATTATAAACAAAGTAATTTCTCTCCATTATTGTCACTGGCCATATACTTAGATTTTAAAATTGGTTCTTTTCTTGGTCTGTATAAGGACTTTCCATGGAAACACCCAAAACAACAGGAGGGAGGCAGATGACATGAGCAAATGACTTAAGAACAGCATATTGTACCTCTCATACCTGGCATTCTGAAACACAATATTTACATAGCACACAATGTGCTTCTAGCAGTGCCTCGAGTATATAGAATACAAAAGAAGTGAAGTCTGCAGTCCCTAACCTTAAGAAAATGGTAGACTTATTAAGAAGACAAAACTGAGAAATCCAAAAAGATGGGAGACAGAACAACTTGGTACATTAAGAGTGTGAACTTTGGAAGTAATTGCCTGAGTTTGATCCAGGCCTAAACTTTCTAAGCCTCTGTGTCCTCATTTAAAAAACGAAGGTAATAAAAGCCTCTACTTCATTGGATTGTCGTGACAGTGAATGTTGAATGAATGGTCGCCATAATCGTGATGTGTCGCTATCAAGGCACTGTATTGGTATTTCAAAACAACAAGCCAAGAGCCGGAATCGCGTTATGTATCATCAAGGACTTAATGGTGAAATCCTGATAAATCCCACAGTATTCTGTGAAGGCAGGAATTGAGGGGAAGGGGTGCTGTGAAGATCGTAAAAATATAGATAGGCTCTGAATTGCAGAAAGGACCCAGGCAGTAGTGACGCAGATCAGCAGAAAACAGAGCACAAGGAGAGCTGGCTGGCAGGAAAGCCTAATTCCAGGCCTCGGACTGATTCAGCCCTTGTATTTTTCACAGCACTCGAGTGAACTGAAGCCGGTCTGATTGTCAAAAGCACCTGCGAGGCAGACATGTGCAGATATTCCCACTTGCCAGTTAAGATAACAGATACTCTAGAAAGAGATGGACTCTGAGGTTAATCAGCTAATAGGTGGCAGGATTCACACTCGATCCATCCTCCAGACCAGTCTTACTTGTAGTCGGGTCTGTTAGTGAACAGAGAGATGGGGTCGGGCACGTTAAATGTTCTGTGCCACGTTCCAGGCTGATCCAGTGGGCAGTGAGTGCTGTTTTCCATGCATAAAACAAGGAGAGAGTATTCTGTCACTCACATGTAGGACACGTTAGAAGAGGGAATGGCTTAGCATCAGGGAGAGCAAAGAGGGGCCCATTTTAATCATCTAGTGTCCATGTGATACAGTAGGAGGAAATGAGAATGGATAAAATCATAGGATGACGAAAGTAAGAATCATATGGACACTAAATGATAAAGCGACTAACTAATCCACTCAGTTATGAATCTTTTGAGAAACTGATGAAAGCTGTGTTCTCTTTTGCTGACAAGGGCACATACAGTTTTACTTAGAGTTTCAAATCCTTCCCTGGTCCCAGGCTAAGAATGTCTGTTGTAGAGGAAGTGCCAATCACATTTGATTCATGTGGTGGCCAAAAAAAGATGCAGATGTCAAAATAACTTCAGCTTTGATCCCGAAGGTCTGGAGATGGAGAGGCTCAGCCCTGTGGACATTGGGGGAGGGAACGCTTATGTGGTTTGGTTGGGTTTAAGAGCTAAGTGTCCCAGTGGGAATAAGGCACAGCGGGGGTTGAAGATGGCCGTGACTTGGAAGGCTACTGCTTAGAGATCATCACTGAAGCTGTAAAGTCAGATGATCGTTCTAGGGAGAGAAGGCAAAGAGACAACAGCAGACACACAAGGACCAAAGAAGTGTCTGGAGAGAGAATGAGAACCAAGGTAGTGCATTGCAACCAAGGGAGGAAATTTTCAAGAAGGAATGCGGTGGCCCACAGCAGTCTTCAGTGCTGTCGCCGTGTAGGTTGTTGCGGGTCCTCAGGAGACCCTCGGATCCAACAGAAACAGTAAGAGTCATGGATCTTTTTCCTAAAAAATGAAGGCGCACATAGTAAATAAAATTAACCTATCAACAATATGTTAATGAAGCACATCATTGTGCTTAATATAATATTTGTCGCAAAATATATGCTGATTCTGGCGAGCTGGAATTTTTGCTGTGCGATTTTAGGTGTCAGCAGGCCAGAGTGTTCAGCCACGTGGTGCTCGCAATAACCAGATGCAGGCTGCTTTCACAGGATGCCTCGGAGGGCCCAGCCCGGTGACCCCAGCAGTCCGCAGAGTCATCTCATGATTGCTCCAGGGCTGCCGATTGGCGGGGATGCTTCAGGTGGCTGCTCAGGGCAGGGCCCGTTTCACAGGGACAGTGGAGAGAGAGCCCTTGTGGCCCCTCAGTCCCCGCTCACTCGTGTTCCAGGCAAGAGCACGCACAGACGCCTCTCGCCTTTGGCAGTCTCTTCAGCGACAGAGCCCGTTCATCAGACCCCCGAGCGAAACTGATCCCCTCCTGTCACATTACGTTAGGTTGTTCTTTGTTGGGTTTCCCCGCTCCTTAATCACCTCCCAAATAACATCTGTAAACCTCAGATTTCAGGGGAGAGAAGGTTTTCTGTGACTCTGCGCCATATGCTTCCTTCATTTTCTGGGTCGAGCAGATTGTCTGTGGGTGGCGACTGCCCCCTTTGTGACCTTGAGCCAGGCTCCCTTTGTCACTTTCAAGCTGGCATGGCCGGATTTCAGTGCCCACCAGAAACCTTTCTGAGAAGGGATCGGACTGTGTGCCCTGTGCACGGAGGCAGCGTCTGAGATGTGGAAGGGACTAGCCACCTTACTCAGCTGGAGTCGCGGACTTCCGTGGGAGCGTATGGCGACAGTGGCCATCCTGCAGCGCCTGCTGTGTGCCTGCCCAGACGAGACCTTCCCCACGTCTGAGGGAATCTTCACCAAAGCCCTGCAAGGTAGCTGTGGATTTGTATCCTCATCTTACAGACGAGGACGTCAGACTGTGGCGCGTTAGTCATCTCTCCCAAAGTCACGTTGTTCAGAGCAGGCAGGGTGTGGGGATGCAGAGCGGGGCGAAGCCTGATCCTCAGGGCAGGGCAGGACAAGTGCCACTTGAACAGAGGGCTGAGGGGATGTGCTGGTGTGGGAAGTGCCTTGTGTCAGGTTCTCGAGGATGGTTGGGATTTTCCCAGGTGGACGAGGTAGAAGGGCTGGGCCCAGTAAGGGAAGCTGTGTTCACCAGGTCCTGAGGGGGGAAGTATATCATGGGAGGATATGGGGTCGTCAGAAGGGCAGAACCCCAAAGACTGTGGGCTGTATTCATTCATTATGTTTTTTTATTTTCTGAATTTTATGATGCTTTGACTCGTATGGAGGTCGTGCTGGGTGGGGAGAGACTGCCCCTCCGAGGGCTCGCTAACCCCTAGGGATAGCAAACAGCTTGCTGCGAGTGTGCCTTTCACGTACACACCACCCAAGGCAAAGCCTCAACCCTCAGCCACATCCTCATCTAACTCACTCTCACCAAGACGATGTTTCCCCTGTTCCCAGTTACGGGCAGCTAGAGACCCACCCTGTGGCCCTGAGCCCACTGAAATTACTCACGCTGTCCCAGCCTGAACTCACTTGAACCACCTGCCCCGCCTCACCCTCCTTCTCATGAACCCGACCTGCAGGCTCTGTCACTCTGTCTGCCTCTTGACCGGCCCTTGTTCCTCCCCATGTGGCCCTGCGTGGTGTGGCGTGTCCCCTCCTCTCAGGAACTGCACATAATAAAACTTCTTTCAGTGCCATTGACCCCTCCACGTCATCACTCAGTGACCTTCTACGACCCTCTGTACGTTAATCCCAGATACATTCGACGCACGGTCCCTGAGTGTTGGCTTCAGAGAGTGGAATTGGCCGGGGTCATCTAGTCTTAACCTCTGTAGACAGGGGACAGGCGTCCCAATTGCTCCCATTCTTCTGGTAGAAACGGTTCTCTTTGTTCATTTGGACGAACTTTGTGCCGTTTCTGAAACTTAGTTTTTAACTTTTACTTCTTTTTAGTGAGCTACTACCCCCCCCAATTTTTCTTTTCTTTCCTTTTTTTTTTTTCCTGCTGAAATGAAGCAGAATCTTCCTGATAGGCTGCTATGTGTACAGCCCAGCGAGGTTGAGGTTCACTTACCGTATGAGTTTCCTATTGTTGCTGTAATAAATTACCATGAACTTGGTGGCTGAAACAGAACAAATGTATTATCTTACAGTCTTGAGGTCACAGTGTCCTCAAGCTTGCTCCCTCTGGAGGCTCTAGGGGAAAGTGCATCTCCTTGCCTTTCTGTCTTCTGGAAGCTATCTGCGTTCCTTGGCTGGCAGCCCCTTCCCCCATCTTTGAAGCCAGGAGGGTAGCAGGTTCAGATGTCCCTCTGACTCAGACACGCCCCTACCTCCCTCCGATAAGGACCTATGTGATTACACTAGGCCTGCCTGGCCAGTCCAGGTTAATCTTTCCAGCTCAAGATCCTTAACTTTATTACCTCTGCAAAGTCCCTTTTGCAATGTAGTATATTTACGGGTTTCAAGGATTAGGATGTAGACATTCGAGGGGCCAGTATTCTGCCTGCCCCTCTTAAAATGGAGGCCCCCTGGCTAATCACTGGGAGAGCCAGGAATGGAGACGCTTGTCCTTACCTCTCTGGCACAGCGACGTCTCCACATGGGAACGGCCGCTTAGTAAAGTGCCGACTTGCATCTGCCCACACAGCTGTAGGAGCAAAAGGATCATGCACAGAAAGAAGGGCAGTGTCACCCTGGCTCTGTGGTGACTCACCACGGAAGTGAGGTGCTGCGTTTAGCTCTGCCTTAGTTCTTTCTTCAAAGAGGATGAAAACCTTTCTTCCAGAGATGCTTGGGGATTTGGCATTGATAGAAAATACCATGTCATTTTTTTTTTTTTCAGAAGAAAAAGCCCTAAAGAAGTAAAAGAATCATCGTATAATTATCTGTAATCACTCTGATTAATTGCTGGCCACTTGCAATAGGTTGGCCATGGTGCCGGCTTATTTAACCACTGCTGCCACCCTATGCGGAAAACCACATTGTTTCTTACAGATAGAGAAACTGAGGCACGGTGAGGGTGAGGAATGCTCATCATTTGCCCAGAGTGAACAACTAGTAAGTGGAAAAGCCAGGATATAAATAGCAAGTCCAGGACTGCTGTCCCTCTGGCCCCTTCCAGTGACCTGCTGTGTAGCCCCCGGGAAGTTCAGGCACACAGCGAGGTCTGCATATAAAAAGGCAGGAATGGAAACATTGGAACATTTTGTTTCCTTCCTCAAAAGAGGAGCCTTGCTGGCTTTTGCACCCCTTCTGAAAAGACCTTGCTAGAGCATCACCGTCAGGGCCCGGGTAACCTCTACCCCTTGCAGGAAGCTTCCATGCTTGCCCGCTCCAGACGGGGTGCGTAGCAGGCCCTTCTCCTTCCTCCAACCTCGTTTTTGTTGATACCACTTTGGGGTTCCAAGTGCGTGAACCACAGTGTTGTATTTCTGCATATTTTCGTAGTCTTCACAGGTTGACAATGTCTGTGAGACAGAACATGTATGTTTTTTCCCTTTCGGGGATAAGGGCTTGGAGAGAAGAGAGAAACGGGAAGCTTTAAGGAAGCTGTGTAACTGAAGACCCTAGGGCCCTGTGAATGCAGCGCAGACTCACTGCCAAGTGGGAGGAGCCTGAAGACCAGGGCGCCCCCTCAGGGGCATGTCCCACTGTTCCACTAAGCCCCTGGCTTGGGAAGGGGCGCCCTGGGAGGAGAAGGGCAGGGCTGGGGAGGGCGAGGGTTTCAGAGAGTGTGACAGAGGTGAGGAATACAGCCTCCGAGTCTGCTGTGGCTCAGCGTTCCCCTGGCTGTGTCACGTGCCTGGGGGAGACGATTGGGGGGTGCGATGGAAGGGAACACTCAGGTTGGATCCTCTCCCGAGATCATGCAGGGTAATCTTCCCATCTCAAAATCCTTAAGTTAGTCACCACTGCAGACTCCCTCTCGCCAGGTGAAGTGATTGGGACAGGGATGTCCCTGGGGTTGAGCAGCCACAGCAGTGAGGCAGGAATGGCTGGACTTTCCTGTGCCAAACCAATGGTTCTTTACCTCGGATCCAGGGCCCTGGGCGTCCATGACAGGGACTTCCGGGAAAAGTGGCACTTTTTAAAATGTGGGAGGAGGCGGCTATGTGGGTTTAAAGACCCATTTTCCTGAGTAGCAGGCTTTCTCGAGGGAGGAGGCGTTTTTCCTGTGGGGGCACAGGGTGGTCCACGGTCAAGCTGGGTGGGCCTACACCTCTCTCTCCATTAGGTTAGCAAAAATTGTAAGCCAGCGTACAGAACTGAAAGCTAACCTGCAGGCTCTGATGTAACCTGTCTGGGACACGTGGTACCTCCTTGATCCAAGAGGTGGCCCTCCCCTTTACCCGTTGAGCAGGCCCAGTACCTGGCTGGATGTGCGTTCTCCAGCTCACGGGTTGTCTGCTGCGAGCCAGACTCTGTGTTTCAAACTCCTGGGATGCAGACACCCATCTTCATGGTCACTGCTGGTCGAACCTGCTCAGGCCCTTCTGAGGAGACGCCCGGAAGCCTCTGGAGAAGATCGAGCACAGGACGACCTATCAAAACCCTAGTGTCCAGCTTTCCCTAAGCTCTCAGTCAGTTGGCCAACTCTGTGTGCCAGGTCCAGCCCTCAGCCCGTCCACCCCGGTGTCAGCGGGAGCATCAGTACATGCCAAGCAGTGCCGCACCGTGCACCTGGCAAAATGCAGACACCGGGAGAGGGCGTCGACTCCCGAGCGGACCTTAGGGCAAGGGACACCTCCTGAGGAGGGGTCTGTCTTCATGTCGACCCTTGTTCATTTGGCACGACGCGGTTGCAACAGGCGGAGTCGGACAGTGCCTTTTCTCTGTGGAAACTGAGATGCCTACCAGGCTCTCGTGGGGACACAATTATATCAATAAGGGGAGTTGAGGTTGAGCCGGATTTATTTTAGGGTAGCTTTTAATTTAGTTTAATCAGAATTACTCATAAATTTTCGATTAATTACTATGTGCTGTTCAGTTCAGTCCTCTCAGCCACGGAGCTAGTTTGCTCTGCGATGAATGCCATCGGCCTTAATCGTAGGACACTTTGTCAACATTTAATCAGCGGTACTTATTAACATGACATTGATGTGTGGTCGCCACCCCAGCACTATCAATCATGGGTGAGAAGCCAGCGTGAGTTTGGACGCCATTGCTCTCTGTCACATTATCCAGCCCCTGGGCTTTTAGGCCCAGCATGATGCTCACTTTTCACTAAGTGGACACTCTATCTCTTCAGTTCGACCCAATTTTTGTCACTGTCGACTTAAACACTCACAGCCTTTGGAGCTGCAGTCTGGAGCGGCTGGGCTGAGCATGGTCAGTCCTCACAGTCCTGAACCTCTCTGCTGTTTTCACAACCTGCCCAAGGAGTGTGAAATTCCAAGAGACTTGTCCAGAATTGGACCTCATGGAGCGTTGTGTGTGTGTTTGTAAGAGAATCTTTAATTCTAAAGCACAGTGTATGACCCAGAGAAAGCAGAAGTGATGTATTGGTCTTCTGTGGCTTACCGAATATTCCTGGACATGAATCTGTTATTTAAATCTCTACCGATGAAGCTTGTCCTGTGTTAGTTAAGGTACATCTCACGGTTTCTCCCTCTCTCTTTTCAGTCTCTACGGCAGACACATGCAGGCAAATCCAGAACCGCCGAAGAAAAATAATGACAAAACGAAAAAGATCAGCCGGAAGCCTCTGACAGCCAAGAACAAATGAGGGGTTGGCATGGGCTGGACTTCCGGTCACTTCGCTCGTTATTACTTCTGTTCTCTTGCTCTGTCCCACGATCAATTATGGTTGACCCTTGAGCAACGTGGGTTTGAACTGAGCGGGTCCATTATATGCAGATTTTCTTCAATAAATTCTGCAAATGTATTTTCCTAATGATTCTCTTAAGATTTTCTTTTTTCTAACTTTGGTATAAGAATACAGTATATAATATGTATAACATACAAAATAGGTGTTAATAAACTGTTTACGTTAATAGACAGGAGGCTATCAGTAGTAAAGTTTTTGGGGTGTCAGGTTATATGTGGATTTTCAACTGCGTAAGGGGGCGGCACCCCAACCCTCACATTGTTCAAGGGTCAACTGTACAGTGTATATCTCTGAATGTGTGTGAGTGCATGTGTTTCTTTTCATATTTTTCTTCCTACTGCTTACCAATTTTTATCTTTTAATTTCTTTTGGTAGGTAGTAGATTTTTATAAGTTTTAAAAACCCTTTCTTACCTTAAAAATTACCAAAGGCAGGAAACAAAGCTCTGATTCAACTGCTAATTCCGTAGTAGGCACTGATTTCAGCTCCTTGAATAGATGCTCGTAAAGTCGCTGCTTATCAAAAGCATAATTAAAATCACGTAATCGTTTAAATGTCACAGCACTGTTCACGCTTCTGTTTATTCATGTAATTCATTCTTTCGCCTTATTAAAAATTTTCCTTCGCCACTGAGATATTATGTTAACTTTCCTCACCTACGATTTTAATAAAATCTTGAATTTGCACAACGTGTTGCCTCCTGAATACAGAACAATCTGACTTTGGGGTGTATACACATTTTTGTTTACTCTTTTTCCCAAAATTAATCTTGTCCACTTTTATTGGTTGTAGATGATAAACCCTGAAACTTCTCATGAAAAAAATGCAAAATTAAAGTTAGTTTCTTCTCACGTTGATTTGTCAGTTTTATTTTATTTTTTTTCTTTGAAGACTGTTGCTAAATTAGGAAGGAGGAGAAAAACAAATCTCCGGGAGCTTCTGCCAAAGGTTTTTGGAAAGCAGTGTTTCTCAGCTGAAGAAATGATGACTTCTGCCCATGGCTGGTAGTCAAGAGCTGTGCAGTGGGAGAGAGAAAAAAAAACTCGAGTTTCTTGTCACTGCAGGAAATCGGCTCATAGCAAAGCATTCTTCTAAGGGATTTCAGTGATGCCAGAGAAGTTGTGTAAATCTGCACACTGTACACCACGCCCGTGTGGAAACTGCATTTGCAGAGTCATTCAGCGACCGATTGTTTAGCAGCTGTGATAGACAGTTTTGTTCTTATCAGCGGTAACATGTATGTAAGTGAGAACACATCTGAGCAGAATTTTTGTGCTAACAAAGAGGGCTGCCAACACCAAAATGCCTGGAAACAAACGGTGTGTGAAGATGTGACATACTCTCAGACGGATGGTGGTGGCTCCACGTTTGAACGCTGTAGACCAGGATCACAGGACTATGTAAAAATGCCAGCATCAAAACACAACAAAAAATCCTGAGTTACTTAGGAAATGTTTGAATCAGAGAGGCTGCCGATCAAGATCTGCACTTCTTATTTCTGGATCACTTGCTGATAGGGCATTTGCTGCAGGAAGAGGAGTCCCCAGGTGCTATCACCTGGTTGGGGGCGAGGGTTGGTGTAACTTTTCTAGGCGTAACCTTTGCCTCAGCCTAAAACTTTAAATTGATTTTTTTTTTTTTAGCTTGTGAAATTGCGGGAGAAAGAACAATGCCTTTCTTGTTAATTGTAAAGACCATCTAAAATTGAACTAGCAACAAAGCAAAATAGCATATATGTGATAAAATGGGGGAATCTAAACTCATTAGTAATAAAAAAAATCAAAGCAAAAATAAGAAATGCGTAACAATGAAAAGTGCAAATATTTCAAGATAGTATTAAGGGCTAGAGGACTAACATGCGACAATCATTCTCATGCACTGCCATTGGGGATATAAATTTCTATATAAGTGACAGCAATTTGAAAATAAGTAGCAACACTTTTTCTGCAAAAAGATATTTGTATTTGAAGATACTAGTTTTGATAACTGGGAGAGTAAAGGAATGGAATAAAAGGTTATGAATTTTTTTTTTAAGAATTTTGGTTTTTTTCTGTCTCTGATTCAATTTTCTACAATATTAATTGTTTTTAAATTCCCATCCTTTATCCTTTTCCCTTTGGCAGCCATCGACTTCACTTTTATCTGTGGGCCTATTTAGTTCCATTTATTTATTTATTTTTTTTTTTCAGATTCCACATATAAGTGAAATCACGGTATTTCTCTTTCTGTCTGATTTATTTCACTTGGCATAATACCCTCTAGGTCTATCCATGTTGTTGCAAGAGATAAGATTTTATTCTTTTTTATGGCTGAGTAATATTCCTATATACATACATACATACATACATACATACATACATACGTACATACATACATACACACACACACACACAAACACACACACACACACACATCATTTTTATCCATTTATCTGTCGATGGACATCTATGTTGCTTCCATCTCTTGGCTCTTGTAAATAATGCTGCAGTGAACATACGGGTGCATATATCTTTTTGAATTCATGCTTTTGTTTTCTTCGGATAAATACCCAAAAGTAGAATTTCTGGATTGTATGGTAGCTGTATTTTTAATTTTTGAGGATCCTCCATACTGTTTTCCGTAGCGGCTGCATCAATTTACCATCCCACCAACAGTGAACGATGGTCCCCTTTTCTCCACATCCTCACCAGCACTTGTTATTTGTTTGTTTATTGATGATAGCCATTCTGACAGGTGTGAGGCGATGTCTCATTGTGGTTTTAATTCGCATTTCCCTGTTTATTAGTGATGTCATGTGTCGGTTGGCCATCTGTATGTGACATTGGGGGAAATTTCTATCCGAGTCCTCTGCCCATTTTTAATCAGATTGCTTTTTTGGTGTCATATGAATTCCTTATGTAATTTGATCACCATTATTTAGTTCTCCCCCTCCTCATCCTCCACCTCTGGCAACCACAAATATTTCTTTTCTATGATTTTTTTTTTTTTTAAGATTCCACAAATAAGTGAGATCATACTAAATTTGTCTTTTTCTGTATGACTTGTTTCCCATAGCGTAATGCCTTCAAGGTCTATCAGCGTGGTTGCAAATGGTAGGGTTTCCTTATTTTTTTGTAGCTGAGTAATAGTCTATTGTATTTATGTACCACGACTTCTTTAACCATTTATGCATCAGTGGACACTGAGGTGGTTTTTGTGTCTCGATAATTGTAAATACTGCTGCCTTAATCAAGGGGATGCAAATATCTCTTGGACATAGTGTTTTCATTTCCTTCAGCTGTATTTCCATAAGCAGAATTGCTGGATCATATGTTAATTCTATCTTTAATTTTTTGAGGAATCTCCATACTGTTTTCTATAGTGGCTGTACCAGTTTACATTCCCACCAACAGTGCATGAGGGGTCCCTTTTCTCCACATCCTCATCGGCATTCTATTATCTCTGATCTTTTTTTATAATCATTCTACCAGGTATGAGGTGATGTATTTTTTTTCCCCAGGGGAAAAAAGTTCTTTGTATTAAAACTGGGAACTTTCCCTCTAATTTTAAGATCCTGTTGTGGTTTTGATTTGCATTTCCTTGATCATTAGTGATGTTGAGCACTTTTTCATGTACCTGATGGCCATTTTTTTATCTTTGGAAAAATATTTATTCAGGTGCTTTACCATTTATTTATTTGGATTATTTGTTTTAAGGATGTTGGGTTGTATGAGTTCTCTATATAATTTGGCTTTAACCCCTTATCATGGTTTGTGAATGTCTTTTTCCCACTCAGGTTGTCTTTTCATTTTTGTTGATTGTTTCTTTTGCTGTGCAGAAATTTTTAAGCGGCATAGTCCCACTTGTTTATTTTTTGTTTTGTTGCTTTAGGTGTCATATCTAAAAAAATCATCGCCAAGAACCATGTCAAGAAGCCAAGTTTTATGGTTTCTGGTCTTTATAAGTCTTGATCCATTTTTAGTTAATTTTCGTGAATGAGATAGAGGTCCAGTTTTATTCTTTTACATGCAAATATCACATTTTACCAGCACCATTTTTTGAAGAGAACTGTGTTTTCTCCATTGCATATTCTTAGCGTCCTTGTCAAATATTAGTTGACTGTATATGCAGAGGTTTTTTTCTGAGCTCTCGATTCTGTTCATTGGTCTGTGTGTCTTTTTTTTTCTTTCTTTCTTTTTCTATTTTGTTTTTATTACTATGGCTTTATAATACAGCTTGAAATCAGGAAGTGCAATACCTCCTGTTTTGTTCTTTCTTGAGATGGATTTGGCTATCCAGGGTCCTTTGTTGTTAAATATAAAGTTTAGGATGGCTTTTTCTACTTCTGTAAAAAATGCTATTGGAATCTTAATATGGATTGCATTAAATTTGTATATGGCTTTGGGTAGTGTCAACATTTTAACAATATTAATTCTTCCAACCCATGAACACAGGATACCTTTTCATTTATTTATGTCTATTTCAATTTCTTTCATCGATGTCTTGTAGTTTTTAGTATAGAGATCTTTAACTCTTGATTAAATTTATGCTTAAGTATCTTATTGTTTTTGATGCTGTTTTAAATGAGATTTTTTTTTAACTTCTTATTCAGATAAATTCATTGTTACTGTACAGATATGCCACTGATTTTACATGTTAATTTTGTATCCTGCAGCTTTACTGAATCCATTGATTAACTCTATCAGTTTTGAGTAGAGTGTTTAGGATTCTTTATGTATAAAGATTATCTGCAAATAGAGACAGTTTTACCTTTTTCTTTCCAATTCTGACACATTTCTTATTCTTGCCTGATTGCTCTGACTAAGACTTCTAGTAGTATTTTACATATGAATGGTGGGCGTGAGCACCCTTAACTTTTTCTTGATCTTAGAAGAAAAGCTTTTCATCTTTAAGTATGATTTTAGCTATGACCTTGTCATATATGATATTCATTATGTTGAGATATGTTTCTTTTATACGTAATTTGTTAAGAGGTTTTATCATGAATGGATGTTGTTTTGTAAATGCTTTTTCTGCATCTGTTGAGATGATCATGCGAATTTCCCCCTTTGTTTTATTAATGTGATGTGTACATTTATTGATTTGTGTATGTTGAACCATCCTTGCATTCAGGGATGAATGCCACTCGATGTTGGTGAAGATTCTTTTAATGTGCTGCTCAATTCAGTTTGCTAGTATTTTATTGAGACTTTTTTTCATGTGTATTCATCAGAGATGTCGATCTGTAGTTTTCTCATAATGTCCTTTTCAGGGTAATGGTTTCCTCATAAAATGAGTTTGGGAGTGTTCCTTCCCCTGATTTTTTGGAAGAGTTTGGGAAGGATTGGTGTTAATTCTTATTTAAATGTTCAGTAAAATTCACAAGGGAAGCCATCTGGTCTTGGGCTTTCCTTTGTTGATTTTTTAAAATTATTTTTACTGATTCATTCTCCTTACTAGTAACTGATCTGTTCCCATTTCCTATTTTGTCCTAATTTATTCTTGGTAGGTTGTGTGTTTCTAAGAATTTTTCTATTCTCAGTTGTCCAGCTTATTGGTGTATAGTTGTGCATAGTAGCTTCTAATGTTTCTTTATTTTTCTGCGGTGTCAGTTATCATATCTCCTCTTTCATTTGTAATTATGTTGATTTGAGTCCTCTGTTTTTCTTGGTTAGTGTAACTAAAGGTTTGTCAATTTTATTTATCTTTTCAACGAACCAACTCCTAGTTTGGTTAATCTTTTCTATTGTTTGCCTGTTCTCTATTTCATTTACTTCTGCTCTGATCTTCATTATTTCCTTCCTTCTGCTGACTTTGGGTTCAGCGTGGTGCTGTGCTGGCCCGGGGGAGGGACAAGGCAGCCAGCGTGCAGCTGCTCCTCCTTCCTTTCTGACATTGTCTTCTTGGTCTCTGAGGTGCAGGGGATGCTTCAGCCTCACCCCATGTCCTGGGATTTTCTCAGTGGAGTCTTGTCCATTAATAACTTTCAGATGTTATTCTTGCGATGGGACTCAAAGTCAGAAATGACTTACATCGCCATCTTGGTGACATCATGCTCTCCAAAAGGTAGCTTTTTAACCTTTTTAGAACATCGATGAGATTGGTCGTCATCGGCCATGCCTTTCAGTCTCCCAAGGTAACCTCTACTCCAGTGCACTTAGCCTCTGTGGGAACCCCTGTGCTTTTTTTATTCCTTGTTTGAAATGTTTTTCCGTGCACTTCTCTTTATGTAAAGCAGTGGCCTTGCCCCGGTGCCAGATACCTTAGAGGTGGTGCGTGAAATGCTTCTGTGCGTGTAGCTGCATCGGTCCTTGAAACTACCTTGGGAGGCGGGCCGGGTGCATCGTTTGGGGATTGCGTGGTGGTTCTGAGATCTGAAAGAGAAGTGTTTCTCTTTGCTAGAAGATAAATGTTCTGTTTATCATGGGTCTTGATTTTTTTTCAGTTAATGTAGGAACAAGTAGACAAGGCAGAAGCAAGTGGAAAAGGTTGGGGTTGGAGAGAGAGGGTCATAGTAGAGTTTTTTGTTGTCGTTGCTGTTGTTGTTTTTCCTGCAAGATTGCAGAGACTTTATTTTGAACCTCCGAGAAGGGGCGGTGGTGCACAGGACCGTTTGACCACAGAATCACGTTTTCACTGACCATTACAGCACACCTGTTACCTGTGGAACTCACACTGGGATATGTTTTCTACGGAAGCAAGCAACTGGCCTGGAGTCACATCACATTGACTCTGTGCAATAAAATCTAGTTGGAAACCACTTTGCATTGGTAAATCCTCACTATGATGAGATAGAATAGATATAGAATGAAAATCATATGATTCCAGAAGGAATCGGGTTGTCTCAGTCACTGTGTCAGTAATTAACTACTGAGATATTGAACAGAAGCTGACCCTAATTTTCTGTTTTTACTCTTGCTAACGCTCACATACTATAAGTTTTAAATACTTTTTGTTACATTGAATTGCAAAGGTAAGTCTCTGACAGTTAAGTTTGTAGGAAATCTTCATAATCATAAGATCCCACACGTACTTTTTACAGAATCTCTGGGCTCTACCTTCCAAAGGTAACCAGAACTGCGGACTTCACACCATCTCCCTCCTCCCTGGTCCAGACCGCCCTCGCTCCCCACCCGGAGTACTGCGGGGTGCTCCAAAGCTGCCTGCTGTCACTCCTGCTCTCTTGCCGTCTGTGTCTAACGGCGATTCTTTGAGCACAGACACCGGAACACACTTCTGCTCAGAATCTACCATCGGGATTTCCTTTCACTCAGCGAAAGCCCAGCTACCCCGGTCTGCACAGTCGTGCATGATCCGCCTTCCCCGTCCTCCTCCTACTTTTCACGCTCACTCCCCACCACACTGGCCTCCAGGTTCTTCCCACTTCAGGGCTTTTGTTCCCAGAGGGTGCTCCTCCCAAGGACAACTCCCTCACCAACCTCAGATCTTTATCAAAAAGTCACTTTCCTAGATTCCGCATATAAGTGAAATCATACGGTATCTTTCTTTCTCTGACTTACTTGACTCAATCTAGGGAACAAAAAGAACAAACTAATTAAATTAAAAACAGACTCACAAATATAGTAGATAATTTGGTGATAGAGGGGAGGGGGTTGGGAGGCTGGGAGAATAGGGTGAAGGGTTAAAGAAGTACAAATTAGTAGTTGATAGATGGTCACGGGGATGGGGAGCACGGCAGAGAGAATGCAGTCAGCATTAACATGATGGCTAGGTGGAGGGCCAAGGGAGGGAGGGAGCAGTTGGGGAGATCGTTTTATGAACTATATAGATATCTAACCAATGTACTGTATACTTGAAACTAATTTAAATAAATTTAAGAAAAAGTCGCTTTCTCAGGCCCGCGTGACCACCCCATTTTAAAAGGCAGCTTGTTTTGATCACTGCCTGTCTCCTGCCCCCAGAGTGTAAGTTCCATCCTCCTAGAATGAAGTCTCCATGAGGAAGGCAAGCTGCAAACTGGGGCCCGTGCTCATTTCCGTAAAGAAAGTCATTTCCATCGTTGACGTGTCGTCTCTGGCTCCTTTTCCATTGTCGCAGCCGGGCTGGCTCGTCGTAACACAGACTGTCACATATTTTGGCCCACACAGCTGAAAATATTCACTATCTGGCACTTTACAGAGAAAGTTCACTGATAATTAACTATTATACCCCCCAGCACTTAGAACGGTGGCAGCTCCATAAATATTTGTTTAATGGAATTCAGTACTATGTGGATCATATAAGGCCAAATAGCATTAAGGAAGAAGGAAGGAGAAAATCTTAGATGGTCCTTGAGGCCATGAGGCCACTTTACCCGAATCAGATTTCCATAAGGGAAAAATAACCTCTGAGTATTATCACTGAGATTTAACCCTGTAAAAGTTCAAACGAACGTTTACCTGACTTTTGGCTTCTCTTGTAATGACCTATTCGTTGCATACTTAATGATTTAAAAACCTTCCTTAAATAATTATGGATTTCTTGTGTAGGAGCTTGGACTGGAAGGGCCCTGCGCCCAAACTTACCTGTCTTGAGTCTAACGTTGGGTCCAAAAGGCTCTGGTCCGTGTGAGTCAATTTCAAAAGAATCTGTAGCTCTTCACCAAAATATACTTCTCTGGGAGATGGTTAAAGATGGCAGGATTGGCAGCCCAAGTATTACTGGTTTCTCTTCTACCTGGACACTTTGTGACCTCAAATTAGGCATTAGCCATTCATATGTATCTTCCTCCGTCTAGAATATGATCATAATATCCTACTACCCATATATAATTAATCATATAATCACACGTATGTGTGTATGTAAGTCTGTCATTTATCTTCCCATTTATACTTCAGAGACCCCTGTACTCTTTAAAAATGTCTGTTTTCTATTATTGCATATAAATATTTTGTGATATCTCTTCATTCTTATTTCATACATAATAGAATTTGGTAACTTGCCATTGCTTAATTTTCTCCTTCATTTGCTGTGTTACTATAGCTCATGTACTGAGGGACTTCCATGTATCAGGTCCTTCATGGTTTCTTTTATTCTTACTCAGTGGCCTCTTCATTTTATGGGAAATTGTGCCTCGGAGAGGTTAAGGAACATCCTTAAGGGACAAAAGTGGTAGAGCAAGGATGGGAAAGAAGTTGCTTTTGACTCTAGAGCGAAGGTCCTTTCCTCAGTCCCACATTGTCACTCTGCTGTTAAGCAGGGATCCCTTAGTGTCTCCAAAAGGCAAGTTTCCCTCCCTGTCACCTCTTAAATTTCAATTTCTGCATTTTGAGTTCTTGAAATGTTCATTTTATTAACACATTTCAGTCAGTACATGATGACAGCCAGGTTAGCGAAGCATCGTCCCATTGTGTACATGCTGGCCCTTTGGTTTCTACGCCTCTGTTCCCCATGCTTGGTAAGGTGACAGCATCTCTCTGATGGCCGAGTGATGTATTGACCCAAGCAGATATGCCTCACTCCTGAGAATTGCTCTGCCCTTTTCCTGTCTTATCCAGAAACGCATCACTTCACACACTGTCCCATCAAGGAAAGATTTTATTCTAAAGGGGATTCTCTCACGTGACACAGCCAAAGAGCAGTCCCCCCTGAAATAGGTGGCAAGTAGCTTTGGGTTTTGTTTCTAAGCCATTTTGGCTGGCATGGCCAGAACCCCTGTGGCTTTGTTTTCAGTGGCTCAGTCGGACACCGAGGAGAGACCCATCGTGTACTCACCCTGGGCCCTCCTACCTGGCAGAGTACCTGGAGCATATTAGACATAGGTATTGTTTGGTGAATGCATGCCGTCTCTACTGGATATTTCTGATGTCTTGTTGCTATGTTACCTAAGCATTTACACTCATTTTATTAATGGAGAGGCTTGTCTTTCTGAAGAATCGGGTGGTACACGTAATCAGTTTTCAGAGTCGGGTGAGAACTCAGTGCTATCAGAAAAGACCTCGGATTAGGAAAACCACTCACCACCTGCTGCTTGGGGAGTGTGTCAGCCCCTGGCCATCGGTTACACAGCTGACAGCGCACACTGCTCAAACGCGTGCTCTCCCACGCCAGAGAGCATCTCCGTTCTCACGTTCACCAGACTCACCTCCCCTGCCCCTGGAGGCACCGTCTTGATGCCTCTACCTCCCAGCACGCCTGGAAGCTGACGTTTCCTGTGTACAGGTGTTGTCAGCAGAGCTGGCTGGTCGCTACCCCGGGAGGAAAGCAGCTTCCACTGGACTGGCAAACAGCTGAAAGCGGGCACAGCAGCCCAATCCATTGAGAACTCCCCCCGAGTACCTGCCAGAGTGTCCCTGCCACGCCAGGCGGATGGTCTCGCTGCCCGTGTGGGCTGCTGGATTTGTCACCGCGCAACCAGGATTTTATTAGACCAGCTGCGAGACCACGGTTTCCGTCAGGGAAGACCCTGCCTGAGACACCTCTGAACTTGAGAGTGTCCGACCACTGAAAACTCCGGCGCGGGCTAGAGCATTGCTGCTGTCTTGTCAGCATCCGCGATGGAAAGGATTTGGGCCAAAGGCAGTAGAAACCATACCTGATCTGAAAGCAAACGGTATGGGAGGGGGTGGTTTAAATTGCAGGTGTGCGGAGGACACACTGGGAGACGCCTGGGCTCCCGCGGGCTGGGAAGAGGCTGCTGTGGGTCTGACCGCCCACGTTCGTGGAGACGTTCACGTGGGCTTTCCTTGGACGTACATCGTCTGCCCTGGGTCCCAGGCTGGGTTAAATAGGGTGACCGTAAAGTTTCATGTCCCCCGGAACCTCAGAATGTGACTTATTTGGAAATAGCCTTTGCATAGGTCATTAAGTTAAAATGAAGTCATACTGCCCCCAAATCCAGTGACTGGTTTTCTTATAAAAAGGCCATGTGACGACATGGGGATGGGGGATACAAGAGAAAGCAGGCCAGGCGACAGTGGAGGCAGGATTGGAATGACCCACCTGCCAGGATTTCCAGCAACATCAAAAGCTGGAAAAGGCAAGCGGGGGCGGGGGGGTGCTCCCCCAGAGTCCGAGGGCAAAGCCACTGCTGACACCTGGGTTTTGGAATTCTCACCTCCAGATCTGTGAGAGAACGCATTTCTGTGGGTTTCAGCCACCGAGGTGGCAGGACTTTGTCACAGCAGCCACAGGCAAGGAACATGGGCATCGAGAAGCAGCCCGGAACAGATGCGGGCTGTTTCACGGGAGAAGCCAGCTGTGATTGCCCCTCTGATCTGAACGGAGAAGCCGGAGCAAAGCAAGGCTGTCTGCGGTTTCATTCTGTCCTTGGCTGACCCAGAATGTGTGTGGTCAGCGCACTAGGGCCCAGTGCGCCAGCCTGGACACCGAGTCCCACAAATGCTTAGGGAGATGCCTTACCCCGTTCCTACCTGTGTCCCCAGCTCCCCAGTCAAGAACCCCAGTGATTCCTGTTTCATCAGGTAGCTTCTTTTGCAGCAGAAAAAGATGACAATGGAATTCTGAGGAAAGAAAACCTTTACGGTCACCTCATTAAAAAAATCTTATTCTATTATAAGTGTTAGATGACATTCTGTATTCCTACTTATTTTCTGATCCAGAGCTATAAACAAAGACAAAAAGAATCAATATGAAAAGTTCTATTTTTTTTGTCCGCACTGACATTATATTTTTCTTGTTGCCTAGGTAAGGCTAAGTTTATCTAGTTTTACACAGAAAATGAAAAGCTCTCATCCAACTGCCCCCTGAAAAACTTCCACAGTGGGTTTGTGATAATAGAAGCGATTCATTGACTCATTCGTCAAAGAACATTTAGTGGATATATGTGGAATACGTGCTCCTCCTAAGATTATCTCTGGCAGGATATGTATTTAACACAGCAGAGGTCGCCTCTTTGGATAGAAACTGGGGACTGACTTTTCACTGCCCACCTTTTAAAAGATTATTTACATGTATTAAATACTTAAAAATATATACATTTACTTTTACCATGCTGATGGTTTCTCTAAAATAACAAAATATTTATTGAGCATGCATTACATCATAGACACTGTGCTAGTTATGGAGTATGCAGTTTTATACAAAGCAGAAACCATCCCCGCCCTCATGGAATTTAATAGTCTAGTCAAACTGGAGACACCATCTGTAAACTAATATTCACACGAAGAATTATGTAACTACCAATTTGATAATCCAATGAAAGAGAAGAATTCATTGCTGGAAGAAGACTAATTCGAGGGACCAAATAAGATGAGACCATCACCGAAAACCCGAGAGGGTGGCTTTGTCTGAAGGGAAGGAAAAGTTCACCAGACGAGAGGGGAAGAGAGTTCAGGCTGGAACCTCGAGCAGAAGAGGAACTGGGACGTTTCTCAGACTGGGAGAGTGGAGAGGCGGGCGAGGCGAGCAGGGACCAGCTCACACGGGGTTTTCGTTCATCCAGCAAATGTTCGTGGAATGTGCACCGCGTACCCCGTTCTGTCCCGGGGCTGGAACCACAAGCAGTAAGCAAACAGGGCTTTCCCTGCCATCTCATGGAGCTTGGACTTCCTTAAGAGCCCAGAGCGAGTCCACTGAAGGATCTGAAATAGAGATTTCATGCAACCTGATGTGGACATTTGGAAGGCCACTTTGGAGAAGCGGAGAACAGATGTTCTAGCTACCTTGGCACAGCACCTGGACAGCGAGCTTTGTCAGGCCACTTTGCTGGGCGAGGGCCAAGGTTAATATTACCAGTAATTCTTTTACCAGCCTTGGCAGCATGGCGGCCATTCTACCCCACAGCTGTGGTGTGTCCGTCCTGAAAAAGGTCTTTCTAGGAAACTGAAAATTGACAAAGTGGGTTTCATCTGGTGGTTTTGACCAGTAACTTTAAAAAAAGGTAAAATTTGTTTTACCAGGAAGATCAGTTAGCACAAATTAAGTTCCCCATTGCGACGTCATTTAACAACAAACTGTCATAAACTCAGGGCCACTTACGGACGGCAGAATAAGACTACGCACCAAATCATCACACCGAGTCGATCAACAATATCCCTCAGAACGTTTTTGCCGTTTTACTCTTCAGGGTCACTAACCTTCCCGGCAGCACATTGATTATTTTTTCCTTCATGGTTTCTGACTGCAAGAGAAGAGGGATCACCAACTTTATAGAGATCATCTGTATGCATTATAAAAGAATGCTTTCCACATTTACATTTTTTATATTTTTCTTAAGAAATGCTTCCTTGCATATAGTTAGCAACTTATGCTGTTCGTTATATATGGAGATGAGTAGAGAGAGAGATCAGTTCCCTACTCAGCCAATTTAGTTTAATCAAAGCTTTGAGAAATCAAGGATTACCATCTTACCCACATCCCCTGCCTTCTTAAAAAAAAAAAAAAAAAAAAAGGATTATAGTGTGAAAACAGGATTTCAGAGGAGCTTGAAGGATTCATTCAGGCAGTTTTCAGAGATCCTCTCGTCCAACCCATGCACTGGGCAGGTGATGAAGTGGAGAAGGCCCACACCTGTCCCTTCTGTCCCTTCACTGAGGAGTCAGGTGACAGGTGATCTGGCGTGAGGGGAGCGCTCAGAGTTGCCAAAGGGACAGCGTCAGTGGCCCGAGAACGTGGCGTGCCGGGGCGCTGAGCCCTCAGCCGTGTCGCCGCCAGTGTTGTTGATCACAGCGGACGCGAAGGCCCTCCCACCTCCATACCTGGAGCGGACGTAACAGGATATTTATTCGGCTAATCCCAGAGATTTGTGAGGCGCAGGGAAACACAACCCCCAAAGCAAAAACAAACCCCCTTTATTAGTTATTAGAGCAAAATCAAGCAAAAACTCTTCTAAAGATGGACATCGTTTATTGGAAAAACCTAGAGAAAGTTCAAGTACAGTCAAAGACTGTGGAAATGGACCTGGTGGTTTCTTACACATTTTGAAGAGTGCCTAAAGTGGAGAACTGTATTTGAGTAAAAATCCACCTGACCCAACTTGACAGCCACATGTGCTGTCAGCAGGCTCTCTAGGCCGGTGTGTTCATGTCGGGACTAGATGTCCTTCCGAAAGTAACAAAGAGGTAGAAAGACAAAGGGGGCAGTCTCTCATTTTACCTGGCCCCTGATATGTACCTGGATTTGTGTATGTTGTTTCACCCAAATTTCACAAGTCCCAGCATCATACAATAGTGTTAAACAATAGGTTTGCATATCTCAGTTCATTGCTCTTTCTCATGGCTGCAGGATGGGTTAAACATTCAGCCTGGTTGAAATGCACAGAAGCATCATATTTTAGCTTTGCTCTCTCTTCCGGCCCTTCTCACCCTCCATCTGCTCCAAGAGAAGGCTACATACAAGCCCTAAGCAGCTTTCCCTAAGTAAGGGGGAGCGTGAATAAATGAAAAATCAGGGGCGGCTGGAAAAAATAAGTGTCTCTGAAGGTGTTGGAGTGAAAACCCTTGAGTAGACTGGACTGTGGGCGTCAGAAGCCTAGAACTACCAGAATAACATTGACAAGAGAAGCATAGCAGAAAGATGGTCATTAAAAATCTGCATACCAATAAAATAATTTCGGTCTTGAACAGCAGGGATGGTGGAATCACATTTTCATTCAGGATTATTTGAAGGACCGGTCAATAATCATCAAGCCTCCTCCATCACACCTCCATCTTGGACATGCCAGTCAGGTTAAGTCATCTTGGATTTCCAGCCGTATCAGCTGAAACCCTCCTGTTAGGGACACAAAGCACTTCACGAGTTTGGTGTTAATCCTCTTCTGGGAATGTAGAGCAAAGCAGTGTACGTTCATCCTCTTCTCGACAGAAAAGTTTAAAATGGCAGACGTTTATAGAACGATGTTGTCTACCATAATTTTATGCTTAGATCTGTGTTTGGTCCAAGTAGAGGCTGTAGCTAAATTCTACTATTTAAAAAGGTGCCCAGGGGGTGGGATCTGAAGCCTACAGAGTCACAAAAGGGTTCTGCGTTGATGGAGGGGGTTCACATTACGGAAAAATCTGTTATAGATGTGAATCTATTGCTGTATTTCAAAGGCTGCATTTCTTAAAACATTTTAATGTCCTCCCTCAGTTGGAAGCATCTGTGTCCAAAATAACAAATGGTTCCATACTTTTACCCTCTGTACCTCAGGAGGTTCGCTTTTTTTTTTTTTTTTTTGAAGTAGATGGAAATTGGTATAGGAATCATGAGGGAGGTTCGGGGAAGGCTAAAATCAACCATCACAGCTGCCAGCAACCCCTGGGACCCCCTCTAAATTGCTATTTCCATGTCCCAGAGGTGGGTTGTTTCCCCATTTTGAAACATTCTGAGATATTTCCATGGTGTTGTGGCTAACCATTTTTAGTCAGTTAAAAAAAATGCCTTTATCACCTCCCACCAGGAAACTTCATGGAACACACTGTTGGGGATGCTAAAACTTCTTTCATTTCTCCTTAAAAAATATTAATGGTAAGCATTCAAAAAGAAAAGAGAAGTATTCAGTTCGGTTTTCTAAAAGCTTCGTTTGAAATTAAAAATTGTACATCTAACTGTAAACAAAGCATCTGTGAGTAATCGCGGTTAGGAAACCCGATCGTTTTAAATGGACGACGGGGGCCGTGCCAAGCTGTCGGTCCCACCGAGCGGCTGCAGAGAGCGTGCCAGGGTGTACTCGTGGAAGCAGCTCCATGTTGGGTGGTTCACATGCACAAAATTTTAAAACTCTGGCTCCCAAACCCTAGTAAGTCGGATGGAAAAGAAAGACGAAGGATGAGAGAGGTCAACAGGCTGGGGGAGTGAGGCCGCCGAGGCCAGACTGCGTGTCGGCATGATGTCGGCCTGATGAGGAAGCCTGCGGTCCTGCCGAGGAGCAGAAGGCAGGGTCCCTCCTAGGTCCCCTCTCAGCTCCCGTCTTTTTCCAGAAATGAAACCCAGGGCCCTAGGTGAAAGGAGAGACTGTGCAGATGGCCTTGCTATTTGCCTCCAGCAGCCAAGAGAACTCACGCAACGTTTAATACCTTCGTATTAAACTCTTCCTGCACCCCGGAGGCCGTGTGAGCGGATAACTAGTCATATGCTTCGTTTTACTCTGGTTGACAGCAAGCATGGCCGAGTCCCCGACACGGTCTCCAACACAAGAAGAGGATGGCAACAGACAAGAACATGCTCAGACTCTCGGCCACTGGTTTTCTCTCCCGTGTTGCGAAGAAATGCAAATGAATGCAATAGGGTTTTGTTTTGTTTTGTATTGTTTTCTTAAAAAAGAACAAGGAACTAAGTGAGATGCTGCCGAAGGGGAACAGAGTGAAGGAAATAAAACCAGGGGAAGACAACATAATTTTTTATAAAAAGAGCTGAGTATATGCAAAATTCCCCACAATGGCTTTGCCTCCAAGTGGGTCATAAATCCACCCATAGTCAGAGGGAGTTTGCTGCTTAGAAGGGAGATCCAGTACAAGGAACACTTGGCCAACTTCTTACTGCTCCACTTATTTCTACTGTCTTAAAAGGAAAGTGCCTTTTAAATAAAGACACCAGAACTAAAGCAAACTGATGAGCAATCTTATGGGTTGAATGCCCCCTAGCACTCCCTCCCCAAACTCTTAGGTTGGAGTCCTAACTTCCAGTACCCCCACATGTAAACTTCTTGGGAAATAGAATCATTGCAGATGTGATATTAAGATGAGGTCAAACTGGAGTAGGATGAGCCCCAATCCAATATGACGGGTGTCCTCATAAAAAGAACATCATCGAAGGGACATACACACTAAGAGAAGATGATGCGAAGAGACACAAGGAGAAGGTAGACATCTAAAAGCCAGGGAGAGAGATTAGGACAGATCTTTCTTTCACAAGGAAACGATTCCTCTGACACCTTGATTTCAAACTTGTAGCCTCCAGAACTGTGATCCGATAAATTTTTGTTTCTTTAAGCCACCCAGTTTCTAATGGCAGCGCACTAATACATAGCAGTTTCTCTGGAGCAAAACAGTATCAGATAATATCAAAAATAACGAAAGTTAACACCCACTGAGCAATTTCTATGTGCCAAGACCTATGCTTTATATATGCATTATGTAGTCCTCACAGCTTCTGTCCAGGGCGTGATGCCTGGAGCTGTGGCAGCCGTGTTTGCACACGGATAGGAACAAGCTGAAAGACTGAAGCCAGCATTCTCAGGAGGTCAGAATGGCAAGGTGGAAAACACCTGGGTCCTTCTTGATGATACAGAGCCACTGAATTAACCAACCCTAGAACCTTCTATCCTGAGACTTTTTTCGATGTGAGATAATATCATTATTACTTAAGTCGCATTGTACTGGGTCTTCTGTTACTTGTAATGAAGAGCCTCCTAACTGATAACAGTTTTCTCAGATTGTGTGTTATTTTACCAACTTCTTGTAAAGGTAAGGGTTCTGTTGCTTTCATTTATACATTTCTAGAACCACCCACGGGGACCGGCATAGGGAGGCGAAACTCAATGAGTATTTATCGAATAAGCAAATAGATGTGTCTTCCAACAGATAACATCAGTGGCTTGTAGCAGATGAAGAGATGAACACTCCATGAACTGAGCTGAGTGGCTGAAGACCATGAAGTATTTCCATGATTCTTAGGGTTCATGGAGATCCACTGACCACCTCATTTTCAAATCGTATCGCCTTTGGCGCCTTTTGCGTGGTTATGGAATTCTCTGCCCAATACTACTGTCCTCCCAATGCTTCAGCCTGTACACAATGTGCATATTTTCTCTCTCTGCATTGTTTAGAATTTCTTATTCTGTCTGTAAATACTTTATATATTTATATAAGCAGGAGTCTATAAGTCAGGGACCACATCTGTGCTGTTATCTTTGTGTAGTACATCTGTTCTGTTATCTTTCTGTAGATATAGCTTGAGCTTATTTTGGCAATAAATAAATTCTTCTTGGATGATGATGATATCTTAGAAACAAAAAATGAACTCCTTAGAGAAATAATCATCTGTTCTTAGCCTGCATCTTATGTGCTCCTCAGGAAGGAATGGCTGAATGAGAAATTAATAGAATCAGAAATTTTTTTTTGTACTTGTGATCTGGGCCACATAGTGTTGTGCGTTTCTGTTTATTTGTTTGTTTGTTTTAAGTTTCTCAGTTCAAGATCTTTGTGTTTTATACAAGTCGTATTTGTAAAGAAGGAATTCCCAAACCTGCAAGCTGTCCTCAAGACTGGTCTCACCCTTCTGAGATCATGTCTCTGCATTTGGGACTGGTAAAGGCAGAGAGGTTATCTGAACCCTCTGGTCTGTATCTTCAGCGGCTTAGCGCTCATTCCTGTTTGGATGTCTCATCGTGATCTCAAATTCAACATGTTTCAGAAGAAACTCATCATCACCTGTGACCCAAAATGGGCTTCCTTTCTTGACTTTCTGACTCCCGTTCCTTTTACCCACATCCTTGTGGTCACCTAGGACTAGACACTTTGTCATCTTCGATTCATTCCTTTCCCTCACCTTTTATATCAGATCCCGTCCATGTTTCCTATAAAGTATATCTCATCCATTGCCACTCCTTACTCTTCCCATCGCCATCACTCCATTCCACCCCCTTAGCTGACAAGGATACCGTTATTTCTTTCCGACTTGTTTCCCTGAATCCAAGGTATCCCCCATAGAATCTATCCCATATTGCATACAAGCCCGTCTCCCTTAAACATTATCTCATTATGATAGTTCCCTATGCGAACTTCACGGCGACCTCGTATTTCCCTCTTTGTCTAAGTACATCTGTATTTGCAGAGCCTTATCCCATTTTTTCCTGTGTAACCATATTTTCCACTATTCACTAATATGTATCGGTTCCCTCAGACTGGCTGATCTCCTCCTGCTTGTCCTCCAAAACGGATAGCATATTTTACCTTTTCATTATCTATCTTAATTGTTTTCTTCCCTCATAATCTATTAAAACTCAGCCTGGTCTAGCACAATGTTCTCAGCTGGGTGGAAGTGATTTTTGGCAATGACATTTTTGATCAGCACACCTGGGTAAAGGTCGTTACCGGCATGTAGAAGGTAGAGGCCAGGGATGCTGCTAAACATTCTGCAGTGCACAGGAGAGCATCTCAACAAAGAATTACCTGGCCCCAAATGTCAAGATACCGAGATTGAGAAAACCTAGCCTAGTAGAATGAGTACAATAACAGGTAAATCTGAGCTCTGCTGAGTATCCTCAGTTAGCTCCCACCTTAAGGCTGATGCGTCTCATGTGGCAGATGAAGCAAGTGGGCCACCCTGCCATGAACCCTGTCTACCCCTTTCATTTCTTCTGACTGTCCTTAATGCCTGTTATACTTGCTCATCTGTCGTACTCACTTTAAATCTTCAGCTGTTGTGTCGGATGTTGCCCGCCGTTCCTTGTATACGTGTTTCTCTGCTCACTTAGCCGCTGACCTTCTCCCTGCAGCTGGGTACCAGGTCTCGTTCTTGTATTCCTCCATGGCACCTTGCCTACCAAGCAAACAAATGCTTGAGAAGTCTGTGTTGATTGATTGGTTGATCATATTCCCAAACAAATATTCCCAAGCCATCGGAGATTTAAGAGTGTACATAATTTATATATGGTCAGAAGACCAAAACATTCTATTTTGTGTGATCAAGCCAAATGTTGAGAATTTGTCGTTGGCCCGATGAGGTCAAGGACATCATTCTCCTTCAGGCTAACTAACCCATTGGGATGGCTGGTAGAGCCAAATCCCAGAAAGAAGGATGTTTTTTCTAGAGATTCACATAATTTAGTGTGATTATAAAAGTAATACATTGAATAAGAAAATTTCATTAAAGAAAATTAAAAAATATAAAAATATGTCTAGGATAAAACTAAAAATAATTATTAGCCCCATCATCTAGAGAAGACCACATTTCGATCTATTCATATCGTTTTTTAATAAATATATACTTTATTATATATATAAACATACTGTAAAAAGCAATGAGCAATGTCAGTTCAAATACTTTGCTTTCATTTAAACTCACATTCTTATTGCAAACATCAAGAAATACCCAAGATAACAAAAAATTCCCCTTCTTTCTTACAGCATCAGTATTTTCGAACAGAGATAACCAGTGTTAATAATTTACATGTATCCTTCCAGATTTTTCTTTTCATGTACAAATATATATCTTTTTATTTAAAAAAAAATAGTATGCATATTATTATGTAACATGTTTACACTTAATATATTTTAAATAACTTCCTAGATCATGAAAATCTACCTTTTTTTTAAAACCTACATAGTAATGTCATTGAAGAAATGTACAAAAGTTTTTTAACCAGTCCCCAATCTTGGCTCCTTGAATTGTTTCCATTTTTGCTCTTGTAAGCACAGCACATTTGCAAAGAATGTGTGTGTGTGTGTGTGTGTATTTCGATACTTGTGCAAGTTTTACTGTAAGATCCTAGAAGTGGAAATGCTGAGTCAAAAAATGCACAATCTAAGCTTTTTTGGATGCTGCCAATCTTCCCTCCAAAATATTCGCTCATTAGCTCTTGAAAAATGCATTTCTTTAGATCAGCTTTGTTGAAAATTAGTAGAATTTTAGCAGAGAATGAACATACGTAACTACTATTCTTATTTTAATATTTTCGCAGTATGTTGTGAGGTCAAAATTATATCCTAGGTTGACTTTTAGTTTTGGTATGAGTCATTGCATATTCTCTGTGCAAAACCTCTCTCCCATTAAATATGGTTGGATTGTCTTTGATGTCCGGATATGTAGGCACCAAATTTCCCAGTAACAGAAGGAGCATGCCTTGGCGACTTTGGAGTCAAGAAGATTATGTTTGACTCCTACAACTTCTAATTATTAGCTGTGTGTCCTTGGAGAAATTACAGAACCACTCTAAGTCTCAGTTTTATTTTATGCCAAATTGAGAAAATAACAGTGAAGACTACTTTGTAGGGAGGTTCGGAGGATTAATTTATAACTCTCCAGTGCCTAGCAAACAATAGGCACTTGTTAATTCATTTTAAGGAAGTGATGGATGTGACTTAGGCAAAAATGAAGCCTATTATTGAATATGATCCAAAAAAAAATATGTCAGTGGTCGATGCCAGACCAAAAATCCTATTTTCCACATCAGGCAGCATTTTGGTGTCAGTTAACTCTAGGAGACTTTCAAGTCATTCTTATCATTTGTTTTCCCTAATAGCTGAAAATAAAAACAAAGGAGAAAAGGAAGAACCTGCATCCCTCAGCACTGCAACCTGTTGTGTCTTGAGACCAAAGGGGACCTTTGCCCCACGTATTTGTTGTCAGGGTCATAATCAGTGTCTTTAGAACCAGACAGGAACATTCTGCCTTAATTAAGGCAGCAAGGAAGGATCTTTCTTGGGTAACCAAGGTCGATTATTTTGCTGTAACCAGCACTCTGTAATAGTGCAACAGTTCTTGCTCCCTGTACATAGACACCCCCGAGCTCAAACTTGTCATAAAAGTAATGGCAAGAAATTCCATAAAATAACGAATGATGGTAATTGGAAATAATTTGAGTAGAAGGGATATAAAAAAAAAGTAGCTTTTTATTATTAATTCTTTTTTTAATAATATATATGATCATTTGTAATACATTTATTTTGACAGCAGTCCAAGACTTTAAAAATACTCCCATGAATCAGTTATAAACTGTAATAATCAATTGCTGTTAGATTATACTGATTAAAGAAACTATTCATCTACTGTATTTTTTATCTCAGATATTTTTCAAATGTCACTTAAGTCTCATAAGCTTTAAAAAAAACCCTCACCATCAGCCAGTGTGCACAGTAAGTGTAGAACCGATGGCACAAATATTATGAATGGTACCTCTTAGGACAAAATTTGATTTGTTTGAAGGCAGATGACATTATAAAGGATAGTAGAGGCATCAGGTGAGGGAGTTGGTATGCTACTTGATTTACTGAGCATCTTTGTCACTTTGTAGATTGAGATGTGATTGATGACAACATTAATATAAAAAGTATGTTAATATTAGAACAGGCTTTAAGATCCGTTAACTAGAAAATTCTCCCCCTCCTCAAAGTGATCTAACTTGGAATAAAGTGCCCTAAGGAGAAAATACTTCTTAGTCAGCAAGGCTTTGATGTAAGGAATCTTTTTTTTTTTAAGTTAAATTAATTTTATTGAGGTATACTTTATGTCAATAAAATATACTCATTTTAACTATACATTTTAATATGTTTTGACAGATTTATACACCCATGTAACGGCCACCACAATCAAAGTTTAGAACGTTTTCATTACCCCAGAAGTTCTCTTTTTTGGTCTCTAGTCAACTCCCCCTCTGCCTTAGCTATAGGCAAGTGCTAAATGATTTTGTCGTATTAATTGGATTTGTCTTTTCTAGAGTTTTATATAAATCAAATCTTCCAGAGTGTGATATTTTACATCTGACTTCTTTCACTCAGCATAATGCTTTTTAAATTCATCCACACTGTTGCATGTATCAATAGTTTACTCCTTTATTTATTTATTTTTTTGGCTCGTTAGTATTCTATTATATGATGATAGTGCATATGTTTATCCATTCGTTTGATGACGGACACTTAGTTCGTTTCCACTTTTTAGCCATTGTGCTGCTTTATACATTCATGAAAAAGTCTGTGTGTGAACATATGTTTTCATTTCTCGGGTAAATACGCAGTAGTGATATGGCAGGACACATGGTAAGTGTATAAGAAACTGTCAGACTGTTTTCAGAAAAGGTTGAACAATTTTTTCTCCCCACCACCAGATTCCATATATTTGCCCACCCTTGGTATTGCCACGTCTCTTTAATTTTGGTCATTCTGGTGGGTGTGTATTGATATCTAATTGTGGGCGATGACTAATGACGTCGTTGCGCATCTTTTCATGTGCTTATTGGCCTCGCCTATATCTTCTCTTGTGAAGTGTCTGTTCATATCTTTAGCTCATTAAAAAAAATAGTGTCGTTCATATTATGGCATTGTAAAAGCTCTTTATATTTGGCAGATATAGTCCTTTGTCAGTCAGATAGACATAGGTGTATACAGCCTTGTGCCACATGACAGTGTTTCAGTCAGCTACAGACTGCGTACAGTGTTGGCCCTAAGGTCGTAAGGGAGCTGAAAAATTCCTATCATACAATGACATACTAGCCATCATGAAGCCATAATAAACGACTGTTATTGGTTTAAGTATTTAGTATACTATACTTTTTATCGTTATTTTAGAGTGTGCTCTCTCTATTTACATATATTTTTTAAATGCACTGTAAAACAATATGCCACGGGACGCTGGCAGTGGCCTCGCACATCTCATGTTCATCTTATTTCTTGTTTGCATCATTTCTCTTACAGTAACGTGCTGTTCTTGTTTGCATGATTTCGTACAGTAACGTGCTGTACAGGCTGGTAGCCTGGGAACATAGGCCAAACCAGACAGCCTAGTTGTGTAGTGGGCTGTACCACCTAGGGTTGTGTAAGTGCACGTGATGATGTTTGCACAATGACAAAATCACCTAACGACACGTTTCTCAGAACGTACGCCTATTGCTAAGCTGCGCTTGACTGTGCGTGCGTGTGTGCGTGCGTGCGTGCGTGTGTGTGTGTGTAAGTGTGGTCAGTCCTCACTTAACATCATCGATAGGTTCTACGACTTTAAGCAAGAGAACACAGAAAACCAACTTTGCCATAAGCTAATTGATATAAACAAGAGTTAAGTTCCTGCTGCATGTCATCAATGCGATAATGAAATGATCCTGAACGAAATGATGTTATTTGAGGACCTGCCATATAATATTTCCTCCTGTCCGTGGCTTGCCTTTTTGATTTTCTTAACACTGTCGTTTGAAGATCAGAAGTTGTGAATTTTGATGAAAAGGAGCTCTTTTTAATGCCCACTTCTTGTCTCCTCCACAGCTTTGACCTTCACATAGAGCTTTTTGAACACAGAAGTAGACTCTTAGTGGATCTTTATTTATTGACAAGCTGGGGAAGGCACAAACACCAGCTCTGAATTGAATATTCCATTTTAAATACTGACATCCCGGCTTCCTTCAAGTAAATTAGGCAGATTGTTAAGAGCACTCTGGTGAGGTAGGAAAAAGTATCTCCGCTCCCATTTTATAGGAAAATATTCTGAGGTCTGAAAAACTGAAAAACTGGAGCGTGTGCCCTGAGGTGAAAGTGGTCGAGGCAGGACAGGGAACACGGTGGAACTAATCGGTCACGGTGACGGGTCTCACAAGCCCTGTAGGGCCCATCGCTTGGTGCCCACACCCATTGAGCTAAATAATTACAAAAAGGTCAGAGCCTGAAGGGATCGAGCCATGTCTGCTGGTATTAATTCTTTTCACTCTATTTTGTTTCTTTTCTTTTTCCACCCGCCCTCCCTCCCTTCTTTCTTTCTTTTTTTCCTTTCTTTTGTTTCTACCCTCAGCTCCACCCTGGGCTTCATCCAGCTATGCTTAGTTTTGCGGTTCTTTCGGTCTCCCTTCCTTTCTTCTTCTTTTCACCCTCCCTGCTCCCCTCTGCCTGTCATAAATGAGGAACTCACCTCTCATCACTAGTCAAAGCCGGGCATTCATGTTGTGCAGGAAAACACACGTTTGTCTGTATCATCTCCTGACGGTGGTGGGGCCGAAAGCAAAGACCAGAATCCCGTCCGCAGTGTCAGCCGGGGCGGAAGTGCTGGCTGCACAGGTGAGCGGAGCGGGACTGAAACAAGTCACCTGGTTTCAGGTGAGAGCCCTGACATGTCCTCCTTTTTTGAAAAATTAACTTTACTAGCAGTGAGAATTCTCCTATCAATAAGCCTTTGTAAAACAGCAGCCATCTGCGTAGATTTTAAAGGAGTGATCTTTTTATTATGCAAATCTCATTATATTTCCCTGTTTCAAGCTTGAAGTCCTCAATCCTTAAAGCAGCCTGCAAGGTGCTCCATAATTAGGAAATCTCTGGCCTCATCTCTGGCTACTCCTTCACAGTCCTCTGTGCGTGTACGTGTGTATGTGCGTGTGTGTGCCTGTGTGTGCACGCGTGTGCGTGTGTGTGTGTGTAGCTGTTTTCACACCAAGCCCCTCCTACTACAGGCTGTTCCCTGGAGTCCTCCCATTGTGTGAAACACATGTCCTCCTGTCCAGTCACCTTCCTCCTACCGCTCTTCTTAACCCCTTCTTCATAATAACATAACTGTGTTTGTTTACAAAAAATATGCATACTTGAAATACACCCAAGCAATGAGGAGTTCAAAATATAATTTTTAAAAATTAACCCACCCATAACAAGTAACTATCATTCACATTTAACATTATTTCAAATTTTGTTCGTGTGTGTGTATATATATAAATATATGTGTGTGTGTGTATGTGTAGGTGTGTATATACACACATATGTATATATACATACACATAAAACGTAATGTAACATACAGATATATACACAAATAAGATGTATTTCATGTATGTTTTTACAAGAATGACAGGATAAATTCTTTAAAATTTATTAAAACAGGATTATGTTAACATAGTATTTTAAGGTAAAAGTTTAACATTTATTTGAATTTATTTTAAAAAAATCAAAAGAAACCGAAGAGAAACAGAGAAAGGCTGAACATCAGATAAAAGTTTCTTCATCATAGCACTATTACTTCCTAGAGAACCCCCGTACAGTTAATGAAAACACAAAATATTAGTAGAATCATTCTGTTTTATAACAGCTTTACTGAAATGTAATTAGCATGCAATAAACTACACATAAAATGTACCATCAGATATAAGATGTACAAATTATACAATTAAAATGTGCAGTTTAATAAGTTTTGCACATGTACACACCCATGAAATTATGACCATACTCAGGATAGCAAACATACCCTTTACCCCCAAAAGTCTCTTCATTCCCTTTTGCAAATCTCTTCCTTTCACTCCTCCCTGCCTCCCTTGGCCCATCAAAGGGATGCATTTTCTATCCTGTGCATTAGTTTGAATGTTCTAAAGTTTTATAAATGGAATCATGTAGTATGTACTCTTTTTTTATCTGGCTTTTTTCAGTCAGCAAAATTATTTTGAGATTTAGCTGTGCTGCTGTGTACATCAGTCATTGATTCCTTTTCATTGCTGCATAGTATTTCACTGAATGTATATACTATGTTAGAAGACACTTTTAGACCTCTGTTGAGATTGCCGGGTCTCAGTCACAAATTGGGAACAAAAGGTAACAAAAAACTCTAAACCAACTTATTTGTCACTGCCTATTGATGGGTCTTTGGGTTGTTTCCAACTTGGGGCTACTACAGTGATGAATTAGACTTCATCAAAAATGTAAAACTTCTGTTCTTCAAAAGACATTGTTAAAAGAATGAAAAGACAAGCCACAGACTAGAATTAGATATTTGCAAAGCACATTTCTGACAAAGGATTTGTGCATAGGATACAGAAAGACCTTTTAAAACTCTAAGCTCAAGAAAATAAATTACCCATTATAAATTTTTAAACTACATATTTTCATTTTAATATAATCTGCAAACTCCTTTCTACTACAAAAAAAATGAGGAAATTAGCACTTACACTTCTTCCTACAATTTCTGCCTCTTCTATTTTCGTGGTTATATTACTGTTTTTATATTGCTCAGGTTTATAACACTTTCACTGTGACCCGTAACCATAATCGCCATCATTATTTATTCTTAGTTTTTTGTCTAAGAAGATTCATTGCTCGTGGCTAGTTCTTCCACTTTATTTTCTTCATTTCTAAAGGTTTAATTTTTATTAATTCACAACTGACTGGGTCTTGTCAGTGAGCAGCTTTTTTCCAGAAGGACTCACTGTGCCCCCTACATGCTTGTGTGCTTGAGTCTAATTGTCTGTTGCTATTTTTGTTGTAGGAACAAGTATATCTGCTTGCCTGCCCTACGCTCTCACCTAAAAAAAATCAGTGTCTTTGAAGTGAGCCCTCCTATGGCTTTAGGATTAAGTTAACACTCCTGTATTTTTCCTTCAAATTACGTTAAAATATAATTAATTAATTAATTAGTTGTGTGATTTTTGTTTAATGGCCCTCCTAGGCAATATAAATTTTAAGGGTAAGAATTTTGTCTGTCTGATGATGGCGGTGACATATCTCCTAGCACACTTTATGGCTTAGAATGGGTGCTTGGTATATTTGTTTATTTATTTAATAAACATTTATTGTTTGCAGAGCTGGAGAAATAACAGTAACTTAAATAGACAGAAAAGAAGGAAGGAAGGAAGGAAGGAAGGAAGGAAAGAGAGAAAGAGAGAGAAAGAAAGAAGAGAGAGAGAGAGAAAGAAAGAAAGAGAAAGAAAGAGAGAAAGAAAGAAAGAAAGAGAGAGAAAAAGAAAGAAAAAGAAAGAACGAAAGAACAAAAGAAAGCCCTACTCTCATAGAACTTAACATTTTCTGATTGGTGGGGAAGGTAGAAAATGAACAAGTATATATGTATGTATGTGCGTATGTATGTGTGTATGTATGTATATATAGAGAGAGTATTTGGAGTATTTCAGAGAAAAAGTATATGTTTTTATATAGATACTTTATATATCTAAATATATAGTACACAGATAGTCTTAGAGAAAAATAATGGGTTGAGATTATGGTGATTCAAGATAAGAACTGTTTAAATATGGTAGCCAAGGAAGAACTTACTAGCAAAGTGATATTTAAGAAAAGACCAGAAGGAGGCAAAATTCACTTAGAACCACAACGAAGATGGTGTGTGTGGGGGGTGGGGTTGGGGGGGGGACTCTAACTTATACAAATGTGAGGAGGAAGAAGGCAAATTTAGAATGGGTTCCTAATCTCTCCTTTGTCACCCAAGTCCACGTTCAACCAGGAATTTATACTGAAGTAAGTCACAGAAACGTAATTTGGATTTTCTGATTTACTTCTTTCCTTCAACCATCTCTGTGCTTGAACAAGGAAGGGAAAGGTATGGGAAGGTGGTCTTAGGCCTCTATTGGGACTAGCAGATCTCAGTCACAAAATTGGGAAGAAAAAGTAATAACACTACAATGAGGAATTTTAATAAAGTAACTTCCAGGAGGTGAGGAACTCCTGTTTTCTCTTTATTTCAGAATAGGGAAGATAGAGAGGACTTACTCATCTTTTAGATAAATATCATCTATCAGATCGTCTGCCACGAATCGTGAACTGTACCAAGTCCTGGGCATGTAGCATCCTGCCCAGCAGACGGGGTCCTACCATACTCTCATCTGCCTTATATTCCAGCCGGTGATTGACTCTTGAGGTTTTCAGACCGGGATTTACACCAGAGAAATTGGCAAACACTGCACATATGAGCTTGATTTGTTGTTTTTTTCTGATTGTCTAGAGTTAAAATCGAATGATGGAAAAAATGTTAACAGTGTAATATAGATTGCACTTAAAGACCTGTTGTATTTGTAGCTACTACATGGTGAATAGCGCACAAACTCGAGGCAGTATCCCAGTATTCAAAATTACGACCTGGCTCAGCAAAGAAGACACTCCTGTCAGTGACGAATGAATGAAATTTCAATGTATGTCTTCTTGTTTCACTTCTCTCTCACTCATTCACGTAAACGAAAATATCAACCAACATTCACGTCAGAACTAAGCTCATTTATCATTTGCGGCCATAGCTTGGCTGTAGATACAGGAATTCATCAGAAGCTAAGAAAAGCACTCTGTAGGATCAGTCAGCTCACATTCGAATCCACTGTTGTCATTTTTTTCTGTCCACAGCATCATTGTGAGGTCAAATTCAAAAGTCAGAAGGGAGAATGCTCTACATTGCCTATTGATTTGTAACCAGACGTCTTCTCCTGTGGGCCACTGTGTCATACCCACTGAGACTGGTGACGTCATAGGGTAGATGGCAAAGCTTGACTTGGATTTCCCAAGTCCACCAAAGCTCTGTCTATGAAAGCCTTCCACGTGTTGTTTTAACAAATGTAAGCAACTGTATTCTTTTAGCAGTTTTGACCAACCCAGAAGCATTCTGAAATGGTGTGGCAGCCCGTTAAGTCTGCTTTGGCTTATTTAAATTACTAATAAAATTGTATATATATATATATTTACATACATATATACACATGCACATGTAGGTGTCCATGTATGTATGTGCACATATATGTGTATATACACATATGCATATCGTTAGATAGGTAGACGGAAAGACACATGTGACTCATAAGATGTTCTATCAGTCAGAGCCTAACCAAGAATCGGAAACCGTTTGAGTTTTTAAGAAAGAGGGACTTTAATGCAGGGGGTGGGTTACCCAATCGTGGAATGGATGAGAAGCTTAGCATGGGGCAGTGAGTTGAGCCTAATGGCAGCATCAAGGAGCAAGGACAGTGAGAAGTGGTGGAGTTAAAGAATCTATAGTCAGGTAGAAGCGCGATGAGCTTCTTCCCTATCCCCCTCCCTTATCTGTCTGCTTCCCTTCTCTGGTGTCTCTAACCATTAGAAGGGAAAAGAAAGAATGTGGGGTGGGGGAGGAAAGTTTTTACTTGATGGCAGCTGGCACCGTCATGCAACACAGTGAGTTTCCCAGAGGCCATTTGCAGTAGTGAGGCAGGGAAAATACCCTGGTTTCTTTCTCCAGCATCTCCATCCCTCCGTAGTGCCTCCATCTCTCCATAGCATCTCCATCTCTCTGTAGCACCTCTCATCGACTGAGCCCAGCTAGAGCCCAGCTGACACGGGAACCTAGGAAGGCAGCCTCCCAGAATGAGCTCTTGTATTAATTTTCTATGCTGGTGTAACAGATCACCACTGGCTTAGAGGTTTAAAACGACACCTATTTATTATTTCATAACTCTTCCTGGGCCAGAGTCCAGTCATGGGTCAGGAGGGTCCTCTACTCAGAGTTGCCCATGTCGAAATCACGGTGTTGGCGGGGCTGTGGTCGTCTTCCACATCGGTTCAGGCTATCGATAGAATTGATTTCCTTGTGGTTGTGGGACTGAGTTTTCTTGCTGGCTGTGGAGGTTTGAGAGGCCCCGAGAGATAACACCCAGGTCCCAGACACCCAGCCCTCTCACAGCATGGCGGCTTTCTTCTTTAGGCCAGCCGGAGATTCTCCCTCAGTTTGCTAAGGCAGAGTCTTATACAACATGAGCTACTCAGGGGCGTGAGTACCCCATTATTTTCATAAATCCTTCCCGCATTCAAGGGGAAGAGATTGTCCAGAGATTAAACCAGCAGTTGGAGATTTGGGGGGGCATCTTAGAATTCTGTTACCACAGCCCCGAAGTACTGAAGACAGTGGCGGGGGGGAATTGATAGGGGCCGCTAGACCCAGGGCCAGCACAAACGCAAAATCAAAGCAACTCTCTTTGCCTTTGGCTTACACGTCCTTAGCCAGGCTCCTTAATTGCTTGCTTTTGATGACAATGTTAGCAGACCTCGTGACTTCTCTAATCATTCTTAGGTCATAATACACCACGTCAATCGAGCGGTGAGAATGTCTCCTTGCTTGGAAGAATCTATACTTTAAAAAAGTTGGTCAAAGTCGATGCTTCCTTCTCTCTCAGTTCGGGCCCAGTGGCGTCCAGATGCTGTCGTCAGGGGAGGTGGTGTGATTACTTTCTTCTCTGTGTCCTTACTCTGTTCTTCCCATTCTGCTAAGTGCAGGTTCTAACACCCTCACCATTGGAGCAGAAGGGAGAAGGGGGCTCAAAGTCCAGGTGGAAGGTGGGCAGGAAGGTTGTCATTTGACCGGGACCGTTGAAGGCTGGCTTCATGCTTTCTGGCGTGGCAGGCAGTGAGCGCTTTCTGTAGATTCTTTGGTGGTGTCTTCAGCGCTGTCTCACCTGAAGTTCCCTTAATGCAGGAGACCGAATCTCTCTTCCCTCTGGTGTCTAACGGCTCTTTCCTTAACCTCTGTCAGTCCGACTTCACCTCCAGCCTCTTTCCACTGAAATCCCTTCATCTGCTATGTGGTCATCTTAGGTTGGATTAAGACTGTCGCTGGTCAGCTCTCTCCCACATGTCCCTCTTCCAGTCCACAAGAGGCACTGGTGGATCCTTTTGCTCTGACAGACTCCCACAGGCACGGTGAAGCCCAGCTTAGCCATCCTTCCTAGCTGGCTTTCCAGCTGGTGGCTTTCCACACTTTAGAAGTTAGATGCCAGTCCACGGAGCCCACCATGTCGTGTGGACTGTGGGGTCCAGGTCAGGCCCCCCGAGGCTCGAAGTACAGGATACAGTCTCTCTCTCTCCTGCTTCTTTGGGGTGGGGTGGGATGGGGAAGTGGGGCTCAAAGCACCTTCCTAGCTTCCTTTCACACCTTTTTATTCCTTAGATGTGAGTAGGGGCTTAAGAATCATGTAATACTTTTTTTTTGATGTTGTCTTTTGAGAAAACTTGCATCTTGGCCAGGAACCTGACTTAGGAATATTACCTAATTAACTTGACGCTTCAGCGGAAGCTTTTTTCCCCCAGATGGAGAATCTTAAAATCAAAGGTATTCTCTGATTGTATAGATTAGACATACCCATGTTTCTAAGGAAACTGATTTTCCAGCCCCTATTTTTTTTCTCCCATAGAGAGACTCAACTGTTGTGAGAAGCTGTCCCAGATACACTCCTGGGAAGATCATCTGATTTTTAGACTAGAATCCAACACCACACTCGATAGCTTTCAGACCTATGCAGTCATTCTAATAAACTTAATAACTTGGACAAGTGTCTGCGAGCATTATAAATCATGTTTCATCAGCAAGCTGTCAGAAGCAACTTTAGTTGACTTACAGCCCAGGAGAAAGTGGAATCAGCGCCTTGTCCCCGTAGCGTTCTTATAATGCCGCTGGTGTTTCAAAAATTTCTCATGTCGCAGCCTTGAAACATCCATCTTGACTAATGGCAAAATCACACCCAGGGGGTTTTACAAAAGACAAAAATTTGTCCTTATCTTCTGAGTATGTCTGAGAATGTTTCAGTTCGGCGTCTTCTGGAATACTATTTTTCTTCGATATTGTTTATCCATGTATAGGTGGTAGACTCTTTACGATTTCCCTTCTTTCTGTTTTGCTGATAAAATGGCACAGATTTGTATAGGGGAAGAGAAACAAGTTGTTCACAGACGAAACAAAAAGCACACCAAAAATATAAAATAAAACCACACTTCGAAAGCGTGTATCTGACAATAAACTATTTGTTAACATAGGCACACATCCTCCTTTCCAAACTTGTTTTCTGCCATTGTCTTATACATCTCTTGTCACTCACAATTTCACATTGTCCCCAAATATCCATTTTATATCAGATGGGCCAAATTCTCATACATGTTTGTCTGCTAGGAGTGTCTCTCTCCTTTGTTGCTAGATAGCCAAGGCTTCATTCAAACGTCTGCCTCTTATCTGTAGGAAGAGCTGGTGCTCAATTCCTAGTAATCTCCTAACACAGAGCACAGAGGTTGGCAAGCTCTAGTCCTGTGGCTCAAATCCAGCCTGTCACTTGTTTTTATCGATAAAGTTTTATTGGAACACAGCCCCCTCATTTGTTTATGTATTGTCTATGGCTACTTTCCTGCTACTATGGTAGAGTTGAGTAGTTGCAACGGAGACCATATGGCCTACAAAGCCTAAATATTTATTATCCGACCCTTGATAGGGAAAAGTTTGCTAACCCCCAGCCTAAGACACTTGTATATGTATAATAGGGCCCATCTTGGACTTAAATTGTTTGCTTAGTTACCAGTCTGCCCGCCCACGTCATTGTAGTCTTAGTCCTTCAAGGTACAAACCAACAGGGATGATGACGATATCCTCACATGGTTACTGTGAGGATTGCGTGAGACATTGCGAAAGAGCTTCGGATAGTGCTGGAAATGTTAGCTGTGAGGAATCTTGGTGTCCCCTACACCATTCCAGTGTCCCACACCGCGAGAGTGCCTGAAATCTCGTGCATTCTCCATAAGGTTTCTTGTATTTGTCGAAGGAGTAAATGAAGAGAAAAAGACTTAAATATTCCTGGAAGATTAAAGTAGTGGAAAACACCCAAAGTTGCAGACAAATTCCATGCACAAAGCAGAAGTTTAACGCAGCATACTTAAGAGAGGGGCAATAAAGCAAAGGCAGAAAGTCTTCATAAAAGAAAGAAAAAGGAAAATCTAGAAACTTTTGTGAAATAATGGCAATTCTTAAGTTACATGGTTAGTTAAAAAAGTATGTAAAGAAATCTAATGGGGAGGCTTGCTCTCCATCACTCTCTCCCATTCCGTTGAGTTTGACCGGAAGGAAGTTGTGACCCCACCTTCACCTGCTTCACCCGCAGTACATGGTGAGGGAGGAGCCTCTGTAAGTCTTTATGTACCATGACCTAAATTAACCGAATATGTACCTAGAAGAAATATGTTCAACCTGGCCCCAAATGGGGCTAGATCCTCTGGTTTGTGTTTATCTGGAGCCTCAACTAGCCATCTCTTTCGTGAGCCAGAGTCTTCCTAGGCTCTTTTTAATCCTGCAGCCTCTAAAGCAGAAACCAAAGCCATGGCACTCTAGCTCTGTCACTGCTAAGGGGACCTGTGCTAATTTGTCATAATTAGAAGATCTTTGAAGGTCTTTGCCAGTTTTTATCAAAGCGTAAAAAACAATTATTACAATTAATGCAATATACCATATGTTACTCTTCCAGAAAAGCTATTTCAGGATAGGTCTGCCAGCTCTCCCTTTCAGAGTTAGAAACCTCATCATTTAACTCTGTCCAGAATTCCAGGTTTTTGCAGATAAAACCGCAGACAGCATCCTCAGAGGGATCCACTCCATCATATACTCGTTGGGCTGTTGGAGGTCTCAGGTTCATTGCCCCTCGTCACCTCCATTGTGAGAAAGGCTTTTGTGGCTGGGCAAGGGGATGGAAGAATCGAGCCTCTGAAAGCATATTCAGACAGTTGTTTCTGCAGAGGGAGCCCACAGCCTGCAGAGGGAGCTTACCGCCCCCCACCCCCACCCCCAACAACCCTTCCCATTAACACAACACTGATGCTTGAAGATGCAGTCTACCAACATCGCTCTTGACAACCAGAAAATGTGGGGAAAAACACCCTAGTTGGCATATGCTGTCACCCAAGCCAAGGGAAATAGAAGAATGCTTGCCAGAGGGATCCAGGCTGAATAGGAAAGAAAGGAGGCATCAGAAACATGCTTCCTAGTTTACATCAGGTGTTTTTTAAAAAATAAAATAAAAGTCAACATCTAAGATCAAAGTTTAGCTATCAAAGATCAAGTTAAAATGTAAAACAACTACTTGTTATTGTTTCCCTTTGGAGGAAAAAAAAACACTCGATTTCTGTCTTCATCTTCCTCTCTTTTTAAATAGACGATTTGGGTTTCTTGGCAACTGGGAAGCGTGGTGCCAACCAAATGGCTGGAAAACTCATGCTTTGCTTCTCACCAGTCTCCCTCATTGCTCTGAAAGAAATCTGGCTGCATGGCTGCTAAGTATGTAGTGGAGAGAGAAACAGGACAGCCTTTTCCCAGTGAACACAGGATTCACAAAGACAGTGAGAAACAAACCGGCTTTTCTCCCCGTTCACACATTTGGTGGAAGCTGCCATTTCTCAGATCTGGCACCTCTTTTCTTTCCAATAACCAAGAAATTTTTCTATAAGATACTTATACACGTGTAAAGTACTATCTACATGTGTTTTTTAATGACTAAATGTTTCTGTATTTTTCTAATCCCAGTGCTTTGGCTTACACAATAACTCTGTTTTACGGAGACCCTTGCAGCCCCCTTGGGTTTATGAGTGATTGCTGGAAAATAAAAAAAAATTTAAAAAAACTTAGTTTCTTTGAGATGACCTCCGGAACCTTCAGCATTCGTTTTTTAGGAGACAGACTCTCTCCTCCTTGCCTACCTTCAGATGAAGCCAAGGGACTGGGACGAGGACATTTGTCTGAGATGCAAGGACAGTGTCTCCTTCATAGTCGAAAAGGCTATGAAGGGGCAGAGAGTTACACTTACTGTTGCTGGAAACTTCTCATTTTTCTCAAATCACATGAACTAACATCATGCTCTCGCTTATCTGGCAGGGGAAATAGAGACATCGCTTTTCCTTGTCAGCTCCCTAAAACATTATTTACCTGACAATGTTTTAACCATCTATTTATTGTCACACTTTGTATTTGTTATCAGGCTCTTGTTTACAAGTGAAGGTATATATTCAAAAATTGCTATCGAGATGTCGCATTTAAGTTAAGAGATATTTGCAGACTTTACACAAGATTGAGTTTCATGCATACTGGCTTACGTGCAAATGAAATATAATTTGTAAAGTAAATTAAATCATGTTGCTAGATATGAAAATAACCAATTGAGAGATCATCATTGTTATCTTAAGTTCATGCCCAGCCCTTATATGTCACTTTGGACTATGAGCCTTAAAGTGGGATTTTAGTGGCAACTAAGACTCAAGTGAACGAGATGCAAAAAAGCATGTCCTGGACATGCCTGTGGTGTCATAGACACTCCAATTACTCGTTCTGAAAGAGTGGACTCTGACTGGACCCATGGCATGTACATGGCCTGTGGGCAGCCTCAGAGTCGCTGTGCCTAACCTCTTTAGCCCTATGAGATGACCCTGGGCAGCTGGGCCATAAGTTGTCCAATGACATGAGATGGCCTCATACAAAGGCTCTACCCAAAGTTACTCTAGTAATGAATTGAGCAAAGAGGACTAGGTCCCTCCAGAATCAGAGAGCATATGAAGGAATGGTGTGTGAAGACCCAGAGAGCTGAGCCCACACACACGCGGAGTCACAAGAATAAGAAGGGATGCTCAAGAGAGGCCGTAGACACTAGAAAATCAAGCCAGTCCTTGAAGGCATCTTACTTCCTGATGGTTTTGCCCTGCCCCATGCATGTTTTTATGACACACACCCTTTTGCTTCAGTCGTGAAGTGAGCCTCTATTCCTTCTTTCGGAATAATCCTGGTACCTATAGATACCACTACCATAGACTCTCGTAAATAGCCTCATTTAGCCCTTGCAACAAATATCGTTATACTTACGTGTCTATTCTGGTTATTCTTAAATTTCTCGGAAATGTACTCTTAAACTTTTCTAGAACAAAGATGACCACTTTTCATTTTCACTCGGTGCCGTGTAGACTTCATTTCTAAGAATAGAATATTTCTGCCAGACCAGCATTCTCAGACGATTAAGTGGTTCTCCAGAGAATGTCGTACACACCACCTAGAGAACCAGGTGACCTGGCGATGTCTCTGGTTAGACTGGTGAGAAACAGCTGCTGTTTGCTTGAGTCCATTCCTTTAATTTAGGTGAGGTTTTTTTTTTTTTTTTAAACATTGGAGAAAATAGAAATAGATTATAAAGGTTAGATGAAAAAGAACCATCAAGGAGCATGTGACGTGTTTCAGTCATGTAGAATAAACAGGCATGAATGAAAACGGGACGGGTCGTGGACGATATTGATCCCCATTCCCGATGAATCGTTTATAGAAAATAAGGAGAGCAACGAGGTAATTCTCACCTTTAACCTGAGGTCAGGTGGTACCGAGATGTGTAAGGGGAGCCTGGGGTGGAACAGGGATAAGGTCACCTGCTTCGCTCATTTATTTAACAAATATTTATGGAATTCCAGGCTACTCTGAGGTGCCGAGGATAGAACAGTGATGAAAACAAAGTCGCTGCCATCTGGAGCTTATGTTCTAGTCTAGGGTGTCCCAAAGTGTGACCTACAAAGTTCTAGTCCACAGAGGGTCGATAGTAGAAAAAAAAAGAGTCCTCTAATTTTAAATCTTGGAAAACACCTGGTGGAATGAAATTCAGTAGGTTTGCTAATAGCAGGTCTTCACAGCCGTATTAGTTTGCTAGGTCTCTTACCACCGAAATTTATTGTCTGGAGTCTAGAAGTCCAAGATCAAGGTGTTGGCAGGATTGGCTCTTCTGAGGACTCTCTCTCTGGCTTGTAGATGGCCGTCTTCTCTCCGTGTCTTCACATGATCTTCCTTCTGTGTGTCTGTGTCTGATTCTCTTTTTATAAGACTACTAGTTATACTGGATGAGAGCCCACCCCCAGTGACCTCATTTTACCTTAATTACCTCTGTGAAGGTCCGATCTCCAAACTCAGTCACATTCTAATGTACTGGGAGTTAGGATTTAAAATATAAGAAAATTGTGGGGGGTGGAGTGGAGAAATGATTCAATAACAATAGCTTTGTGAACCGCAGTCTTCTAAAATTGCAAATCAGACCATGTCCTTTCCACTTCCCAGCCTGTGCTAAGGCCCCTTTAATGAAAGAGCGAACCCTGAGGTAAACTATGGAGTTTAGTTAATAATAATGTATCAGTATTGGTTCATCAGTTGTAAGCAACATGCCAGAGTAATAATGCAAGATGCTAATAATAGGTGGAACCGTGTGGCGGGCATTGAAGTATATAGGAACTCTGTATTTTCTGTACTCCTAAAACTGCTCTTTAAAAAAATAAAGTCTTTTGATTTTTTTTAAAAGGACAAATTTCATATAAACCACAAAAAGAGACCCTTCAATTACTGTCCCCTTTCTGCCTCCCTGACCTCTGCTCTCCCTAGTGTCGCTCTGTTCCAGCCATACTGACCTTCCTTCTGGTTCCCGAGCATGTCGGTCTTGTGACCTTGTGTGAGGTCTTTTGCTGGAATCCTCAGTCTGGATTCTTTTGATCTCCCCAGAGTTTCCCTGTCTCAGCTCGCAGATCACTTCCTCAGAGAAGTCCTCCCTGATTACAACACCGAAGGTAGCCCACAGGGTCCTGTGCCATCCCCCTGTTTTTATTTTCTTCACAGAATTCCTCATCGCTTGGTTTGTTTTGTTTCTGTGCCCGTATCTACTTCTTCCTTTTCTGCCCCCTGGTTCCTGTTCTTCCTGAGTCCTCCCTGACCATTCATCACCGTTTCCTCGGAGACCTCCTGGTCTCAGCCGCCATCTGCCCTGATCTCCTGCAGCAGCCTCCTAACTGGTTATCAATATGATACAAATGAAGATGAGTGGCAGTCCTTGAAGATGATTCCAACAATTTGGTCCTTTCAGTCCAATGTGGATTTAATTTCATACATGAGGATTTTGCCCCCACCTTTTTCTCTTGAACAGCATAGCTGTAAACACTAGGAAGAGAGACGAACGCCCTTCGTCCCATAAAGATCTTTGTTTAGCGTTTCAGATTTAACATCTTGGAAGTGATTGGGTAACCACCTGAGTTGATCTCAGCTGGTATATTTGAGATAGGTGAGCCTGAGAACAGTGAAAATTTATGAAGCAATTTAGAAAAATACAGATTTAAAAACATCGAGTGTTCCTGGTTGATTTCGGAGCACAGGTGTACTTTCTTCTGTTTGGAAAGAATTGCAAAGAGACTGTCCAACCCTGACGTTAGCTGATGCATGCCAATCGCTCCTCAATTACCTCAAAGGAAATGGGCTTTCATGGGTGTTTTAAGAGGTGCGAGAGGGAGGGGCAGGGATTTTATGCCTCCTTTTTGGGAGCCAACGACCCCTATTTCTCAAAAACAATCACCGGGGCTGAGTGAGTTAATGGTTTCATTTAGTTTTTTATCGTTTTGTTTTATCTTTGTGTGTGTATTTTGTTTAGTTTTTGCGAACAACAGAAACACACTCAAAACTATTAAAGCAAAGAAGGGGGAATTGATGACAGGGACAGAGGGGTCTCTTGTGGAAACAATGGGCGGGAAGAGCAGTTGTGTCCAGGAAGCTCCCCTCGTCGCTGCCCCTGGCCGACTGCACGCTCCTTCGCTTCCTCTGAGAACCACCTGCCTTTCCTTCTCTGTGCCTCGAGGCGAGCATCCATCGCCCTCCGTCCATTGCCAGAGTATGTAAAAGTTATGTCCTGCAGCCAGAGGAGGCCATCGTGAGCCTCTTGGTCCCAATCCAGGTTCTGGGGAGAAGTCACCCGAGTGGCACAATGTCCGTCTCTGGTCCACTGTCTGTGGCCAAGGGGCAGGGGACAGAGACTCTCCGTACAAACTCCCGGCCGCCTATTCCACCTCCATGCTCTGTACATTGTGGAGGAGAGTGAGGGGTGGGGAAGTGAGGAAATCCTCAGAGAAGGGGAAACCCCTTGGGGGCTGGACTGATATCCCCCAGGTCTCCAGCGGAGTCCGGATACTGGTCATTCAGTCGTCGAAGGTTTAATGAGCCGCCACTGCAGAAGGACAGCCTGGTGGGCACTGAGAACAATCCCTGCCCTCTGGAAGCCGGGAATCAAAATAGGCATGTGTGGAAACTGTCAGGAAATGTGCATTTTCGGATAAAATAGTCATTGAGTACCTTCCATTTGCAAGATACTACACAATGCTAGGGAGTGAGGGTGCTAATACCTAGCACCCCTCCTTCTGGCCCAAGTTCTAAATCGATTGAGAAATAATATAAAGCAAACGGAGACCAAAGTACCAGCTTCATTACCAGTAACGGCTAGGTTAGGGCATGCAGTTTGTACCTGCAGGCAAATCGGCTTCCTTTGCTAACGCCCAGAGTTAGGCAGAGGCGGCCGGGACCAGGCATCTAAAATGACATTCCGAATTCCATTTATTGAACACCAACTACATGCCAGGCACTACTCTAGATATGGAGATATAGCAGTGAACAAAAGGAAATTCCTGCCTTTATGAACTTGACTTTCTAGTGGGGGAAATAGACCAAAAAAAAAAAAAAAAAAAGTTAGGTCATGATATATACACCTGTATAAGTTTGCCAGCGCTGCCATTGCAAGTATTGTGGATATAGGGTGGCTTCACCACAGAAACCTGTTGTCTCACCAGCTCCGGGGGCTGGAGTCTGCAATCGAGATGGCAGCGAGGGAAGGGTTCGTTCCAGGCCCCCGCTCCTCGGCTTGTAGGTGGTCGTCTTCTCCGTGTCTTTTCCCCTGGGTCTTCCCTCTGTGCGTGTCTGAGTCCTCATCTCCTCCTCTGAGGACACCAGTCACATTGGATTAGAACCCACCCATGTGGCTTCATTTGATCTTAGTTACCTCTTTAAAGGTAACTATCTCTAAATATAGTCCCCTTCTGAGGTACTGGAAAATTGAGAGGAGGCTGGGGTTTCACTGGGTTCCTTGCCCCTTACTTCCACAATCTGGAAAAATATTTTGATTCTTTTGCTGCTTCATCACTACAAAAAATTATACAAAGCAAACAAGCAAACGGCCCTCAAACCGAAGGCCCTTCCTTCCCAAGCAACCATCTCATGCACTTTATCCAGTTCTCGTAGCCGAGATCAGCTTTGATGACATCTCACCGAAGCCCACCTACGATTGTCCACTTTCATGAATAGTTCCCCCCGAAAGAGTTTGCCAACTTCAGTCTTGTACATTTTATTTAAGTCAGTGTACAGATCCTCCAATCATCCCATAACACTGAGCTCTTGATTGCAGCTGAATTCCACACAAAGACTTCAAATCCCTTTAAAATATGCCCTCTACATAAAGAGGCCACTTCAGTGCTGAGAACGCAGTTTAGATGGAACTCTCTCCTACTTTAAATTAAAAAAAAAAAAAAAAAAACGATGTTATACAAATGGATCGTTAAAATAATTGCATTTGCAGTTAAAAAATTAAATCACTAATGATTCCAAAATTAATAATCAGGAAACAAAAGGGGGAGTGTGTTAAGTGGGTGACAGCAAAAATGAATCTCCTGGCCAACAAAACAGTGAAGATTTTAATTTGAACTTGCCCCTCTCACAGCTATCCGTTCACGGTACACATCCATCAAGTTCATGATGAATGGGAAGACTCACGGTTTATCATGCCACCAGAGCACCGACGAAGGGTATCACTAGATTTTGAATTGGTCAAAGGAAGTGGCTGGCACCTGTATGGAGCATCTTTACCCTTCCTCTCATTCCTCCCTGTTCCTTATTTCCAATGGCACTGATAAATACTGAAATTGTCCTTTCAAAGGGATTCCAGGTCTCTAGATAGGCTCACATTGCTTCATAATCTTTCCGTGACCATGATGAAATTTAAACACGAAGCTTCAATGCGTTGCCACATCCGAAACTTGAGTTATTCCAAGAAAGCTGTTATGGAAAACCCTTAAGAAGAGAAAATCAGCAAGTCAATTTTCTTTCTCATTCAGACTCCCCTTTGCTAGTTTAAACTACCTATATTTATTCTTGCATTTCTATCTCCCTGACTCCATTCCCCTTTGTGTCCTGAAGGGGAATTTCTTCCATTGATCACTTTGTGAGAGCAATTTGCCCTTTATTTTTTGCTGGTGAAAAAGTGTTACCTTTTGAACGTTTCCTGGTCCAGGTGTTAATGTACCCATTATAGGGATTGCATTACCACCCACCGAACCCATTTCAAGTTCATTTGCTTTGCCCAATACTTATTGCTATATTTGCGTGCAGATCTATAAGGAGCTGAAAATCATTAAAACTCATCCTATACCACATGTTCAGAAATCTTCAGAAAATTCACTGGCTGTCTCAGAAGTACTGGGTGCTTTCACCATGCATATACTTGTCTGCATTTCAGAGATTGTGTATAAACATCCAATGACACACTACAGGCTAAATTAAAGAGTTACTAGAGTTGAAATAAAGACTCTTACTTGTAAGTAAATGTGAAAGGAGGAAGGTGATGTTTACATTTACAGTACGTAGAACAGTGCTTGCAATTCACAGGGATGCATGTAACTGTTAATTTTTATGAGTAGTTCCTGGTATATATGAATATTGTTAATTCACAGGGATGCATGTAACTGTTAATTTTACATGAGTAGTTCCTGGTATTTATGAATATTGTTATCAAATAGGTATGTAATCATTTTCTGTTTTCAAATTTGGAGATTTAAGAGTGACTTAGTTCACTTTCTACTTGCTCGGGGTTGTGTTTTTATAACAGAGTATTGATACTTTTATATCTAACAATTCATGGGTCAAAATATTGTAGGCGTAACTTGGGAACATATCTGCCAAATGGTTTAACTTTTTTTTTTCTGTGTTTCTAGTCACATTTGACAGATCTGTTCAAATTACATACTAAAAAGCAGCAGAAATGTGAAATTTATTTTACATTTGTTTTTGCTGAGCTTTGTCTCTCCAATGATACCATTTACTGCACTTTGATTTTTATCTGAAAATGAGTCGTCGCCTCTTCCGGTTTAAACTCTACTCTCTGCTTTTTTATTTCATTCATTCTGCCCTTGCTGATCGTTTTTTTTGTTTGTTTGTTTGTTTGTTTGTTTGTTTTCTGGGAGTGGTATTTGCTTCTTATTCACATGTCGGCTTTCTCTGAATGAATCTTAGGACCTACGAGGGTTGGTAAGCTGAATTAGATTCGGGCTACTTCAGTTCCTCATTGAGGAAACGTTCTTCATTTTCCATAAAGCTGTCTTTGACCATTAGCCATGATATTGTTTCATAGCCTTGACTTGATAAACTGTTCTTGGAATTCTGTGATAGAAGAACTTCTCTTTCTCCTGAAAGACTGATAGGTTTCTTTTAATAAGTCATGACATAAAGGTAATTGATAGTGTTTCCCCTTTTGCCTTGGCTATTGGGGAACACAAAAGTATTTTATTTTCTATATGGTAGCTGCAATCCTTTCTCCCTTGTCCTTAGCTTTTTTTTTTTCAGTCACATGTCTCTAGTTATTTTAAAGGAACTACCCAAATGTCTTTTTTTTTGGTCAGAAACTTCAACTCCTTCTTTGGAAATTGGTGAAGTTTAAAAGAATTAATATGATCATTCTATATTTTAGGGAAAAAATATGTTTTTTTAGTTTCTTGATAGCAAATAGGAGTATGGGCAGAATACTTTCCCACAAATCTTAAAGAAATAAGGGGCAGAACACCACAAACAATCCACTAGGGCATATGGTTTAGGTGGTTCATATGGCCATCCTCTTGGGCAAAAATCCCTGGGGAAATTCATGTCCCCCTCAGTAATCACTGGCAAATCTCTGCTCCCCACCATATATGTGGTATAAGGCATTTTGAAAATGCAATGGCTAAACAAATCTAGTAGTATCTTTAAACTGTTGGAACTGGTAAATATCAATGAGTCTGCAAGCATTCTTTCTTGTAAACTTATATGAGGTGTGACATCCAAGGCCCTAATTCATTTTCAACTCCATCTCTCGTACAGGTTATTTCTCAGTTCTCATCTTTGCTACTTTATAAGGATTTAATGCCCATCTGATTCTTATGCTAACATTTTTGGCAGTTTAAAAAGTTTTCAGTCCAGGCTTGTTCACTACATTTAGATTGCTTACATCTTAGAAAGTTCTTTTGAAAACAATGTTGTTTATTCTGAGCTCAACACTTCAAATCAACAAACATGTATTTAGCTACTAGTAAATATGTCTTTAGTGCCTGCGGGTGGGAATGAGGGTGGGGTGGAGGGCCAAAGATGAAAAGACCAGGTATCCCTCTATGACAGGAGAAAGGCCGAGGGCCTCTGACAAGGCAGCAGACGACAGGTGCTTATGAGGAATGGAACATGCCATGTTTGAGAAGCACAGAGAAGATGCATTGGGAGGGGGAGGGGATGCCGGTGGCAGGGAGCTGTGGGAAGGAGGGATGAAGCAGGTGGCTTTGGAGTGGGGCCTTGAAAGAGAGATAAGTATCAAGAATGGGAATAGGAGAGCAGAGAGGAAGGAGGTAAGTTGAAAGGGTAGAGGGGAGGCAAGACCGAAACAGGATGTCACAATGCAGTTTCAGGCATGATTAATCGATAACAGGAGAATGCAGTAAATAGGTGATCATTTACTGAAATTAAGGCTGGGAGGTTAAAGAGGACTTGTGGCAGTTCACGTGGAGCCTGGCATTCCATGCCTACGTGATCGTGCTCTCTGGTCATACAGCCAATGAGGAGGTTATCGTCTCTGACACACTCTGAGCAGAGGCTGAGGGGAGAGGACTTAAGTGCCACAAATGAGACAGTTTGGAAATGGGAGGGCCTGGAGGAAGGGGAACTGGACAGCAAAGTCCAGTTCTCTTCTTGCATGTTTTAAATTAAACTGAATTGAATTGAACACATTAATGAGAAGATACTAGACTTATCCAGAGAATTCATTCTAACGAGTCAAACAGGAGATAACTTAGATTAGGGCCTTCTCAGGTAGTTCTGAATTTTAAAGGAAACCTTAATTATGTAGTTTAGACCTAATGCATGCTTTTCTCTGAAAATCACACTTCTCCTAAAATTCCTTTTAATTAGCTCTTTTTTTCTCTCTCTCTCTCTTTTTTGTTCAAGGCCATTAAAAAAAAAAAAAAAAGACCATATGGATGCCACCCTCAATCCTGGGTGAAATGAGCAAAGAGGGCCAATCAGTGGTCTGTGTCATTTTAGAACAAATGTTCCTATGTACAGGGATGCCAAAATCATGTTCTGGGGCTTTCAGCAAAGAGAAACCATCACGGGTAGTCCATCTCTAGCTCTCATTATCTAGCTATGAAGGCCTTCTGCCACACACATAAACAAACAAATCCTTAAGAGGAAACGTAAAAGAAATCTCATATGTAGCTATAAATAGCTAGATTTGGGAATAGATCCACATTTGGGAATGTACACACAAATATAAATCCAAGATGGCAACTATTAGATAATAGAAAGGTTCAGGTAACTTTCTAACTTAGCCAATCATTTTAAATTTTCTTTCATGAAAACTTACCAAATATTCACGAGAGCAGCCACTGGTAATAAAATGAACAATTTGGCTTTTTATTCTTGCGCCTGTGAAGTTGCTGGCTTGCTGGAATGGTCCAAACAAGACAGCAGCAGGCAATAACAGGCTAAAACACCCAGAATGATTAGCGTATGTGGAGCGGGTCACACTCAGAATCTTCCTGTCTGCTGGCGAGCGTTAGAAGCACCTAAGCGAAGCCATAGAACCTTGGTGGATAGTGACAAGTGGAAGGGTGACCGCTTATATCTTGGGCTATATTGGAAAAATAAAACCACAAAACCCTGATCTAAGTGGGACCAACTTTACTGACTTTTTCCACTTCCCAAGGCCAAAGACAATTAAATTGTGAATTGTTACAATTATTTTCAATGAGAAACACTGAAGTAAGTGTACAATTACTTATATTAAACACATCTACCTACAGCTGGTCACCTTATTACCAGTCTTAACTACCTCCACAACATATTTTTAGGATTATGGTTTCAAGTTATATCTAATTGTACATAGTTTAAGACTATTCCTAAGAGATCGCCTACATTAGGGAAAAGCCATGTGTCTGTTCACCTACAAAATCCCTAGGGAAACAAGATTTATTCACAGGGCACATTGCTCATATTCGAAGATGAGTTTCTGGGAATTCCACCCCCGGAGGAGTGGAGCCGCGAGCACCTTCACTTGGTGTTCAGGCCTCCTCCAGCCTAGTTGCTCTTAGAGCCAGGTTCTAGAATTTTAACTGGCACAGTCTGGCTTTCTGTAACATCTCTTCTCAGAATGCACGATGCTTCAGCTTTTTCAGACAAACCATCAGACAAAACAATAAGACCACCACAATTCTTACTAATCCCTTCCCAGTCCCTCCATCTGTACAGCTTCTCAGCTGAGTCCCCATGATATATCTTTTGCTTGAAAGTTCCCTTTAATATAATGGCAACTGTTTTTATTTTCTTGGATTCACTCATCTACTTCATTTGTCTCAGTTATCATGAGCATACGGTAGTCCTCCACCACCCCCGTTATCCATAGGGGTGTGTGTGCCGAGACCCCCAGTGTATGCCTGAAACCGTGGATAGTACCGAACCCTCTATATCCTATGGTTTTTCCTATACGCACATGCCTATGATAAAATTTAATTTATAAGTTCGGCACAGCGAGAGATTAGCAACAATAAATAAAATAGAACTTACAACAAAACACTGCACTAAAAGTTCTGTGAACGTGGTCCCTCTCTCACATAGCTCATCGTCCTGCGCTCACCGTTCTCGCGGTGACGTGCGATGACACACTACTCACGTGATGAGATGGCATGAGGGCAACGACCCAGGCACTGTGACACAGCGCTCGGCCACTGTACGCGTTACTCGAACACAAGCACTGCAATACCTAGACAGTCCATCCGATAACCAAGATGGCTGCCAAGTGGCTAATGGGCGGGAGCGTCTGCAGCGTGGACGCGATGGACGAGGGGATGATTCACATCCCGGGTGGGACTGAGCAGGTCGGCGTGAGATTTCATCGTGCCGCCCAGAATGGCAAGCAATTTAAAACTTAATAAAGTGTTTATTTCTGGAATTTTCCATTTAATATTTTCAGACCATGGTTGACCTCAGGTAACAAACTACAGAAAGGGAAACCTCGGATAGAGGAGGCCCATGTCATATCCATGCTAGAGATTTCATCCTTCTATTGATTAGCATCGCAAGAATTCGAGACCGACTTGAAGCCATATATTGTAAGAGTCTTGCATGATGTACTAGTCACCATCTCCATCTGGCTCTTTGATGTTTTTATGACAACAGACCCGCCAAGCGAGTTTTTCAGCTCGCTGTCTTCTGCGGAGAGTCTTGTGTTAAAAATTCCCCACGAGTGTGGCCGTGACTTAGTCCCCTTCAGAGTGATTGCTCTTCTGGCCACCTGTATGAGGAGCCCTCTCTGTTATGTTTGCTTCATTGAAAGTCGTGAATAACCACTTCAGAGATTTTTAAATATGCTTGCAACCTGTTGACTTGGGGGACTTTCCAGAGGACAGAAAGCAAATACTGATGCTTCTTATTAGGTTCTAAATCCAAAAACTGTGTCTGTCAAACTGCAGTGAATTGAAATGACCTCACTATGAAACTCTTTTTTCTCTGGAGGAGGGTAAAATGATCCTTGTTTCGAGTTTTGTCTGGCTGTTTTATATTATAGAACAGGGCACATCGGCAACTCTTGTGGAGAACTTTTATATTCTCTCTAGTTTTGTCTAAGTCTACGATATTGTCTATTTGGTGCCATTTGTCTTAAGTCTGACTCTTTAGCGTTAACTTCCCTTACTAAGCTTGTGTTCTGCCATCCAGTTTGTAAACATGGACGCTACTCAGTACACAATATGCTAAGACGAATGTTGACATTCCTAGGCTCTCATGCATCAAATGTCACTGGAATGATATGCCTTAACTCGCTCAGTCTTTACAACAACCCTATGATTTAGTTATTGGTTTGATTCCCATTTTATAGAAAGGGTGATTAAGTCTCAAGGAGATAAAGTAACTTTCAGAGCAACTAAACAGGGAAGGTAGTACTCAAATGAAGACTTATCTGATTCCAAAGCTTCAGGTTATGATTCCATAACTCCAAACAGATCCTTTCTGGCTGGGAATCTGAAATCCTTCAGTCAAAGGGAGTGTTGGTTCTGAAATACATTTTGTAGACCCAGAAATTAAAGAAGAATAGCTGATCCGCTCTCCCTTTTTTTTTTTTTACTTTTTTTTTTCATCTGTTTCTCTAGGTAGCCCTTGGGTTGGCTAATTATTTTCCTGTTATAAGCAATGCTATTTCTGTTTAAGTGCTGCTGGATTTGGAAATCATTCTCATGACTAAATATTTGTTTGCCTAGGAAGAGCCCAGTGTAGGGCTATGCTGCCAGCGAGTGCTCAGTGAAGAATAATGGATGGCCATGCATGTGTGGGAGTCGTGTGCTCAGGATCTGCTCCCTTCTCCAAGGAAACAGGTAAGATGTAGGGAAGGTGAAAACCACAGGACCATCACCCAGCTGGGTTTCTGTATTTGGCTTTATCATTCAAGGGTCCCAAAGGCCCAGGTGTGAAAGGAATGGGAATATGGGGCCCGGCGTTTTCTTGAAAAATGATTGAGAAGGGCTGTGAAAATTAGATTCTGAGGTCTACTTCCAAAATTAATATCAAGTATGAGAGAGACTGAAGAGAATCAAATATTTTTTTTAATCGACACATTTTCTATTATTATATACATATAAAGATGATGAGTAATATGCCATATCAGATGGTTTATTCAAACTGTCAGAATCAGGGCTGAAGCGTGAGTAACTTTCCAGAGAACCATCTGAGAAATTCAAGCAGCAGAAAGTGGCAGTAATCAGCCATAAATGGATCCACTGTCCAGACATTCCTGAATATCTTGGGGGAACAAAAAAAAAAAGTCTTCCCAAGGTACATGATGGGACATATCTAGGGAAAAAGAAGGTGACCGATAATTTAAACTTCACTTAAAAAATCAGATGTCCGCGCACTGCCCAGGTTTGTGCACTCACCAGAAAGACTGGGGTCGACCGTGGGGCCGGGGAGATGATGTCTCAGTGTGAGTGATGGCTACAGAGCACCTCTCCACATCTCTGCAGAACTTTGTATTAGGGCCCTCACTTGCATCATCACACTTTGCTTTGGCATCAGAGAAAATGGAAAGAGGAAAGCTTCAATTACTGATATGCAGTACCACAGGTCCTGGGCTGGGACAGGCAGTGTAGAGCAAAGGTACAGGCAGACCAGAGGAATATCGTGGGCTCGGTTGCAGACCCCGCAATAAAGTGAATATTGCAGTAGAGCTAGTTACACAGATTTCTTGGTTTCCCAGCGCATCTAACAGTTATGTTGGCACTATAATTGTTGTCTATTAAGTGTGCAATGGCATTGTGTCTAAAAAAGCAATGTACATACCTTAATGAAAAGTACTTCACTGCTAAAACATGCTAAGCATCATCTGACCTTCAGCGAGTCATAATCTTTTCACTGGTAGTTGCCACGGACCTTCAATTTGTACAAAACATGATTTATCTGTGAAGGGCAATAAAACCAGGTATGCTGTACTGGCATCGGATGGCCCCGACTCTGCTCCCAGCTCCAGGTCCCAGTCTCATCATCTGCAAAGTAACCAGGTAGAGACTAGCTTTCTAGGGTCCATTCCAACTCTACTAGTTCACGTTACCTTTGGCAGGTTTCACTATGAGATGAGCATCCTTCATTGGGGAAACTCCATGTGTCTTGAGGTTTTATCGATGAGAACTTACTGATGCAATTCTACCTTTAAAAAAATCCCTTTTTACCCCTCACTGAACTCTCTTCAGTAATAATGAGGTCTTAAGAAGTTTGATGATAATTTGGTGTATCAGAGTTTATTTCATTAATACAGTACCCTCCATTGCTGGCACCACACTTTACCATTTCTTCACCCAAAAGAGAGGTGACTTTTGAGAAGCAATACAGTAGCGTTGGGAAAATAGGTACTGTGGCCAGGGGAGAACTTATGATGTGTCTGCGGCTTAAGGATATGTAAATGAGGTAGCTCATGTGAACAGAAATATTCTGAAATATACTTATAATTAAGCCCAAGATATAGATACACATTTATAAAGAATACAAGTGAAGACTTGAGAAGCGGGAAGGATCATTTCCCAGAAGCAGGAGCATCTCAGCAGCCAGAAGGAGAGGTGACATGGAGACCTGGGCCAGGCTTAGTCCCACTGCCCAGAATCTTTCCTGAGCTCATTCTCCCAGGAAGGGTCTGAAGGAGCTGCTGACATTTCTCATAAAAGAATCAATGAATCTTTGTTTCTTCCAGCCTGCTCATTTGACCTTATTCAGTTTTGAAACAGAGACGAAGGAAAGAAAGAATGAAACCAGTGGGTAGGATGGGGGTAGGCAGAAAGAACAGAGAAGGGGGTGTCAGTGCTATGGAACCCACAGGCAAGACTGTCACCCAGGATGTTATTGTTTGCTTGTTGTAGTCTTATTTGTTCCTGCTTCTCATTTCACATTCTCGCCCTGATGTAATAAGTTGCCGTCTTCCCAGCCATCATCCCCTTATTGACAAGCAAATGTCACCCATGTTTGATTGACATCCATTGCTCCTGAATGCAAAAGTATGATTTACGAATCAATTCTACTTGTTTATTTCAAGCCGTTCTTGTGTGTCTTATGTATGTGTTGGTGGGATAACTTGCCTAATATCTACTCTGGGGGCTTGGCATTAATATTATACACTCAGGCTGTTCCGTCATCTGCTCTCCCACTGCAAATGGGGCTATTCTTTCTCTCTTTTTTTTTTTTTCCTATTTTCCCCCACCACACAGGCAGGAAATGTGCTATGGAGTTTATAGGACTCTTTCCACAGCTTGGGAAAAGATCTTGCCCAGTACTTTGTTAAATACTGCTTGCTTTATCTTAAGACTTTTGAAGGCATTTTGACAAGTGATAATTTCTCATGCATGTAGTACCTTTAAGTAAGTGCAACTCCAGATCCAATGGCTGTATCTCCTGAAAGCTGCTAAAATTGTAAGCCTGTAAGTAGAGTACCTATGTATGCACTCACCATTCATAGCATTTGTAAAAAGAACTAAACTCTCCCTCCTTTTTGCGGTGGGTATGTTCATTTAAAATCGTTGAGAAATGTCCTTTGACTTTTCAACATACCTTACTGTTCTCTGGGGAACATCTTATTTCGTTTTAGAAGGCTAGCAAGGAAAACCATAAGGTTAAAAACAGTCACACCTACCATCTGGAAAATTCTAAAGGGCCCTCCTTATGTTAAAAGTGGCATTTTGAAAAACACCTGAAGCACTGATTGTAAGTGAGCCTGTATAGAAATATTGTTAACCAAAACACCCTCCTTTCGACCTTCTTCTCCACCTTCCAACCGGTGCTGCTGGCAGTGGGGACACAGGTGTGACCCTTGAGTCCTAAAGTCTGCCGCACATTTGGCTCCCCTCCCCCACCATGTATGTCCAGGGCGAGGGCTGCCATGGCCTGGGTTCAGCAAGGGAATATTCAGGATCTCGCTGTTCATCTTTGTGTGGAGAGAGGAGAGAGGAGAGAGAGAGTAAGAGAGGGGAGGGAGAGAAACAGAGAGAGAGAGAGAGAGAGAGAGAGAGAGAGAGAGAGAGAGAGAGACCGGAAAAAAAATCCCACATTGTCAGAGTAATGCCAAACTCTCCCTGAGTGGGATGAGCAGAGCAGATGCTGCAATGAGATGCCAAAGCGGCTCCCCTTCCTCTGTGCCTTGGGTGCCTATAAATTGCTCCGGCGCGCGTTTTCAGCCTCCTCTTCTCCTGGCAGGTGGTACCCAGGCAGAATTCTGCGTTCAGTCTCTCTCTCGCTCGGCTCCCGGCCGTGAGGCGCTCGCCGCTGCTCGCTAGCTCCTCTGCTCCAGCCCCGAGCCCCGCCGAGCGACCTTGCCCGCGGCTCCGGCTCCGCACACCCGGGGGCGGCGGGCCCCAGCTCGCGCGCCCTGCGCGGGTCTCCGGGGGTTCGCATCTATTAGAGTTGTGGTGGTTGTCAAGGAGGAAGAAAAAAAAAAAAAGAGGCAGGGGAAGGGCAAACAGATCGAGCGAAAGAGGACAAGAAGGGAGCGGAAAAAGGCAACTTCAGACGGAAAGTTGGTGCGAACTGGCGCAGTCTGCAAAAACGGAAAAGTCGACCGCAGGTGGCGGCATAAAAGTGTGAGCGGCCCCAGCGAGCGCGAGAGGCGGCCGCTGGCTCTGTCCTCCCGCTGGCGGGTGGCCGCCTGGAGCCGAGGCAGCCACAGGTGCGAGGGGGCTCGCAGGAGGCGAGAGGGTGCCCTGCGCACCCCTCCCCCAGCCCCACCCCCAGCTCAGGACTTCAGATCAAGTCACTTGGCGTCCGAGCTCCCTCCCCAGCCGCAGCCTCAGCGGGGGGAGCAGGAGCAGCCGAGGAGCAGCCGGCGCGCGCGCCCAGGGGAGTTGGGGTTCGCAGGGGTTTGTTTTCGGCTCTGAAGAGGTCCCCGCCCAACCTTCAAAATTTTGTCCAAAAGCAGACAAGAGGATCGCCCCGCGCTGAGCCGGCTGGTGGGCAGCAGGAGGCGCCTGATCGCCGCCGGGGCGCTGGGGGTGGTGATGGTGCTGCTGCTGGTCATCCTCATCCCGGTGCTGGTGAGCTCGGCCGGCACGTCGGCGCACTACGAGATGCTGGGGACCTGCCGCATGGTCTGCGACCCTTACGGGGGCACCAAGGCTCCCAGCACGGCCGCCACTCCTGACCGCGGCCTCATGCAGTCCCTGCCCACCTTCATCCAGGGCCCCAAAGGCGAAGCCGGCAGGCCCGGGAAGGCGGGCCCGCGAGGGCCACCCGGGGAGCCCGGGCCGCCTGGCCCCGTGGGCCCGCCGGGCGAGAAGGGCGAGCCTGGCCGCCAAGGCCTGCCGGGCCCGCCGGGGGCCCCCGGCCTGAACGCCGCTGGGGCCATCAGCGCCGCCACCTACAGCACGGTGCCCAAGATTGCCTTCTACGCCGGCCTCAAGCGGCAGCACGAAGGCTACGAGGTGCTCAAGTTCGACGACGTGGTCACCAACCTCGGTAACCACTACGACCCCACCACCGGCAAGTTTACCTGCTCCATCCCGGGCATCTACTTCTTCACCTACCACGTCCTGATGCGCGGAGGGGACGGCACCAGCATGTGGGCTGATCTCTGCAAAAACAACCAGGTGAGTGCAGGCAAGCAGCGGGGAGGGCGGGGAGGGAGCGCGGGAAGGTGCGGGCGAGAGGGAGGAGACCCCGGAAATGGGGTGGGCGCCCACAGAGGGAGGGCGCGGCGGCAGCCGGGCTGCCGGGAGCCGCGCGAGGGAGGACGCTGTTCCCCTCTGGAGCTGCGGGGTCAGAAGCCAAAGAGGGTTCCGGCGCCCCGAGAGCGCGGCTCCGAGCCTCCCACCTGCACTCGGTGTTTGCGTGAGAGCAGGACCCCCGAGGGGCTGGAGGCCGGTAGCCGCGGCCCCTGAACAGCTTGCGCGCTGCGGAGCCCCGAGCAGCAGGAAGCGACCCCGCTGTGGCATGGTCCGCGGGCTTCGGGTCGCTGTCAGGCTTTGGCGGGAATGGAAGGGCTGGGGGAGCCCGGAATGGGCGTGCCAGGGCGACAGACCCAAACTCGGGGGAGACAGACAGGGACCCGAGGGAACAAGAAGGGGCCCGAAGGAGTGAATACTTGCGGGACCTCGAGACCTGCGGTCGCAAGGTCCCTGCAGCATCGCAGACCGGGAAACCCACTTGCAATCAAATCCAAGTCACAAACTCTGGTTTAGTTTTCAGAGGAAGGAGAAGAGGGAGAGGTAATGAGTGCAGATAACAGAAGGAAAAGTTGAGACTCATGGCTGACATGGTAAAACAGGCTCCCCAACACAGCGCCCAAACGCCTCTTGCTGGAGTACGTCCTAGGATGCGCAGGCAAGTGGCAAGGAGGGCCAGCACAGAGCCCAGCCCTGGGTTGTCCCAATCCCAGCCTTCTTGCTCCCGCTCACACAGGGCAGTGGCCTTGGCCTTGACTGTGGACATAACCTCAGATTATTCCTCAGCGCAAGGACTTGCTCTCCAGAGCCAGTCAGCATTGTCACAGGGCCATGGGCTATAGTTTTATGCTGGAGCCACTTTTCCATTTGCTTGAGAAATTTGTGGTCACTGCAAAACCAAAGAGTGTGATCTCTTAGTTAGAAGAGGAAAATGATATTTGTAACTGCCTAAAAGTGTAATCGACCCCTCTACACATGCTGAATCAGCAGCAGATGGGGGCAGAGGCCTTGCAGCCTGCAGCCTGTGGTCAGGGCTCAGTTATTGGGCCTCACTTTGCTTATTGGGTGGCACAGGGAGTGGCCGGCCCTGCACGGTGCCGTTCACTGCCAACTGTGGTTTAACAAGGGCTCTCAGGCTTCATTCAGGTCTCTCGCCCCTTGAATTCAGACCTTTTTAGCTACAACCCAGGTTTCTGTTAAGCAAAATTAAAGCTGGATGTTTCCCCCCCTAACTCAGCGTCAGAATTCTTTCAAAAGTGAAAGACAAATACCTAAGTGTACACAAGATAGAAAGGACAAAAAATCTTGTTCCTCCCCCTTCCTAACACCCCTCACTTATATAAGGGACCCTCAGAACTAGTAGAACAAAAAGAGGAAAAATGGCCACCAGGAGGCACTGGTAGGGTTGTTTATTATAGTTATTATGCACGAAAATAATATTAAGCTAAATAAAAATTATTCACAGCGCAGTGGCATAGTTATAGGTAAATGGCTAAAAAGGGCATGACTCACTGTACCAATATAGAGCCATTGTGTCACCCTTACAAAGTGGCTAATGAACAGCGCCTCAGCAGGCAGCCATGAGGCACCCATTTATTTACAAATTGGTTCTCTTCTGACTCAAAGGTTAGCTCTGGAAATTACTGTCAGGCCGAAGAGGTTGTTTTTAGAGATATTCATTATAATGGAATAAGATTCAAGTTTAATCAGCCAAACGTATAAAAGTGCTCACATCTTTAAATACCTGGAATTTGCAATGGCAAGAAAACCAGAGAATAATACATTTAAATTAGTTTAAATGTTGATGCCTAAATAGCTAAGTCCAGGTATGTTACACTGATTCCAAGAACACCATTCCACATACGTGTTCTCCGTGCGTTTTGTTTTAAAAATTATTTCATTGTTTGGAGCGTAGAATGCTCCTTTGTATCATCCTAGCATGCACATTCTTTGAGGATCAGGAAAAAAGAACAAGGCAAAACAGCTGATCTTACACGTACAATGCTTTCCATTGGCATTCTTAAGCTGCTGCTCTGCAAAGGTGTGCAACAAGTAATTCAAAAAATAAATGTAGTAGCAAACAATACATTTTCGAGTTCAGCATGGACTATTTTGGAAAACAGCTATTACAATATTGCTGTTAAGGAATTTTATCTCTAGAATAGAACTGTTTTGCAAAGCCTGATTTGCAGGCAGTTGCAAAGGAGAAATCCCATAAAATCTTTTTTATTAATATTAAATAGTTTATCCTCGATGTTCAGTTATGCTCTTGTCTGATCACTTAGAATGGCAGTTTCCCGCCTCTAAGCTGACCTAATTTGTTGTCACAAAACAGGAACTCAGAGATCCATGTCAGTGTAATGTTCTATGGATTAAGTGGATTTGAGAAGCACAAAAAGTAAACTAAAAATGCAGTTCACTCTAGAATGGAAGAATGCCTCTGGACTGTTACCGTATGAGAACCGTTTGATTTATGCTTTGTGTTAATGCACGATCACAGATGGAAACGTCAAAGGCCAGTAAATTAACCTGACGTGCCACTTAACCTTTTGTTTATGATTCCACAGAAGTACAATGAAAATGAAATTATGAGAACATCAGTAGCAATTAATTAAATTAGCAAATGTTACCATAAATATTGTCTCTAATGATAAACCCTCACTAATATGATAATGCTAAAGCTACACAACCTATTACATTCTCACAAACATACCGCTGAAAGCACCATAGGTCTCATATTCCCTTCGAAACCATCAACCCAAATTTAATCTTAGCATTTGTTGAGAGCCCATGACAGTGCATATTAAAGGTAAAAATTGGACTCAAATAGCTGTGCCTAGAAACAGGAAATATTTTAAATATATTTGTATATTTTTAGCAGAGAACTCAAATAAAAAATATTGCTATTTGAAGACAATCACTATAAGACTACAATAATAAGCCACTATAACAAAAACTAAAACTTTAGGCTCAAGATTAGAACTGTAAAATAAAGACCAGTTTTTACTCTGAGAATTTATTAGTTATGGCACCAGTGAACGAGAGATATATTAGAAACAGAGAATAGTTTGTAGGTTGCTATTCATTTATTAGATTAATAAAATGTTAAATTAATGAACCTTTTAGGGGCCCTGAAACATACACTAAAGAACAAGCAGATTCTAAATACTTAACTAATAATATGAAAAGATATTTGAGGACAGTTAGGTAGAAATGTGTACATCGAGCTAAGAAAAGGATGCATTATATTCCCAGAGAAAAAGCTGAAATCAGTGTACATTTAGGAACCTGAAAATAGCCTTTAGGATGGATGCATTACCTTTCTCAATAGTTTGATGGTTTAAAGAAAGAATCATTGGAAGTCACTGAGCTGGAGACTAGAGCTTGAAATTTCAATTCCTATTATTCCTTTAGAGTATGATCAGGTGAGCAGGCATACTAAAATCATGCTAAGTAAACTGGAGTACGGCAGTTCATTAATTAAGAAAGTCTTGCGGTACAGTATAGGTTAAAATCTTAGAGAATCACTTTCATTAAAAAGCAGTCGCACTGGCTTTATCCAACAAAGGAAGTGAAAATCGTAAGGGCAACTCCTAGTCTGTGGGATCACACTGATGCATTTACAGGTTTTTGTGGTTACCCCTACTGAATGAAAATGGTAATAAAAAATAAAAATTTACACGGGTTTATGGTTATACCCTATAGAATAAAAACTGCATTATACCTCCTTTTAAGATTATTACCTCTAAATCAAATAACTCGAATGTGTCCTGTTTTCAGAATGCCTTCATATAGAAAACAGTTTTAAAACACATACCCATAGCACATTTACTAAATGCCTAACGCACTAAATAAAATGGGTCCGGTTATTAATAACAGTTGAGAAGTATATTATGGATTGATAATATATTACTACTATGGCTAATTCCTATTTTGTATTTTAATTTTTCTCATCCATTAAAAATTCACACATAAAAATATATATAATAGGTCATAATAGCATAATCTTCCTTGTAGATTTTTTCCTCCCTGGTAATTAATGACTCAATGAAATTAATGAATCAGAGCATTCAACTCCTACAAACTTATGCTTAATTCCTAGGGAATTTTGTAACATTAAATTGTATTATTACTTAGTGGTGAAAATAGACCACCTCACTAAACTGGTGTATACATTTGGGTCTGCTTCTTAGCATAATTGAATGATATATTGCTTTCTTTATATTAGCGTTAATTAGCGCAGTGCTAAGCAAGGCTAAATCCTGTAAGCTCTTTTCTCCCTTTGCTATATGATATCCAGGAAGAAAATGTTAAAATACTACTCAAATTACTTGACAAGTTCAGCAGTGTCAAAGAGCCTTCTCCTTTTTTAACATTTCAGCATTAATGTGAGAACATACCACGTGAAAATTTAATAAGCAAAATAAGTCAGACAGAAAATGTTGCGAACCATATGATTTCACTCATACGTGGGATCTCAAACTGAAAGCAACAAACAAGCAAGACAAACAAACAAAAACTCAGACACAGACACCAGTTTAGTAGTCACCAGAGGGAAAGGGACAGGGAGGTAGGTAAGGGTAAAGGGGGTCAAATATAAGGTGACAGAAGAAGATTTGACTTTAGGTGTGAGCACATAACACATCATACAGATGATGTCATATTGAACTGTACACTCGAAACCTATATAATTTTATTAACCAATGTCACCCCAATAAATTGAATTTTAAAAATTAATTTAAAATAAGGAAAAAAAAGAATATAATTTGGAAACCTATCATTTACATTTTGAAAGAAATGAATAGAAATTTTTGACTTGGGCCTCATTTTCCTCATTTTGCTAGCTGATAGGATCTGGCATAGCATACCCCAAGTCATGCATTACATAGTGCAGGTTTACCAGCCCACTAAATCACTTACTGTGTTATTCAGGGAAATATCATTATATTGGAATAGAAACAAGCCACAAAGTAGAGGATGTTTTACTGAAATAAATCAAATCAAAATAAGCCTGCCTGTTGGCACATTTTTTCCAAGGCAGAATCAAAATATAGCTAAATGGACATGAAGCCTAATTTGAGTTGCGAATGTGACAGAATATCCACATTACTTGATACGATAGGCAACTTGACTGTTTGCAAATGTCTGTCAACTCACTAATGAGATCACAAGCTTAACATGAGTGGGTTTATAAGGAAGCTCCATCTCCAAAGCAAACCACATGTTTAAAATCACTGAAATATAAAAGAGTATTCAATGAGATCATTTAAAAATTCTAGCAATTTGAGAGAAGCGAAATTATGGAAATTTAGTTCCTTCTAGAATTCTTAGATATGTTGAAATTAAATAATTTATTTAAATGCACACATCACAATTAAATACTAAAAAGGCACACGTAGAGAAAAAGAAAAAAAAGGAGAACACTGAAAAGTTGAGTGACATAGCCAAAGATATTTAAACAAGTTAAGCTCCTGGTAGAAGAGACTTTAGTTGAATAAGATTTTGAAAGCCCCAAATCAAAAGGCTTTCTTCCTTTTTTTTTTTTTTCTTGCTGTATAGTGGAGATAGATAAAGGTATTTCTCTGAGTCTTTACCTCCTCTGGATGTCAGTCTTCTAAAAATTCTGAGGACCAACCCAGGCTGAAGTTTGGGTTGAATTTGTATACTCATCAGCACCTCGTTATAATACTGCTATTTGGCTGAAATTAAAGTGCAAAACAGATTACATTTCCACTTAAAGAAGTGACTGGGCGTAGAGATGGAAGGAATTAGAAAAAGTGGTGATTTAGGAAGAGAATAAATTGGTATGCATTGTGTATAACACACAGTAAGAGAAGACTGTTGGAATGAGCCTCACGAAAGCACTGTCTTCTTTCCATCCTTCCTTTCCCATAGCATGGTTTAAACAGCTACAGAGGTGTCTTCAGAAAGCTCCAAGGCCAAGGTGGGCTTTTCTGGGCTAAATCCTGTGCCAGGGGCAGCACATTGGCTTACGATGCGGCGTGAATGGCAAAAAAAAAACAAAACCTCGAGAATTCTCTTTGACGAATCCTAATGCTTGTCTGTTCCACGTAGGTGCGTGCGAGCGCAATAGCCCAGGACGCCGACCAGAATTACGACTATGCCAGTAACAGTGTGGTCCTTCATTTGGAGCCAGGAGACGAAGTCTACATCAAATTAGATGGTGGGAAAGCCCACGGAGGCAACAACAACAAATACAGCACATTTTCCGGATTTATTATTTACGCCGACTGATAAAGCAGCAACTAAGCTTATTATCCCGAGTTCAGACACTGGATTCGTGCGGCTAACGTCAGTGAATCAAGGATCCCAGGGGAATGCCAGTTGTGGGGCACCTCAGTTGTGTAGATGTGGGGAATTCAAATGCTACCTGACTCACATCTGTATACTCAGAAACATTATGTAAAAAAAAAAAAAAAAAAAAATTAAAAGCAAGATAAGCAGATGTGTGACCCACTACCGCCAAAGCAAATACTCCTTATTGTTAGTGTCCCGTGAATGAAGTCCTATATAGATCACAAATTTTTATAGAAAAATCTAAGACTGAATTATTTCTTCAATATATATGATACTTTGGTGTACCGTGATCCCGCTGCTCTTATCCATGTCAGCTTTGGTTCTTGTGAGTGTACCTGCTTCTTATGATACTTGGAGTCCATTCATAGCGCGGGGAGGAATGATTTTACCCTGCAGGAGGAGGTCTAATTGAAATCATGCTGCTTGTCCCCAAAGAAATTGTTTTGCCTTGTACCCGTGTTAACTTTAGCGCTAGACCTGGGAATGATTCAACTTCAAGCCTTAACCTGGAATTTTCTGGATTTGAGGGAATTCCCAAAGCCTATGATCATTTTCCCATTTTTTTTTTTCTTCCACATTTTCTTTTCTCTCTTTTCTGGTGATAGTCTTTAAAAATAGAGATTGAAATTGTATCATAGGATCTCTCTATAAGTGTGAAAAAATGTATAATTATGTATGGTATTTAGAAAATCCCCTATGTGTCCATTTTGTCAGTAGAATGCATTTAGATTTACTCGGAAAGTCAGAGGAATTTATTCTTTGGTGTTAAGTCAGACCGAGGCTTTTGCCTTCTTTGGAACAAAAGATTATTCATCACCCAATGCACAAAGGTTTAATTCGAGCTACAGCATGAATCACCAAGGGGGCACAGTAAGTTAGGCCTTCAAATAGTTACTTACTGTAAGTCATGGCCTGAGGCTATTCCAAAATGAACAATTTCACATGTAACTGACATGACAACAAAGTGTATATATTTTATACAAATACCTGCTACATGTATGTGTGTGTATGTGTGTATCTGTATATATACACACGTATATGTTAGATGAAATATAGTATATATATGGCTTCAGACTGTAGGCATAGTGGCTGGTAGAGCCTCAAAAATTTCATTTAAAAAAAATGTATGTGTATTCATACACACAAACACACAAATTATTTGACTTATTTTGGATCGAAATATATTTTGGATGACAAAAAATATATGGAATAGTAAAATTATTTAAATGACTTCTCTTTTAAGAGTTATGCAGAAAATTAATTATTAGTTTAAAATGCCCTATGCATCACATATCTGTAAATTAAGCCTACGGCTTCTCTGTTACCCTCTGCCAATTGATACTTTTCACTGCATTCTGTGGCAGATTGTTAATATTAAGACTGCTGAAAAGAAGTGGCTCTCTTTTCCAGTGTTTATGAATTATATGCATTTAAATCATTAATTTTTTCTTTTTTCCTCAAGTGAATTGAAGCTGACAGTGAAGTAGATTTTGAGAGTAGTACTAATCCTTTCTCTCTGGTGATAGACACTGCCAAAAGCTATCTCTTTAAATCTAAGACAAAAATTTAAAATGCACGTCGATAGATCCTAACTATCAGACAACTTCCACTCTTACAATGAAAAATCTGTTCCCCTCTCAGCTGCCCTTGAAGAATCTTTGACATGTAGGTTTAAAAAAAAAAGAAACTTTAAAAAATCTGCTTACTTTACTGGTGAAGGACATTTGCATTTTTTTATTTAAAAGAATTAGTTTGTTCTCCTGGCTCATTGCTCTTGGATACTTTCTTTCTAATACACAGAAAGCTTGATCATCTTTGATCTGCAGAAACATCTTTTATTTAGCAAACCTCACCTTTCCAAAAGAGTTATGCATGGTATGCCCGTCTGAAGGTGCTGTTTGCTTGGTTTTAAATGCATTGGTTTGAGTAACTCCTGATTTATACGATTAAAAACACTTAGCCCATTCACCAAGAATAATAACTAATTCTATTTGGCCTTTCTAATATGTAAGATAACTCATAAAGGAGCTGCAATGGATTTTATTTCTATTTAACAATATGTACTTATTAAAGAGGAATTGGCAACAAGGGTTTGAAGAATTGTGCTTTTGTTTTGTTTTTTGTTTTTGTCTTTTTTGGTTTTTTTTTTTTTAGGTAGCAGATAGCATAGTGAAGATGCAACCAAAAGATTAACTTATAAACAGCAGTGCACATCAACTAAGAGTTTTAACTAAGAGTTTTTAAAAAAGTCTTTATTTACACAAAACATCAGGGCTGGGTACCTTTTAAAGAGTAGGTTCTAGAATCAGACTGTCATTTCTAATGGATCTGACCTTTCTTCAGATAAATAAGCATTATTTTCTCTGTTTAGGCCCAAGGAGAAACAAATGAAAGGTAAAGGAAATAAAGAGAATATATATAAGGCAAACATTTCTTTCTCTCTCTCTCTTTTTTTTTTTTTTGCATTATACATTATTAATTAAATTGTGGCCTTTGTTATTATAAATGTAATGATTCATTAAACTATATTATGTAATATATTTTGACTTTTTATGATTGAATTTTTATAATTCAGTACTATGTTATGTGTTCGTGTCCCCGTATATAAATTTTTCAAAGCACAACAAAATTTTTAGCAAAAATGGATACCAGAACACCACAGGCAACACTGAGGATTTATTATAATTATGTACAGACAGGTGGACAGCATATAATTATCTTTCCACAATATTTTTACCATTGTTGAATTGGTATTTGTCTTAACAGTATTCGTTGAAAAGAAATCTCAGAATTTAACTTCCCTTGCTGCAGAAGCTGTTTTATTTTAAAGTGCCATATTATTCATTAAGCATTAATTAAAGAACAGCAGGATAATTAGTAGGATCATCAATACTACAAGAAACATTAGATTGCTCCAGAAGGGGGTAATTTAACTAGAAACACTTTAAATTTTCTCAAGTAGTACAGCTGATAGATTAAGAAAACAAAACAAAACAAAACTCTACCAAGAGGATATAGACTGTAAATCATGGTTTGGAAATAGGTATTTTGTGTATTTATTTTGTTAAGGCAGTGGGCTGAGTGAGGCCCCTTGCAGGTTCAGATGTAATAGCCAGTTTCTGAGAAGGGAAAACTCTTCTAATTCCCATAAAATGCAAATGATCTGTCATTAGCCCTATGTAGGTCTGATTGATAACTCACTGGGTTTGAAACCACTGGATGATCTCTGTAAGCTTTATGCTCAAGGTGTGAATTCCTAACCATCCTATTTGAAAGTCAGCCATTGCTTAGGGTTCTCTATCAGTATCTTATCAAGCGCATTCTCAGTTATACCTCTGAGCAACATTTTAGGGACAACGTTGGTGAGTATGTGAGAATAGCCGTGACCTCCGTATTTCATCAGCCGGTGCTTCGTGTGTATGTCGTGTGCCATCAGAATTCGATCTTCATAGCCCTCATCCACCAGGAGACGCACCCTGTGGAAAAATGTTAACTCATTATATGGCATGCGTCTCACATTTACAATTTTCAGGGTGCTTTAAACTTTTCCCTCATAAATCTGATGTGCTTGTCGTAAAGATACCGCCTTCCACTGTGGCACAGGGACTGGGGGACCCTTAATAAATATTGTGTGGTGATGAGAAAGATATTGCTTCATTGTAGTAGGAACATGATCCTTATTCCGTGCACACAGAAATGTCTAGCCTGTGATATTTATGACAATGCCTGGCAATGCTGGATGAAAGATAGCTTCTAATAGGAGGTGCCAGTTCAAATGAATGGCCACTTTAGCATTTCACTAAATAACTTTGTTCTGCCTCTGTAGCCAGCTCTGTACTCTAAAATGCCTCACCTAGTAGGCCTACTTTTCAGATCTCATTTTCTCTCCTTTTTTTCTAGCAAATAACATCAATGACTCTTCGTGATTAAAATAGGGAAACAAAAGGAATCTTCGTACGAGTAAATCATTCTGAGAGTAAAATCAGTTGGTTTGACAGTGACGGGCATATGATAAGCAATATAGTCATTTTAAAAGGTCAGCAATGGTTCTTCTGTATTCTGAGCATTTGTCCCTTTGAAGTTTATGGGAATTTCAACTTACTCTTAAATGCACTGGGTTAAATTGACCAATAAAAATTTACCTTCCTTCCATTTCAACAAGATTGCTATAAATAATGAGCCGTTCCTTTAAATTTATAGTCAGTCGGCTAAAGAAGGGCTTCACTGTGGTCTAAACATCTAATCCTCTTTGCTTTGTTAAATGCCGTAATCTGTCGTGAGTCACCTCCGGACAGCCACCATCTGTATGTGTCTGGGCTCTGGGCAGTGTCCGTGTTGACTTCCATGGGTCTCCGATGGCAGGAGGCAACTCTTGGAGACATTGGCTCTCCACCGGCATCTGTTACAAGGTCTCGTTAGTCTCTAGATTCCCAAGTGCATCTGAGTGTCATTTTCGTTCCGATAGCATTTCTTGGCAGTCTAGTGCATGAGTCATCTAATAACTACTAGAGTGAGCAAAATGTGGGCCGCTACTCGAAAGACTCAAGCACAAAGCCCCACCCTCTGGGAACATACATTTTAAAATAAATTATAATCAAAGATTAGATCTTGTGTTTGCCGCTCAAAGAGATACAAGTGTGAAAGAAAAAGAGCCAAACTGGGCATTTTTCTAGATCCCTACATTCATGTCACGTGTACCCCATCCGTGTCCTATGAGTACGTGGAGGGCTACTTGGGCCACCATGGTTCTTTGCCTCTTTAAAATTTGTGTAATGTCTGAAAGTTCTGATCTTCAGTTACTTTTGGAGCAAACCCTCTTCAAGGGAATGGTCTAAGAGAGTTCTGTGATGATTAATGAAGGAGAGAAAGATTTGACAGAATGCAGACATGACGCTGAAACAATGTGACAAACCTTGATCCATAACCAAAAAAGAGTATCATATTACAGGAAATTTTAGGGTACACATTCCCCCTTATATCTTCTGAGCCTTTCCCCAAGATTTTGTCTCTTTGAGAAAAAAAAAATAATGATATCTTATTACTACAGAGGCATATCTTATGGATAAACAAATTCCTGTAGGAGGCCTTGGGTCAGACCCCAAAGTTACTGAATTGTGAAATAAGTATTAAGGAAAGAATATAATGGGTAAGACACTCATTTGAAAATGGGAATCCTTAGAACTTATTAAGTCAAGCATCTGGAGATTAGTTATCTTAGGAGAAAGATAATGTTATGGCTCTGGAAACATAATTATATCCTGACTATCAAGAAAACTGCCCGGTCACTCCTAAAATGAGATCATCTCTCTCGCTGGGCCATTTTATGAGAGAACAGTAGTTCCAGAGATGCCGCCATAAGGGAGGAACCACTACAGATGAGAAGACAAAAAATCACAGTAATTATAGAAATACAAATGAGTTAGTGTTTTGCAAACAAATATTAGAGAGAGACTACAAAGTGTGAAAAGGCAGAGATATAATAAGATTTGAGAAATGGAGCATAAGATTGAAAACAGGTGTTAGACACAGATTTCTGGTGCTGAAAACCAGAGGTAGGCAGAAGCGTGCTTCTCTGTTCTTACACTTCCAGCTTTAAGACGACTAGAGCTCAGGGAAGGACTGTCAGTGAGTGATGGAAAGGCAAGCGCCCAAGAGATGGGGAACAAGGGTCCTGGGTCACACGCAGCCCAAAATGTCATTGAGTAATTACTGGGAGCCGTACTCCAGTCAAGCGACCTAACTCATGGTTTTAATTTAAGGAAGATTAAGTATATGTACATACACGTACACATAAACATACGTAAACACGCATATATTAAATATAACTTTTGATGTATTTCTCTACATCTGGAACGCTTACATGTGGCACAGTGAAAGCTGACCTTATTAAGTTCTTATTCTTGAATTAATAACCGAAAGGAGCTGAGAAGGAATACTGGGGTGGCTGTTGGCCATCCGTCCCCCAATATCTCCTTCATAGAGTCCCCCTCTGCGGATCCCTTCTCTCTTATCCCAGAAGGTCTGGGAGCCTCATGGAAGGCACAGCGATGCAAGAGACACACCTCACAGCTACAAAGGGAGCGGGTCCTGGCAGCTGACGTCTTATTTCCAAGATAAAGTGTAACACACGTGTGGAAGATATTCATCAGGAAATCACGGTTTTGAGATCATGAAAGATAATAAAAAGCTACCATACCACTCCATTTGAAATTCCAGACAACATTCACCTCTGAGTATGGCATAAGCCGGTAGGGCCCTAGGGACACCGATTTGCCTGTATTGAATGATGCTCCTGGACAATAAATTGCAATCATAAAACAAACAATAAATCTGTTTATCAGATAATTGGTCTGAGTAGTTAAAAAAAAAAAAAAAAAAAAAAAGGAAGGAGAAAGAAAGACCTAGCTTCATTGGTCAGGACCGTCAAAGCAGTTTGCTTATGTAGAGCCGAGCGTCTCCAACTTTATGTAACTAGTATAACACTGATCACTAGCTGTCTCTAATGACACTAAACTCGAAGCGTGTTTTACTGTGAATAAGGTCATCAGGGACGAAGGCCAGTACACAGGGACAGCACAAGGCATACAGACATGACGGCCGACGGCCCAGGTGGCCACTGGCTCAAGATCTTCCCCTCAGCCCCAGCGTGCATATGTCCAGCTATCGCTACTTGAGCCTCAGAGTTTCTGGACATCGCTTCTCTCTCCCAGTTTTCTTTATTCCTATTTCAACCAGTTTTCCACACTTGTAACCACATTATGGTCCTTGTCATCTTGCAGAACTAACTACTTCCTCTCTGAGTTCTCAGTCTCCACGTTCCTACTCTGACCACCAGTGACGTCTTTCTCCTCATTCACTCACCCTCTTCTACTGTCTGTGTCTACCCGCTTCATCAAAGCTTCTGGTTGTTCGGTCCTGCTGCAGATCTTCCCGCTGCTCTCTGTGCTTTCTTCCCTGCAGCTCCTCATGACCCCCATCTCAGCCCTTCCCTTTTCCCCTTGGCAAGCAACCTTATTTTTTCAGACAGAATCCCAACCTCTGATCTCTGCAACTGTTATCCACTTTTATTTTTTATTTTTTATTTTTTTTGATTCTACTCACAAAGCTTCTTTGGTCCAAACACCAAGATACAATACATTTTTGGGAAAGTAATCAGCAAATCATGTGCATTGGTGCCCGTATGCAGTCATTCAGTCATGATCTCCAGCCTCTACTGGGTGTTACACACAAAATGTCATCTCTCTCTCATTCACTCAGCATCCATTCCCAGCCTACATCCTCCTGTGCAAGGTCCGGCCCTGGATCCACTCCTTCTTTCTCAGGGGATAACTGTACCTACTTCATGGTGCTCTAGAGAACATACAGGGCCACATGTTCTCAGTTTCCTGTCTCTTCTCCCACTAAGACATCTCTCTGCGTTCACCCCTTTACTTGCCTCGTCTCCTCTCATTTCGGTGGATAACGTGTACCTTCCTTCAACTAACTTTCCCTTTGCCTCCTAGATTCCATCTGTCTGTTTAGGAGCCTTGCTTTGTATCTTTTATCCAGACTTTTTTTAAAGTTAACATTGATTGACCACTTCCATATTCTGCACCAGCCACTCAGCTGAAAACGTAGCATGCTGTATTTCGTATAAATTCTGTGACAAGCCTGTGGAATGGGCACTGCCTACTTCCTGGATTCATCCTCTCTGCCTCCGTCTCTCTGCTCTTGCTCTCAGCCACATACATGCTGCTCAGCTTCTAACAAAACCTTCCCGTGGTCCTGTCTCGTCTTCTATCTTTAGCCCCACACCCCTGGTTCCCTTCCCTACCAAGCTTCTTGAAAGGCTGACCTCCCCATTCTCTCTCTTCCTCATGAACTTGTTCCTCAGGCCTTTTCTACCCAAACTATACTTTCTGTTCGTGAAATGAGAACCTCCTGGTTGTGAAATCCAGAGGCTACTTTTCGGTCTTCATCTCACTTGACATCTCTCGCCGATTACGAGGGTCAGAGCCCTTCTGCTTTCTGCATGCTTCTCTGCCAGCTTCCTTAACGTACGTCCTGATATTCTTTTCACTCTGCAACTTCTGAATTGTCCTCGAGTGACTATTTCCAAGTCCATCCCTCACATGTGTCTGTTCCCCAGGGCTCTGTCCTCATTCTCTTCTCTGAGTGACCTCATTCATTCCCACGCTACCAGCTATCACATACACACCAACGGTGTCTAGACTTATGTCTCTGTCCAAGTCTCTGCTCTGAGCTTCACACTCATCCAAGGGTCCCACTGGATAGCAACACTTGGATATCCCAAACTCGTCATCTCGCCATTCTCAAACTTATTTCTCCTCCGAAGTTCCCTAACATGGTGCACTCGCTGTTCATGTCACCAGCCAAGTAACCAATCATATAACCAAGACAAACCAGGTCACCATCCATCTCTGACTCCCCCAATTTCCCGCTTGGTCGCAGAGAGTGACTTGTATGTTTGCTTTCACTACATACCAGACAGTTTTGAAAGGTTAGATTTCATATGTTTGGTCTTTAAGACATTATACTTATAGCATTTAAGTTCCCATCAACTCTTTAGTGAATATTTTTAATAAAACCCTTCAAAAATTCGTTGTATGAAGTTATGACTTTAGCGTGGTCAACCTGGAGAAGAAACATCGTACTTTATTAGAGAGAAGAGGAGGAAAATGTCTTTTGTTCTCTTATTCTGTGGCAGGGGTTGACTGTTATCTGTGTTTCTTGTCAGCTGCCCATCGGCACTGAACTTCTAAGGCTCTGCTAAGCCTTTGCCTACTTCAGATGACTCATTTTCTTCTTGAAATAATATATAGAGATTTTCTCCCTGAAACAGCACTAATATATTTTTCTCTACAAGTCTCTGGTTCTGTCTGCTTTACTGTTTTCAGAGTCTTTGCTAATACTCACCCAGATATGAAAATCAAATGGGCTGGCAAAAGGAAACACTGTGAGAGATTTAATCATATTTACCTTCTAATTCTTTTATTATCATCAGGCATGTCAATATCTGGGTTGAATTGGTAATGAAGGAGTTCGGTACCAAAGAGATCATATTCCAAGTAACAGCCAAGTTGAGCAAACTCCAGTAGTTCTTTCTTATCATGTATAGTCCTAGAGACAATAAGACAGACATATTGTTATTACTGAGAGCCTGTTTTCCACATACACGGATTAAAAGTTTTAAGCATATTATGTACTGAAACATAACTTTTGTGACAACTTTTGAATCGGCTCAGACGATGTGACTATAAAATAGTAGATCCACTTTGTCACCAGAAATAAAAGAATTTACCCATCCAAAAGGGAATTTTTCCCTTCTAAAGTATTCAGAAACTATAGACATTTTAATTATGCTACCATTATTCAAAAATACCTTTGTAATTCTCCTACAGAATTGTCTTCAGGATATGGTTCGTAAACATTTGAAAATCCTTAGCGGGACTGCCGTGAGCTGTGGAAAATAGCAAAGGAAATTTGGCACTGGGCGTGGTGAATGAGGTGAGTGATACCTGGGGAAAACCTGAAGCTAAGGTAAGGTAAGAGGGTCACTTTCTTGTGATGATCATGATGTGGTGCTAAAATTAACTTCAAAGCCTAAGTAGCTATCGTCGTAACTTTTACAAAAGAGGCCATACTCCTACAGATATTTATGTTGTGGTGTGCTTATTTTTAATTTATTTATGATGATTTTTGTGGATATCTTCTCGTCTCAATAGCAACTGCTATAAGAATATCAGTATGTTATGATGTAAGACTGTGTAAATGAATGGGAATGGAGAGAAACGTAAATAAGCACAGTAAACAAACAGAGGAGTAGAGTCTGGAGCAAGAGTAGGTGACCTCAGGAAATTTAGATTATAACAAGTAAAAAAGGGATGAATTAAGTTAGCCCCCCAAAAACCATGGTAGAAATTCAAACACATAGAGAAAGAAGAACGAAAGAAAAAAAGCATTCTACCGAAAGACAATAAATATGGGAAAATGAGATGGAGAAATGCACCCCATTAGACATTGTGTAAAGGGAATTAAGGACCTGGATAAAGGGAGTGATTGTTTGGGATCCCAGACTGGCCTAGAAGAAGAGTTGGAATGTGAGACAGTCATTGTCTTATTTGGCTTTAATCTACTCCAATATACTATGACTTTGGCAACTCCATGATGCAAGGATTAAAGCACTTTTATAGGTCTATACGTCTGCTTCTGAGAGGTCAGAAGTGTTTTCACGGCCTTTCTTCCAAGCAGTAGGAGAACCAATTAAACCTCCGAGTGTCATGAGCACGAGAGGTCTCTGCTGTCCTGAGATGCTTTCTGGGAGTTCATTATTGACTTTCACTCAGAGCAATCACGGTGTAGCTGGCTCCTTTTTATTCTGTTCACCAATTCAGCATAACTTAGGGTTCACAATGTTGTTTTAGGCAAGGAGGCTAAAATCTTTGTACTATGAAATGTACATTAGTTCTGTGCTGTCTTCTATTACTAACTACTCCTTTTCCATCTTCTTACCATGGAGACCATCTTTTGCTTCCAAAATCACTAGGCGTTAAAGAGTATGTGTTTTTCCATAGTAAACATATTCTGTTTCCCCCAATGAACCATGCTTAAAAACAAAATATACAAGTAAAATAGCATAATGGGGAAGAGATAAGTTTTGTGTTTTTCCTTTTGAATCAATTTGTTCAGTTTGTTCATTACCAATAGAAGCAAGGCCCTGTGGTTGGGGGGAGTCAGGGAAAATGGAGGTGCCAGTAACAGGTTGGACCAGACACTTCTTTCTGCTCCTAATGTCTGTTTCCTTCTTTGGGTCTGATGCCTTGAGACTACGTTTTCTAAATTTTAAGTGATCTGTTGAGGAATATGTTCAATAAAAATTCCACAGTAAATGAAAAACCATAGGAAAACCTTTACTCTTAGATCCAGTTGAAAACAATGAGCGAAGTTGCTCACCATCATCATCATAATCATGGTTAAAAAATTACGCAAACTTCCTGAGTTTCTGACGTGCATTATATTTATTATCTCACTTAATGTTCTCCACAGTCCCATCGGGTAGCACTTTTACAGATGGGAAAATTGGGACTTGAGAGATTAGATACTCAAGGTGATATGCTGAAGTAAAAATTCATTTCAAGGCTAGAATCTACTCTTTTAACTGTCATACCATATGACCTCGCCTGTCGCTAAATATTTTGTACTCAAATGACATTTTCCAAAACTGCATGGACTGTTTGTACACATCAGATTTAAAAAAAAAAAATTTTATTTTGAAATTTAATTCCCTCCCCATAGTACCCTAACTTAACGCTTGAAAAATAGAGACTTTACCATCAAAGGGGGTGAGAAACCCCCAAAGTAAGAAGGGATTACTTTGTGGA
>NW_024347790.1:3192057-3254906 GCF_902729225.1 Pteropus medius | reverse complement strand
CCATTTATCCACCCACTCACCCATTCATCCATCTAATCTAATAAGACATTGTTTATCATCTACTTACTCTGAGATATAACCTAAGAAAGCAAAGACAAAAATCACACGGTCCCATCCTTCAAGAAGTTCAATGTCTATTAGGGAAAAGAAACATGGTAACAATCGCTTTACAGATTTTACTGTGTGTAAGAATTAAAGTACTACTAGGAATTGGGCTGGCATGAAGAAAAAGGAGATAGCAAACATTGCTTGGCTCATTCAGGAAAAGCTTTGTACAGAAGAAAACCTCCGATGAGCTGCATTTTGAAGAAAGACTCTGTCAGGTAGATAAAGGAGGATGGGGTATCACAGCCGAGGGACCAGCTTGTGTGAGAAGCATGTAAGAACAGTCAGCCCAGGCACTCAAAGTCATGGTCAGTGTGGCTTCAGCCCACATTTCGTGTGTGTATTATTAGAACAGTGGGAGATGAGTTGGAGGGATGGGTGGGGACCAGATGACCAAGACATTTGGATTTTGTGCTGAACATGACAGGGAACCATCAAAGAGTTGGAGGAATATAGTCAGATTTGCATTTGGAAAGATGCTAGTCTTGGCAATGTGGAGGTGAGATCAGGGAGCAAGGCTAAGGGAGTGACTCCTGTTTGGGGACTATTACAATAGTTCAGGTGACTGATAAGGGCCTGAATTAAGTTCACAACAGAGGGATGGGTAGGAGGAGTTATATACCGAGATCTCAGTGAAGTAGACAGGTCTTATCGCGTGGGGTGCAGGGGAGGGAGGACTCTAAGCTAACATCCGGGTGTATAATGCTGTCATTGACCAGAATAGGGCAAGCAGGCAGAGTAAGCAGTGAGGCACTATCCCCATCCTGAGAGGGCTGGACGAGGAGAATCTAGGGCCCATCTTGGGCAGTTGATTAGATACTGGTGTCATTTAATTATACGAAGAACATGGAAGGAGCAGGTTCTGAAACTCATAATGAACTGGCGAAACAGTTATGCCGCATAGTAACGTACTGCATAAAGGAAGAAACTAAAGCTTGGATCTTTTAAGTGATCAAGGACCCAGCTGTTCCTACCCCTAGTCTCGTGCACTTTCCAGTATGTGCGCTGTGACTTTGCTGTACTTCATCAGCCATCTCCACCCGTGATGTCCTGGGCCCAGCGGGTGAGCACTATGTGGGTGCTCTTATTTGAGACCAGACTAGCTCAGGGCCTGAAACATGCAGAAGCACAGAATACATTCAAGGCTAAAACTTACGAACTTGACAAAATGATTTTTTTTTAATTGACATCCAAATACAATAATAAATATATAACTGATTTAGTCAAAGCAATGTTGAACTACAGTGACTTATCATTATAAAAAATTATTTACACTGCCAAATTTCTCCATGTAACACCAATGGGTATTTGTACCGATAGTATTATGTGAGTCTTTATTATTTTACGGGAGTTTTTCAACAACAACCTGGAAGATTTCTTAAACTCACCTAGAACTGTTGATGTAATAACCTAAAATGAATTTTAAAATATTTATAATGTAATGCTTAAAAGAAATTAATATAAAATTACTATAATCTAATAAATGTTAACATAATTCTAAAACACTATTCATGTGTATTATACTAATTGCAGTTCTACCTTAATTATAAAGTCTGAAAAATTAATTGAAAAATTTTAATGAATTTATTTTAATGTCAAAATGGAAACTACTAAATAGAATGATGTAATTTTTTAATGTGTGGCCAAAACATTGTTCTCTGGTTAGAAAGTAAATTTGTTACTTCAATGAAATATTTACCAGAAACTTTGGTTTCGCACAAACACGAACCCAGCAATTAGAATGGTACCTTCACATTAATACATGTCATTTAGGTAGGCATTTTAAAGATTCGTTTATCTTTTTTATAGCCTTCATTTTGTGTTAAGGGATTACTTTTATGGAACAGTCTTTTCAATGTTAGAGAAGATTGAGAATCTCTGAAAAGCAATAGAAAAATAATTTAGATTGCCAGGTATTTATTCTGTTCCCCATGATCTGTATTTGAGCAAGCGTCTTCCCTCCACTTTGTTCAGTTCCGTGACTGCTTCTGGGCCCATGCCATACAGAGATGTTTAATGACATCATAGGAAGGAATGATGTCACACTTTCAATATTATGACTTAAGTGTAGGCTTAAGCAAAAGGAACAGATGGCTGCAAGAGAGCAAAACCCTTGTTTAAATTAGACCAAAGCCAGAAGTTGGCTCTGAATGGCGGAATATAATTAAAACGTTATTTTAAAATACCTTTTGCGGTTTATACACCTTAGGAAGGGCTTTTTATCATATGAACTTTCCAGCTGCCACATCGCACAAAAGACACTGCGTTGTTCATGTAAGGCGATACACAGTTCAAGGAGCGACGGTATTGAGGAGAGTGAAGATAAATCTCCTCGACATGGCAATCCTATTTGTTAAAATGTCACATTTCATGGGAATGGTGTCAGAGTCATGAAAAATTGCTTTAGAAGAAAAAAAATTGCTAGCGGAAGGTTTTGGTGGGTATAATGTACTTAAGAGAATGCATGCCCACTGCCTGCACTGGCCCTGACGCTGGGCGGGTCTGCCCTGGTGTCTCTGTTAAAGAATGCAATTTCGGATAGTCAACAAATATCAATTAGCAGCACAATTTAATTACATTCCAGTTGGCACTTTTCTATATATTACAAAGCTTCGCAACACTTTAATTTACCAAACATTTGTCTGGATTTTCTTTTTAAACAGTCCTTCCTATGAAAGAAAATCCACGTTAAACAATAATGGGAGAAATCTGCATAACACCTAAAGAGTTCAAAATAATTCTTCTTAACCCCTTTTGACAGCTGGGCAAAGGACTCAAGGTCATGCAAGGTCGCGCAGCAAGTAAGTGCTAGTGTCGGGACTAGAATGAGGCACCGTGACTCCGGCACCCCTCAGTTCTCTGTTTTCCCACGCAGGTGTAGACTGGATGTCACGTTAATGAAAGCATAGCTGCTGCAATTGTCACCACACAGTTTCAACCTGAAATGTATTCAAGGTTTGGGTTTCTATGTCAGCTGAGTACTCTCTACAAGGCAATGTAGATTTTTATGTAAAATTTAGCCACAGTCATACCTAGGTATATACACAGTAGCCGCAATGGCAATTAAAGGCATCCAAATTTTTTAAATATTTTCCTGTCGTCTGCCATAGTGATAACAGAAGAATGGTCAGTGGACATTAGTAAATGGGAAAAAAGGAAGTGGTATCAGTTCATATTTTCTTTGAAAAATGTTCACTTGCTTGCCAGGCCCCTGCTTTGTTGCCTGCGTTAATTTCTTCATTTGTCATTCCGTGGTTGGAACTAAGCCACTATGACTAGATAAGTTGCCTTTACTATCCATACTCCACACAGTGCATATACCATACAATATACACTCAGTTCTTTCACTGCATACTATATATTATGTACGTAATACATACATATACATAATCCCGATAATGAACTTTTAAGAAATACAGCACCATATGCACAGAATTCTAAGTGTTTAAACCATTTCATGTGGCTAACATTCCAGTTGTTCTTTTTCAAAGTGCTCCTATTTAAATAGATAAAGATATTTTGCTAAATTTAAGTTTGCCAAACATTTGCCTGGAATTGTTTTTGAATGCTTTCATATTAATTCACTCATATTCATAGGAATTAAAACCGTTCATTCCTAACAATACCAGATAAGCATTTTCTGGTGGCTTTTCAAAGACAACTTTAAGGTCAAATGTCACCATAACTATTATTAAATAATCATTTGAAGGCAAGGAGGCAGCTCCTTTTACAGTAATTAGGCACAGAATAAGTGGAAAAGAGGTTGGAGGGAGGAGGAGGGAGGGAAGGAAGGAAGGAAGGAAAGAAAGGAAGGAGGGTGGGAAGGAGGAAGGAAAGGAGGAAGGAACATTCCACTCATTTCATCTAATTAGGAGCATGAAAAAAAATATCCAAATTGTACCCTTTTAAGAGTTGGGTGGATTCGGCATGAATAATCAGAGATAAAGAGAAGGAAATGTGTTGTTAGCCCATCATCTGTGTCATCCCTTTCCTCTCTCAAAAACGCTTGGGTCAAATACGTTAACCTTCTACAGGGACCAGTTTTCAAAGAGAGAAGATGTGCTATTTTCCTGCCCTTCATTATTATTGTGTGCCTCCTCAAACTTCTCCAAGCCCCGGATTTCCATCAGAGCCCTTTGGTTTGTTAAATGGATAGCCAGATAGAAAAGAAAAAAAATTGAGGCCTCTCTGGTGCTGTCCCGAGCACTCACAATGTAACCGGGAACTAGTACCCAAATACCTTCCGGCCGTGTTGTTTTACCCAGCTGTCCTTGGTAATGAAAGAATTATGTTGTCATCAAAATACCTACAGCTACTCTAAAGCACATTAAGGATAAAATGTCCTTGGAAATGGGTCTCAAAAGACTGTCTGGGGGGGTGTCTTCTTCAATCACGTATAGGCCGTATTAGACCGAGGGCAGAGGCAGTGCTGTGATTATATGCCACCTGGAAATGTGGCTAGTTTTAACAGGTAGTAAAATGATAATAAATGATTAAAATGCATAAAGGCTTTGTGTATTAAAAGCAAAAAGGACACATAAATGCTGGTGTTATTTTCCAATAAATGTTGACTTTGGGTGACTGTAGCTGTCAAGGGCAGCCCCCTACGAGGTCCCCTAGGGTTAAAGTCACAGCATTCCCTGGGCACTTCCACAGGCCCGTATTTCTTCAAGAGAACAGATGGTTAGAGGAGGGCTGGACACAGAAGCAGATTTATCTTGTCAGGCTGTTATCTCCAGGTAAATGACCTTAAGCAGGTCACAAATGGTCACATGACAGCAATATGGTTCAGAGGTGTCCTAAGGTGATGGCCATTTGTTAACTCTTCCCTCTCAGGGGCCCTGCTAATACTTTTGGACAGCTGTAAAGCAGTGTGTTGTTGTTGCTGTGTTGCTTGTGCGTGTGTGTGTGTGTGTGTGTGTGTGTGTTTACTAATGTATTTAAGGTGCCTTATTATGAATGATGGTGAAGATTTATATACTTTCAAAAACACTTAATTGCTTCATTGCGATTTTGGATATCTTGGAATATTTTATTTTGTATTCTCAAGTGATAGAAATCCCACCTTCAAGGGGATACATGAACAGTTTTACAGGCAGTCAGGGCTGAGCGTCAGTTCTGCTAGGAAGCCCGGCATCTAATGGGCTGCAGAGCGTTGTTGACTTGTCACCTTGCAATCACAGCAGCCTGTGGGTTCAAAACCTTCTTCTTTATGCGTGAAAAACATGGTGGGAGAAACAACATTATTTTCTGGTTCCTTTTTTGTTTTTTGTTTTGTTTTGTTTGGAGGCCTCGTTTTCAGGATGCTTTTCCTTTTGTCCGTTGTCTGTGCACTTTGTTGCATGAAATACATGCCCTTTTGTGATTTGTCCCCATTATAAAAGCTGAAGTCCTTGCCCTTTCAGTACAGATCAGACTGTGTGTGTGCAGCCCAGCAGACCTCAGAGAGCCTGTGAAAGGCTGACCTAGTCAAACCTCAGGCTGGCGACTGTCTTGCTGTGAACAGTCACATCAAAAAGCTAAAGTTGCCTGCATCTGCCTCCACGATTTTTTTTGTTACTTTATTCAGTTTGTTTTTCCAAATGCACTACTTTTTCTAAAGCCATTTTCCCCAGTTGCCTCTCCACTGAAATGTTCATGCTTCTATGTATTTCTTTGCCAGGTACTGGAACCCTGAAATATCCCTATTATAGATACAGAGTGGGTGGCTGTTCCAGAAATGGCCTCAGGATTTTCTAGGATGCTCAGAGTGTGTCTGATGTCAGGTCAACCTGCCCATTCCACCCTGAGCCGTCCTAGAGGGAGGCTTTGACATGGCAGCCAATGAAAATCAGATAATATAGCTTTATTGTTTAAAAGAAAATACATGTGCATATGTGTGTATGTGTGTGTGTATACATATGTATATTGTACATCTATATGTTGTTTGATTTTATGAGCAAGGAATACATATTTATATTATATTGATTTTAAGAGCAAGGAATAAACATATAATATATATTATATAATATATGTATATGTGTGTGTGCATATATACATATATATATATAGTTTGTTTTTATGAGCAAAAAAATTCTACTGTGCTGAGAGTTAAGGCTTATTTTACAATTTCCAATGAAAGTGCATTTCCTATTAGAGCAAAGCATAATTTTCTAACTTACCTAAATGTCTAACTGTAAACAGATAGGGCTAGAAAGATTCTTCTTTAAGAATCGTCATGAGCCAGTTGCAAGCAGTGTAGCAGACTAAACATTCACAGAAAGCTTTTCAAGCATAGTGTATGTAAAATATTGACCATATGAAAGGGGGATAAAATCATAGTTTTAAATCCTTGGCTGAGCTGGTGGGAAAGTAAAGGGCTTGCTCGAGATGCAGAAACAACAGGAAAGCAAAGAAAACAAAGAGTAAGGGGAAACTCAGAGCTATTATTTTCCTGTGAGGCGACGCAGCGGGGGCGGGCGGGCGCATTATGGGTCCAGTAATAGACAGCCAGGGCTGGAATAGGGTGAGAAGAAAACTGGAGACTCAGCCTCCGCAGGCACATAAAGGGGCTACTCCTCTCCGCCAAAGATGACACCCTTGTGGATGAACTAGGTAAAAACTGGCCCAGAGAGGGAGTCTTTGGAGATTTTCTGTCTTTTCTCAGTCTCGCCTTTTGGTGAAAGGGAGGCAGGTTGATAAAAGTCCCCTCTGAGAATCTGTAACCACAGCCTGCACTCACTGAGTTTAGGGACCAGAAGTCATAGCACGTGTGTAGTCCTGAACCCCTCGAGTCAAAAGTTTAGTTTGAAAAGTCACAAAAAGACAATTGCTTCGTCATTCTACTCGTATGAGGTACCTAGAGCTGTCAGATTAATAAAGAGAGACGGTAGAGTGTGCTGGTCACCATGGGCCAGGGGTAGGAAGAATGAGAAGGTGTTGTTTAATGGGTATAGAGTTTCAGTTTTGCAAGATGAAACGAGTTCTGGAGACTGGTTGTACAACAATGCGAATATATTTACTTCTGAACTGTACACCAAAAAATGGCTTAGATGGTAAATGTTATGTTAAGTGCATTTACCACAATTAATTTTTTTAATTTAGCTTAGAGTAGTGCCAGGTTGGTAGTGCCCCCTAAGTGCCTACAAGAAAAAAACAAACAACAACAAAAAAAATCCCAACCCAGGTCTCATAATGATTTCCAAGGAATCTAAGATCATAATAAAAAAAATTTAATTCAAAGAAAGCAGCTCACATTAATGAGAGCCAGAAGAATCAACAAGGTATAAAGTCAGAGTAAAAAGACAATAGAAATTAGATTTCTTAATTATAAGGTAAACATTGTATGCTTAATATTTTTTAACAATCGAACTGAAAACATATTGAAGGAAAAAATTTAATCAAAATTAACCAAGCAGATTTGAAAAGTAACAAATAGAGCTTATAGAAAAAACTATAGTTCTTAGAATTATAAACCAAATTTATAGGCCAAGCAACAGATTGATTCCATTGGAGAGAGAAGTAGTAAATGGGAAGACAGAATTGAAGAAATTACAGCTCAAAGTTGCAAACAGAAGGAAATATGAAGGAAATGTTAAGATACATGGAGGACAGGTAATCAGATCCTACATATATATCAAATTGGAGTTTATGATGCAAATATAAAAAAAATACAGATGAAGCAATATTCGAAGAGACAACGGCAGAAGTTTTCGAGAAACAATGAAAGCTACATCATATCCCGGAATCCCAATTTAGAAGTACCTATCACATATTATTAGTCACATCGGTACTGTGTTAATTCCTTAATCAATTTAATCTAAAGGCTAATGTGTAATCTTTACAACATCCTTAGGCTTGTTCATCAAATTAAAAGCAGCCAACATATTTATATAGTCAACTGCGTTGCTGGCCCCTACACATCTCATCATCCCTAATCGTGGGGTGGATTGCACGAATTTGAACATCCTGCTTACCTATCGATGTGCGACATAACTGTTTTGGAGATGTCTGCACCTGCTTCTTGCAGTACTCGGATGATCTGAACGGGTGCGGCTGCATTCCTTCCAGGGTGAATGATAACAGGACAGCCGAGCTGGGACTGGGCATGAGCCGTCGCCTGGAGAACCTTCCTTTCACTGTCAGTCAGAGGCCAGGAGCAACCGATTTCTCCAATAACGCCACACTTGATACTGGTCCCATCAGCTCCATGGAGAATTTCATTAACGAGGACGTCAGTCAGCTAAGGAAAGTTGGGAATGAAAGTGTATTATAGACTGTGGAATTTATCAACGTGGAGTTAGCCCAAGGAGCATCTAGAACATAAAAAGACTGCCGCCGAACCTATGTGAACTATATAAAGTAATTATTTAATTCTCCCTTATTTACTCGGTCCTTTATCCTATGCAGCGTCGAAAACTCACAGCACGCAATGCTAATTTTACATTTTTTTTTGGTCATATATATAGTTACGGCTAAGAGTGGCTGGAAAAATGTGCAGTCGCTGACATCGTGATAGTCCTCAAAACATATAAATGTATAAAAAGGGAAAGACCTGATTAAAAAAATAATGCAGATAAAATTCTGAAACACAAAGTATTTAAAGATGAACTGATTCTGCAGCTTGACACACTCTGCCTATCAAGCAGGCAATGGAAGATGGGTATGAATATAAACATGTATAAACACATATAAACACATCCGTGTGCATATAGAAAGAGAGCACATACACATACAAAAGATGCTTGCTGCTTAGTTGTTCTTTTTTGTTCCTGCAAGATTTACTTCCCTGTGCCCATTCTCACTGAAGATATTATGACAAAAATAGGGGACTGGATCTTCTCCCACCCCTCCTGTTTTGTAAAAGGCAAAGGAAACATATTTGCAAATGTGCCAAGTCTCTGCCTGCCAAGTTTCACCCTACAGTGAATTTTTATTGCTGGTTCTTATAAAATCCAGAAAGAAAACTGAGGTTGCATAACTGAAGCTTATCGTGGAAAACGAAGGTTTACAAACAGATTGAGGCCCCGCCACTGAGCACAGACGTGACATATATGAATCCAAGTATTAAGATGCCGAGTTTTGCAGTGACCAGTGCCTCAAGCTCTCCTTCCTTGACACTTTTTCTTTATGAAATGAAATGTTCCTAATTTGGATCTCAGTGGGCAGATGTCTTTGCTAGCTAGCGAATTTCTGTAGTATGCTCAGCTACCTCTGAGCCAGTGACATTGCCAAATGCAGAGGACACGTGGGGATAATGCAACATCTGAAGTTCTGGCTATTTTGAAACGTACACACAAATCCTGTCAAAGATCGTCGGGCGTTTTACCTGCTCCACCGACATGGCTCTGGTCTCAGAAGAGTGAGTTGCATCCACGTAAAACCCAGCTCCAGATATGATGTGAATGCCCGTCTCTTCCGCCAGCCGCTTCAAAGTCTGCACGTCGCGGCTGATCCCAGTGGTCGTGTTCTCCACCAAGGCCCCTCCACCTTTGGCTTTAAAATACAACAGTTCTTCTTTGATGGCTTCCGTCTCCTGATTCAGCTGAAGATTCTCTTTATGGGAGTAAGGATTTTTCTGAATCCAAAACAAATTTTTCATCATAATAGGCTCCCGAGAGAGAGCTTCATGAGATGGCGGCGGTGGGTGGTAAGAGCAGTTAAAGGTCATTGTCAGATGTTCGTGGGTCAGGGTGCGGCCCAGTTTGTTCGGCTCCACCAGCCCCAAGACAGTCTGGACTTTGCCACTTAAGGGAGACATTTCTGATGGCACCAGAAGATTCTTTAGAAAGAGTGTTTTCTGGGAGAAAAAAAACGATAATCAGAAAATTTCACACACACATAAATTCTTTCCATAGGGGGGTGGGAGGCTGTGAATGCATGCCTGTGTAAGAAAGAATCAATGGAACTAGAGATACGATCTCACTTATCATTCTGCCAAAGTCAGAGTCTGTCCCTTGTTAATCGTGTAAGTTCACTGCAGCTCTAAGTGACATGCATGGTGTTAAATGTCCCCAACCACTTCCACTGGGACTCCTCTGCCTGATTAAATCCCAGCCTCATCTACTGGAAATATTTCTTGATATTCAGTTCACATTTTTCTTTTGCTTAATTTTATCTCATTAGTCATAGCTATGCTTCCTTGATAATCCAACAATAATCTCTATTAAAAATATTCTGCATGATCAATAACTTATATCAAAACCAGCCATGTATCAGAACTGTTTCATTTATTATTTTTCAGCTAAATTAAATATACTGGGGCTTCTGATGATTCCATTCTTCATTTACCATCCAACTGAACAAACTTTTGAGAAGGTCCACCACATGCCAGAAATTGGCGATAGGAAGAAGAATAAGACAAAATCTCTGACCTTGATGATTTCACAGATTATTCCCCACAGAACAACTTGAGGGAGCACACCTGGTTTTAATAATGAAAAAAAGAAAAGCCAAAAAAAAAAAAAAAAAACAAACCTCTCTATTCTAGATGTTTTATTTTGTCTAGGGCACACTTCAAAAATAAAAGCAAAAACTCTTAGTTATGAAAGCAACTATGATTTGTTGAAATTGAATCTTCTATCTCTAAAAATAGTAAATACTTCTCTATTTATCCTCTGTTTACTTTCATTTGTAACACAAATTAAGTTTTCACCAAGTTTCCATCAGTAACAGCAAGAAACCCCGATTCCAGCACTTGCATTTGAAAGTACCTTTCTGAAATAAAGGGATCTCACCCAGAAAGAAAAAGACACTACTGTAGGTGGCCAAGAACAAAACCAGCACCAGAAAGGGTGCTCCTTCCACACCGAGCTCCAGCCAGACACATTCAGAGGACAATGAAAAAAACTGCCTGGGAAAGTGCCTTTGGAGGTTCTCAGACTATTCCTTGAAAAGACAGTCTGAAATCACTTTTCCCCACATCCCTTTGAAGGCCTTCTCTGACTTTCTGAGCATCAGTTTTCCCATCTGTATGTCAGAATAACAATTTACATTTTCTAGGCTTTCATAAGAATTCAGTTAGATACCGCAGATAAAAAAAAAAAAAAAACCTGTTAAAGTGCTTGGCACATAGCAGACGTTCCACAAACAGTAGTTCTGCTATGCTTGTTGTGGGAACTACTACGTGTCTCCCAGGTTATTTCTTTTCAAAGGGAGTGGTTGATTAGAGAGATCATTTGGGGGAGCCTGGGTATAGGACAAATTCGTCATGAGCAAAGTGTATACCTAAAGCAAGATGAAAACAAGTCGGGGTTGGAGAAAAGGGAGCACTGAGTTAAAGGCCAGTTTACATCAAGCCTCTGCTATTGTCTGGAACTCAGGTGTGTGATGCATATTGGCTCACGATGTGTAAATGATCGATTTAGACTGCTGAACAGAGAACTTTTGGACTTGTAGCTAGCATGGCTGTTTGTTTTTGGTTGATAGCACTCTTTGGCAAGCCAAGCGTCCAACATCTAAATAATTCACATGGTGGCCGTGGTGGAAGAAGATGGCCTCTGTTTAGAGAATCACTGTGTAGCTGCCAGTCGCTGTACACACAGGGCAATACTTTTCACTAGTGGTGTCCAGGAATGGACTCTTCGCTGTGACGGAGAGCAAGGACTGCGTAGCTAGCTCCTTCTTCGGTTGATGGACTCACAGTACTCATAATAATCGATTCAGTCTTTGATGGGGCTTCATCTGCTCTTTCCTTCCTTCTGGGTGATGGTCTTACAGATGTGTTTCTGGAGAGTCACCGGGGGCCAGAAACTTGGACAAACTGGCAAAACACTATCTCTTTTACTACAAAAGTACCCAACTGCCTATTTAATTGACATACATTTGAAAGAGCAGTGTCGCTGTGAGTCTTCACGTGAAAAAAAAAAATCATTTAAGAAATGTCACGTCTTCTGGGAAATCCCTCTAAATGCTCGTGGGCAGAACTAGTGGGGTGCTCCCTGTGATCACACACAATGCAACCCCTATTTAAAGGATAAGAAAAGACTGAAGAACACACTGTAGGCAACACGGGTCTAACCTGGAATGCTCTGGTAGTGGGATGGAATATGTTGGTAGAGCTCGGGGTTCCTCCGTGGCTTGGGGAGCATACACGGTCCACACTTAGTCTGGAAGGTGCTTTCACTCTGCAGCTGGGGGCTGTGAATGGCCTGCCCCCCACAGGGACGAGGGTTCAAAGAACGTGGAAGACAGTGATGGACAGTGAGTGCTGCCTGGCAGAACTCCCAGAAAAAAAGCAGGCTCCGAGCATTTTGCAGGAAATCCATGAGAAGCTTCTCAGCGTTAGCACACACAGAAGGTGGTGGGAAAAGGGATAACTATGGGCACTGTGAACACACTCGTCAAAGCTTTGTCATACTTCAGAGGTGGAATCGGAGCAATCGAGAGACTGAGGACGGTCCGCAAGCTACAGCCCGGTCACAGGAAAAACCATTCGAATTCCCAAGGGTGCAGAATCAAAAAAAGAACATAGAACTTTGAAGGGGAAAAGAAAAACAAAAGAAGAAGATCAGAGAACAGTATTACAGCACGGAGCTAGAAACCAGAGACAATACGTGGTATTTGTCATTTTTGAACATGCGCGCACGAATTCACTTTTTACAAAACATAGAGCGAATTTGCCAAATCGTTGGCGATTTGGTGGTGGGAGGACAAACTAGGGGCAACTTTAGTTTCACCGAGATGTTGCCACAGCCATTTCATCCCGGCCATCATGCTGAAGACTTTTGTCTACCGAGGCTGACTATCCATCTCGGTTACACTGGACATCTCAGAGGGTGGGACTTCCTAGATATTTTACATGTGAATGAGTGGAATGTCTCTTCAATGCAGAATACTGTCCTCCCTGTGTCACGGACTTATGTCCCTTTCCTGCCCCTGCCGCGTTCAGTCCCGGACCTGGCTGAAGGTCCCTCTTTACAATGTTTGCTGCAGTGGTCGAATGGGCAAGTCGGTGTTTGCTGAGCTGACTTCCGGTTCACTTCCCTACCAACCGCGTTAGCTGTGATCCTCACAACGCAGCCCTCAGTCCACTTCGCTCACGGTTTCTTCTTTCCCTGATCAAACCCTGACTAATAAACAATGGGAAGGCATGGGGAGGAGCTACGACCTGAATAACCCTTTGGAGAAGGGACAGAACAAGGGTCGGATGGGTGTTGCTCGGCTGGCGTGTGACAGCCTGGTCTGAGACGACAGCGGTGGAGATGGTGAGGAAACGGAAATAGTCAGAGGAACAGCCGGTGGCATTTTCTAACTGGACCTGCTGGTGCCATAACATAAAGTTTCCCCCCAGTAAGTAGACTTCTAAGAAAAAAGTGCCGGCCGGTGAGAATGTGCGAGTGCTTCTATTTTTTTATGGGTTACTTCACAGAGTGGTGGTATTCTATGAACACCGCCCTTAAAACCGACGTCGGATTTGTGACCCAAATATTTTAAAAACCACGTAATATTTTTTTAAAGCTCGTTTGAATACTCCCCCCATGTGCAGGTTCAAGCCTGTGGCATGCCTTCTCTCAAATGGCATTGGCTCAATGGCCAAAGGACGGTGACACATGACCGCGTTTCCCTTGCCCAGATACTTACGTGGCTCTACTGCATGGAGATTTATAACTTTTCATATTAAACGTTGTCCAAAAAGTCAGTAACCACACCGGATAAAGAGAAAGAAATCCAGCCACTTCAGTGCACTGAGCAACAGTGGGACCTGGCTAGTTCTTCCAACTGTGAAGAACTATAAAACCGCTCAGAGATATAAATGAGCAGCTTGTATCTTGTATTCAGAGGAAACTGTCGGGTTTCATTCCCAAACTTTTTTTTTTTTTTTTTTTTCCTATTTGACTAAGGAAGTGAGAGATAACAGCCTGGGGATATTTCCAAATTCCAGGTGGTGGCAGAGATGTACCCAGGAAGTGACACTCCTGGAAAAAGGCTTTCACAGAGGGGTCTGCCTGCCTGGGGGAGGCGCCCTCTTCCCGGCCAGCTCAGCCTTCCCTGTCCTGCGCTCCTTGACAAGACCAGTTCACCTAAACTGATAAGTCACTTAAATCATTTTTAATGTCAGAAATCACTGACATTAAATTGGGCTGCTCAGTTGAAGACATTGGGCTTGTGGCTTAAGTGGCTCTTTAGTCAAACCCTGTGCTAACTGGCCAGCCCTTCAGGTCACACACACTCTGATCAATAGTACTAGCCATGCACCACATAACCACGTTTCAGTCAACAGTGGGCCCCATACACGACAGCGGTCTCATAAGATGGTAATGGAACTGGAAGATTCCTGTCACCTGGTGACGTTACAGCCGCCCTAGTGTGGTGGCGCAACACGTCACTCGGGTTTGAGGGGACGCCGTTGCAAAGCCGCTGCATAGAAGTGTGGCACACCAAGTTACATGGAGTAAGAATACTTGATAATAAGTGACTGCGATACCGGCTTATCTCTTTACTGTATTTTTTCATCGTTATTTTAGAGTGTGTTCTTGCTACTTAATTTTTTTTTTTTTAAGTATGCTGTAAAACAGTGCCATGCGATGCTGGCAGTGGCCTCACACATCCCGCGTTGGCCGCGTTTCTCGATCGCATCATTTCTCTTGTGCTTGATGGCATCGCGTGTTGTTTTGTGCAGTAACGTGCCGTGCAGGCCGGTGGCCTGGGAGTGACAGGCTGTGCCACACAGCCGAGGTGTGCAGTGGGTCGGACCATCTAGGCTTGTGTAAGTGCACTCGATGACGTTCACGTAACACTGAAATTGTCCTAACGTTGCATTTCTCAGAAGGTATCCCTGTCGCAAAGTGGTTCGTGACTGTACTGGCTTCTTGACTGTATCTGTTTAGTCAACAAACTGAAAATACTTTCTCCTTAATAAAAAGAAAGGGCGAAAAGGAGGAGGAGGGGAAGGAAAGAGAGCGAGGGCGGGGGAGGGAAAACCCACTGTCTCTACTCAGCATTACTCACCGCTTGTCGCAGTAACATCTGAGAGCTGGGACAAGCGCAGTGCTGTCAGAACGCTGTCTGCAGGACTGACCTTTATGTTTTCCTTCACTTGGAAAACTGAGATCTAGCTCCGCTCATTCTCAGAAGAAATTTGCACACTCAGTACTGTGAGAATGTTTAACGTACATTTCTCGATTTTGCTACTCACATCTAATCCTGGGAGTGAAATACATACCGAGTTACTCAGCACAGCAGTGACAACCTCTTTTTCTTCGTAAAGAACTCTCCACTCTGAAGTTATTTCTCAGCTTTAACTGTAAAGAATGTTCTTTTCCATGGATTCTGAGCAGTAGGCTGTCTCCTATTCTGAGCAAATTACATAGCTGGCCCTTAACTGTCCTTGGTCATCAAAGAGCTTATTACTTTTAATTCCTGTAAAATCACAAATTAATGTTTTAAACATATAAAATATCTATATTCCTTACACGATTTCATTTGGAAGGCTGTTCTTGAGGGGGCTTGGTTTAGTTGGAAGAACAGTAGGTTTGTAGTCAGGTTTGGCCCTTCTGCTAAATAGCCGTGTGACTTTGGGCAAGTCACTTAACCATTCTGAGCCTGTTTTATCATTTTGTAAATGAAGGGATTGGACCAGATGACTTCCAGATGACAGCCATGCTTCTGTAATGCTTTTTAACTTGAAATGGATAGTACTGACTTTCTGTTGGTCATCAACTATCAACAAAGGCTATACTTTAAGAACAGTTTTCAAAATGCATATTTTATATACATGTACATATGTACATGTCCAGGTAATGAGAGAATGAATTTCATTCATTAACTATCGTGAAGGCTGTACTAAAAGAATGGCTTTTAACATGTATATTCTATATACATGTGGATACACACCTACATGTACATGAGAGGGAGGTGAGGAGAGGGAGAGAGAGAGAGAGAGAGAGAGAGAGAGAGAGAGAGAGAGAGAAGCAGACATTATGTGAATTTAAGTTTTAGATTCTTTGAAGTTTAAATGAGAACTCTAGGTGGGCGAGTAACCCTGAACTTGGGAGTCCTTGCTCCAATGCTTCCCAGCTGTGCGATTGTAGAAAATTTCAAAACTTAAAATGAGTTAATTTCCTCATTTGAAAACTGGTGTAATATCTACTGCATAAGATTTGGAATGAAAAACAAGCAAAATGATACATAAAAGCAGTCTCTACATTATAAATGTTCGGAATTACTACACACTAAACTTTGAATCATTTTCCAAATACTTGCTGAGTACCCTTAGGCAAATGAACCTAAACTTGTCCTTTAGAAGAAAAACTACCGATAAGTGGATGAAGTTTCTGAATCAAACGGAGGCTCTAATTTTGCTTATAAATTAATTCTTTTATATGAGGCCTGCGGTTATTAAAACCAGATTGACTGTTAGGATTGACATCGCAACTCATTAGGCTTTTGGAAATGACCCACGGAAGTGATTATCGCTATAGGAGGTCCTGGTTATCCGTGGATAACTGAGACTGGAGATGCCTTTTTAAAAGAATGCCCTTCATACAGTGCGTTAGCTGGTCTCCCTGGATGGCTTTGAGTGAACTGTGCCTTCCAACATTTACATCCTTGGGCAGCCCCCTTCCACGCTGAACCTGAGCGGGCCTGTGGCTCGCTTTAACCAATAGAAGGTGGCAGAAGTGATGCTCTATGCCAGTTTGGGACTCAAATCTTTGTAAATAGCTTCTGCTTTTGTGCTTTGGAAAATCTCGGGATGCAGTGTAGGAAGTCTGGAGAAGGAGAGACCATGAGAACACATAGAGAAACAGAGAGTCTCCCAGTTACCCTAGGGTGCTCACTGAACTCACCCTGGTAAAAGGATCAGAAAACTGAGTTAGAGCAAACTTTCTAACCCAGCCTAGAAATCCACATAACTGCACATAACTGCAGGCCCACATAACTGCAGGCCCAGCTATAGCCAATCCAGCAGAGTCTGGCCCATCTGCAGAATTATGGGGGATAACCAATGGTTGGTTTTTTTAAAACTGGTATTTTAGGGATGGTTTGTTACACAGCAAGAGATAACCAGAATGTGTGGAGACCAGCATTGAATAATCAGCCGCACTTACAGGACTTGAGGTTTCAAATTAGAAAAATAAAATAAATCTTACAAAAATTAGTCAAAGAGCCAAAAGTTTCATTATAAAATGAATAAAGTAAGATTTACTATAAATCTGAAGTTTCAATAAGATTAAAATTTTCCTTTTTTTTTGTTATTGACGTTTGCTAGTGAAATGGGTATGTCACATGTAGAACCAGACTCTAAATGCCATTGGATTAAAATATCCTACAAATAATTACTTTTTCTTTTATATACGAACAAATGTCACAGTCTAGTTTAAATTACATGTTCTTAGTGATTAATGAAGAGAGCAGTGGCTACATACATAAAATTCTCATGCCTACAAACAAAACCTGAAGCATGATGTATTTTTTAAAAAATAATTTCCAGAAGCTATAACATAATGAGATACCGTCCAAATTCCACATAACTGTCCAAATGTCCAAATATCAAGTAATGAAGATTTTATTTGGAATTAATGCTTCCAGATAAACCCCAGCTTGATGTCAGTTTTGTGTGAACAGTGCTAAGAAATAAAAATATTTAAAATGTACAACACATTTAAGGAACTTGCACTTGAAACACAGGAAGCATCAAATAACCATCTGGAATTTTTCACGAATAGAAATCTAGGTTCACGCTTCCGGAAAGAAACTGTCTATTTAAATGGCAACTTAGTCCTAAAAGTTAACAGAAGTGGTCACGTTGTGGAGACCCAACAGAAAGCATCACTTGGGGAACACTTAAGACTAATATAATATTGTCAATTATGAATTTAAAAAAAAATCCAGCTGGTTCACTGATTGGTTTGTGAAGATAAGCAAGACCACAGTGAAGGCGGTGATCCGCCTTCAACATTGGCAAAAATGCGCATTTGCCCAACTTTTCCGAAAAGCAGTTTAGCAGTATGCATATAGAGTCCTGAAACGTTACTTTCCCAGTCTATCTTAAGGCAATACTTAGACACGTGTAAGAAATATTAATACACAAAGTTTCATTATGGCATTATTTAGAATAGAGACCAAAATAGCCTAAAATATGTGACTGCTTACATATATGATGGGACATTACGCAAACATTAAACTAATATTTTCAAAAACGATTTAATGACAGAGGAAAATGCCCTTATTATAACATGAGAAAAATCAATTATTATAAACTTATGGAGAGTGTATGTATCTACATATATGTAGAGCTTAAGTAGAAATTTTTAAAATGTTATGTGTGTCTTTGGGTAGAAAAAGGAGCAAAGATAAATACTTCTTTCTTTCAATGCAATTTAATGTATTTTCACTTTTTATGTTTATCTATTTCATTTATAATTAGTGAAAGGGACTAAAATGGGAAAAGCTCAGTGTAACCAGCATAAACCTATTTGATGTTCATACCAATGTCACATGTAAAATAGATGTTGAACCCTCCAACTAAAATACACAGACAGGCAAAGATTTATGAACTCCAGAGTTATTTCCAATCCTTCTTTATCGGCACAGAATTGCTAATTTGCCAGTTATGCCCAAGATTTGATATTGTTTGTGTGCAAATATTTCTGATCAAACTACACATCTTTGTAGTGGCTGTGGTTCTCTTTGATTAAATTCAAGCCGTTTGACGGAGCCCTTCATGGACTGATCTAGACTCCCGTGGAAGTCCCGGGGCAGTGAGAATTCTAGCAAAGGATCAGCAGCCCGAGAAATATTTACCACAGTCAAACCACACAAGGACCAAGCTTCCCCTATCAAATACACTCCTGTGTGGGGTTAGGTATGTAGATGGGGGTTGTCAAGAAGACATTTCAGAGGAAGGTGTCAGAAATTATAAAGTATGGGTCATCATTTATTTAATAGGTGAAAAAAAAGTATCAAAGAAAATAAATTTTAAATACAAATAGACCGCATAAGGACAAAACCATAAGAACTTTTTTTTCACAAGTGTTAACAGCCTCTGACAAGTTATCAGAAAAACAGTTATCATAGATTCAGTAAATATTTACTGGGCATCCCTTAAGTGTAAGACCCGCCGCTAGGCAGCGAGGGCCTATGGGAGATACAAAGATAAATGAGAGAGAACCCCCACCCTCATTTGGAGGCTGGGAGCCAATAATGGTGCCTTTCAGTCAGTAAACTATCATTTACCAAGCTCTTACCATGTCTCAGGTGCCACTCAAAGCATTTTATATTTATCTCACATGCTGCTAGGTTGATATTATCTGAGGAAACTGAGGCCAAGAAAAGTGAAGAAACTTGTCTAGAGTCACAGAGCTGGAATGCTGCAATTTGAGCCTGGGTCTGCTTAGAGCATGCCGAATATTGATGATGAGCAGCACTTCACAGAGACTTCTGTTGGGATTAAATCAGACCAGTTTAGCCTACGATTACGACAGTAGCCACCTTATCGGGTATTTACTACGTGCCAAGCACAGCCCACGGCGACTCGTAGAGGTCACCATATTTAGTCCTCGGACAGAATCTGGTGGTCTGCAATCTCTGCCTCTTCTCTGACACTATCTCTACCCAACTGCGCATGTAACAAAATAACCCAAGTTTCATCCAAGACTCCTGCCTCACTCACACGTACTCAGTTTCTAAATGTGACACATCCCAACACTTTCAGAGCATTTACATCGTCTTTCCCTCTTCATCGTCATAGCCACTGGGTTGGAACCACCATCGTCTGTCAGATGGATCAGAGTAAGGCCTTCCAACCCGGACCCGTGCCTTTCTCACCATGTGTACACAGTGCTCTTTCTAAAACACAGATCCAGACATGTCTCTTGCATGGTCCTCCTCCCAACCTTGAGAAACAAATCTGACCTTGAAGCCTGCTGGTGCCCCCGAACCCCCTGAACTCCCCCTGTCCTTCTCTGGACTCAACATGTCTGCACTGGTCTCAGGTCTTTGAATGTGTTTCTGCCTCTTTTGTTCTGAGCTTACAAACCCAACTCACTCCCACTCTGCCCCCGCAACCCTTTTGCTCAAGCAATCTGGGTAAGATGCTGGTTCTAGGCTTTCTCCCAGCACTTCAAATTTAACCTTAAAACTTACCTCTTACACTATTGTCTTTCTCCATTATATTTTGAGCTCCTTAAGGGCAGAGTCACAGTCTGGCCTCTCAGCCCCCAACCCCGTGCAGTGCCCGGCACATAGTGGATGCTTAATTAACACTGATGTGCCTGCTTGTTTTAATCCAGCTTTATTCCACAAAGAATTTGAGGTCACTCGCACAAAAGACACATACAGCGAAGAAAACAAATACTAAAAACAGGAGCAAGGAAATGAGAATTGGAAGAAGAATCAGGACCAGGAAGGAAGAACAGGTTAGCAGTTATTAGCAAAGGGCTAAAAAAATTGTCCTGCAATATGTATTTAATATGTTTCTGACCATAGATAATTCTGAGATCGTAACACACCCCTTTTATGGCATATCGCATTATTTCTCTAAGTCAAAGCAGCTGAAAATTATTAAAAACCCTGGAAAATATTTTCCCAAAAGTTTCTGGGCTATGGATTTTGAAGGCATTTTACAGCTCTCCTGTATCTTCATCCTCCAAGCTCTCAGATGACAGTAAACCTGCCATGTTAGATTATTCTTCTGCACCCAACACAATACTACATAGGAATACAAATACTTTTTATTATTTTTTATTATTTTTAATTTACTTATTATGTTGTTTACTTATTTCATATTTACTTATTATATAAGAATAAGACTCCTGAACATATAAAAACAACAGCAAAAGGCTTTATCTTCAAGGTTATTTCCTATCTGAATTGGTAGGGGCCAATTATAAATCAGAAACTAAAAATACTTAGTAAAATTACTACTTAGCAGGAGCCATTCATTTACTGGAGTAACGCTGGATAACGGCTCTTAGGTTAATTTTTTAACTGTATAGACTATCCCCACAAATTTCTTTCTAAGGCAGTTAAAATTTTAAACTCTCTTCCTTGAATCACAGAGAGCATTTCAGTTGCCCAAATCACTATGTATCTAAAAGTTATTTCCCACAAAATCATCTCAGGTTCTCTATTTTGAAGACCACACAGTAGACCATCTTTGAAAAATCTTGACTTTCACTCTCGTGCTTGACTAACTTAGTGTTTAAAAGAATCAGTGCCATGTATCTGCTTTTAGATTGTCAGGCCTACCCCGTTTGGTGTAAAAAATGGTGGTCATGCAGAAAAACGACCGAGAGTCACTGTAGAGAAATCTAGAACCTCTTTCATCCTGCATCTGGTCCTCTTTGACTTGTTCTACGGACTGCCACACAGGCTCTGCTGCCTACCTGGATGCCTATATGAGAAATGCCAGCCACGCTCAATGAAGATGAGTCTCACGTATAACTAGCTTTCGTTCTGATAACCACGTTAATTCCATCCACACACGGAGAAGCACCAGCTCCGAGCTATGTCAGCAATCGGCAAGAAGCAGGTGTTTAGTAGGTGTCTGTTCGACCAATGAACAGTTTTCCTTCTGCCCACCCTTCATATCCACACTGACGGAACATCCTCTCAGCCAAAAGCAATCTGATGTTTTCATGAGCATCTTGGCCTCTTTATAGGCTTGTGACCAGCTACTGTTATTCTTTTTGACATATTAAGAAAAGCTGCCTTAATTTATGAGTTTAAGGGCAATAGCATGAGCCTTAAATTCTCAGAGCATAAGTAAGGCAACATAAAGAAGTCAGATTTCGCCTGAATACATTTCAGTTCAGTGTGACAGTTACCTGTCGAGGACCTGCTATGTCCGAAGGAGGATACTATGGGAAACGAAGATGAAAGAGAAACAATCTTGCCCCAGGAAGCTGAAGAGCCCCCCTCCCCCACCCAGCCCTGTACCCCCTGGTACATGATGAGCATTCAATGCAGGATTGATATTTTTTATATATTATTGGGACACCTATATATAAAACAGTGCAGTAAACATTAGAAAAGAGGTCCAAAGCGAGTGCTCGGGGGATTTGTGTTTGGACATTCACCAATACTGGAGGGACTGGGAAGGCTTCCTGGAGGAGGCAGCGTTTAGGCTAGGCCACAGAACATTAAGGGGATTTTCACAAGCAGGCATTCTGGTGGCATGAACAAGGAAGGGCATGTTTGAGGGTTTGTAAGCCATCTGTAGAGGCTCAGGTTGTGGGGCAGGTCTGTGGTGGAAAACACTGACTCATAGGCTGGCCCCAGAGGATGAGACCTGAATTCGGATGGTAGTTATATGGGCGGTGTGAGGCCGAATGCCGGGGATGTGAGACCAGGAGATGAGTTAGGAAACTAAAGTGCTTTTCGTGGTTCCTCAGGGATTGTTCTAGGGCATAGGAAGCCTGGAAGAATAGTCTCCTTTCTCCCCCCCGCCACCCCCAACTTATAAAACTATTACAATGATAGCTGTATAAAGTACTTTTCACAATCAAAGTTTGAAAACAAAATTGGAAGGTCTCAAAAGTTAACTAAAATCAGCACGACTTGAATACATGTTGCCCTCTTAAATGCGTTATTTATGCATGGGAGAAAACGAAATCAAAATATTTACAATTAGAAAGTTCACAGTAATTGGACTCTGAACTCTCGAACTCACAACTATGACCACTGTTAATATCACACTGTAAGATTGTGTTTTCATAAAACTCTAACTGTACTGAAGCCCCAACTTCCTATATTGCTGGTTTCATTACCTTCAAGAGATTATGGAATTTTAAAGTATTATCTACAATAAGAATGCTATGTGTTTCTCAGAAGAGCATAAGTTACTCTATACACTTTAATTAAATTTCCTAATATCCTGTGAAGTAGGCGAGGGATCAGCAGAAGGTGAGTCACCAAAAAGTAACCAAGTAGAAGACTGAACCATAGGACATAGGATGAAATCCACTTTTATTATTATTGTTTCCATTTCACCACTGAGAAAATAGGGTTATTATTCAGACAAGCATGGTGGGCTTCCATTTCCACTGAAGGCAGAATACACTGCTGTAGGCTCTGCAAGCATCTCTTGGGAGGCCTTAAAAATAGTATAAAAACTGTGATCTCTCAGGTTTTCTCCTTTGAGAGTCAACCAACACTTATTAGAGAGCACCTAAAATGTGCACCAAAGAAAATATGTCACCCTTTTCTTGCAAAAGAACACAGGACAAACATCCCCATTTGTCATAATGTATAACCCCTTAGCTTTGATTGACTGGTTCCTCAGGAGCTCGGCTGGGGTCTCCCCACAGCTTCCTTCTCCACACCCCCGAGCTTCAGGTCATGAGAGGTGAGTGGGCACCGGTGTTAAGGAGGTTGTATTGGGAGTAGAGCTGGTTCTGCTGAAGACACAGTGCAAATTGCAGGGCTGGACAGAACTGAAGAGTAGAAAACTGAACAGCCCCTACCCCTTGATTCTACCGTTAGGATAGTAGACTCTAAAGCCAGCCTCTGAAAAAACAAACATACGGCAGTTACATGGCCTGGTTGATAAACCAACTCTACATTTTGTAAAGGAAATGAAAGGGTCCAAACCACTATACAAGACTATGACACCTTTCTCTCAACATAACCACCTCCCAACATCCTAGTGACACAGTCACGGCACCCAGGGAAGAAGAGACTCCAGTGTGAAAAAAAAAAAAATCATTAAAAAAATTAATGCTGTTGTTTTAAGTAATAATTTTGTATCACTGACATCTGAAAAACTGATAGAGATACAAATAATGAAATCCTATGGCAATATGTGGTTGTCAGATGATTACATTGACCCAGAATATGCTTAGAATTGTTTAGATGACCACAAAAATGAAAACACAAAATTGAAAATTTTGTTAAGAATTTGTAGATCTTCCAGCTTGAGAAAAATTATTTTAAAATAGCATTTGTTAACGGAGCTAGAAAAGAAGGCAAGATAACAAATGTTGCTGAGTCCTGACACAGAAACCTCTTTTTGAGAGAGACCAGTATTTAATGTACTAAAAATAGTGAACAGCTTATTTTCACTCCTGAAAACTGATTTACTACAATGAGGTCATGGGCGAATCTGTAATAACTGCATGTGGCATAGAGCAATAATCACTCTTTCCCAGTCTGAGATGACAAAAACAAACAAACAAACAAACAAACAAACACATGCTCTAACAGAATTCTAAATTCTCCAGATTAAAAACCCTTGCAAAATTAGGAAAATTCCCTACAGCCAAATATATTTTTAACTAAGTACCAGTCATGTAGATGCATTTCTATATAAAGAGGATATAATTTCCTGTATATTTTTCCATGAAAAATAAGGTGCCTTAAAAGATTTAGAAAGATTTGTCTGGCACTATATTTTAATCTGATATCTTAATCATTTCTATCACCTGCTTCCTAAGAATTCACAGAAAGCACATATTTTAAGTATTATTCAACATAACTATCTCTATTCTTGTATAATTATACAAAAGCTTCCTTTCATTGTAATTCTAACTGCACTTCCACAATATTACAGGTATACCAGAAGACTATAATTTTAATCTCTTCTTTGGATTAGTTTATATCTGCAACTTTAATAATGTTAATAAATTTCCTAAATTAAAAAAGAACATTTTTAAGTCACCTCATAAATCTGCTAAAACATGTCAAGTTATAGTACATCTAAATAAAGTATGGTTTTGAATTTAGATGAATGGTTTTCAAGTAGTAAAATAAACATATTTATTAAATAATATGGTACTTGTAATTAAAATAGGTAAGCCTTGATTCATGTTAAATGCTATTCGATCTCGGAATTTTTGAGCTGAAAGGGACTATGGAGATAGATTATTGAATTCAGTGACTTCATTTTTGCATGCAAACACTGAGTCCCTGATCATTCGAAGGCCTGATAGCCCAAATTGGAACCCAGTCTCCCAACTCGTCAGGCAAATGTTTGTTTTCTAAATTTTTTTTTTACTTAACCATGGAGATATTTACTATAAACATCACATAAGTCATCCTGGTGTCCATTAATGTGACACCAGGCGGCATCACTCATTGACCTAAGGAAGAGGCTACGATTATCTAGGACCAGAAAAGCTAACGCCACCTCTGCTGTGCACTGGGTGACATGAAGCAAGCCATTTAATTGCACCGTGCTTTCCTTTTCTAATTACAAAAAATTACTTGAGTAATTTTGACTTCCCTCCTTAAATTGGTTGTTGCAAGAAGTGGTAATAAAAATAACTCTAAAGCATACAGCATATCTAAGTGAGAACTAAATACTTAATAACAAACAAAAAAAACCTCATCTTCACTATATTTAAACCAAGGAGCAATAACCACTTCAAATCATAATTAAGAGGGAGTATCTATTATTTATTGTGTGTCCTTATAACATCTGAACAAGCTAATGCAGGGGTATATCTAACAAGTGTAGTCACTCCTAAATCATCCCAGTTTTCATAACCTGTCTTTACGTCGACCTAAGCCATATAGTAATTATCAGTTGAAAACAAACTGGAACTCTGTGACTTCTCAAGTGTACCATTCATTCCTAAACAGAAGTGTTCATGAACTACCCATGGCATTGCTAACAGAAATGGAAAATTGTACTGTGGACCCATTCTGTAACTAATATATGCAGAGCATAAACCCTGCCCAATACTATTCCCTAATAGTAAAACACAGTGTCCTGGGTGACGTATAAAACTTTCCAGCTTGAGCTGACCTTTAAAAAACAAATAAAAACTTATCGACTGGATTCTCCTGAATAAGAAGTAGATCTTACAGTGGGGAGGGATGGGAAGAATGAATAAGTACGTTTTAAAAGTATCGTATAATACACATTTTTGAAGCAAAAAATAATACATACTGTACACAGAGAACAGTCTAAAAGAAAATAGCTAGAGACACTCATACAGGGCATTTCTAGGGGATGGAAATTTATTTTATTTTTCCTTTTTCTCCCTTGCGCTTGTCTGTTTTGTCTGACTTTGGACATGGATTAATTTTGTTGTATTTTTGAAAAGGTTACTTTTCATGGAAAAAAAATAATAATAATTTTAGTCTCTCGGATCGAGGGAGGTGAGGTACAATCATGTCCACTTTGAAAAGGAAACAAGAAGGCCTGAAATGTTACGTGATGGATTTGGGAGTTAGAGCTAGGGCTTTGGTTACTTAGAGGGGCAGCGGGGAGGGAGGAAGCGGGGGGCCACCGAGATGTGAGCTTTCACACCTAGTGAGGACGAAACAGCAGAGCTGTCACTGGTTTTACACAGCCCTCGGCTTACACTTGGCGTGCATTCCTTCCCCACAGTTTTCATTTCTGGGTTGCATGTCTCCGCCTTAAATTTAAACAAGCATTGCTTTCAGTGTTTAATTACAATTTAATGGAAATACTACTTGCATTCCAATTAGCTTTTCGTTTCCACATCGCGAAAGTGCATCCAAGTTATTGTGTCATTATAATCTCATGTTATAATGGCTTCATAATGCAAGTCCCTGTAGAGTTGAATTAGTAGTTTCCTATGGTAATCGCCCATCACTGTAATATCATAATCACATCGCACAGTCCCCGCATGCTTCCAGCGCAATCATTTTGACATTGTAAGAGCATTTTAATAGTATTAGCATAGATTCTCCAGAGAAATCATCTGACTGTCACTGCATCACCATATAAGATTAATTGTGATGGAGCCACGTTGTTGTATGAAAGCTTTAAAAATATGGTGCTCGGCAGCAAAGCATTTCACGTCTCAAAAGGTCAGTGCGGTTTGCAGTCGAGTTCACAGCGCAGTCTGTTCACCAATAGGCGTGAGGTTTTCGTTCTGGTTTGTTTTTCTGTTTGTCTGTTGGCTCAGGACTCAGGGCACAGTAATAAATTAAGGCCGGCCCCCTCTGGGTGTGGAAAGAAAAAGCAGACATGGTCACTGTCTTCAAGGAGTTTACAGTGTAATCAGATTTACAGCAAATGATATGCAGCATATAGGTATAAACACAATGAAGACTCTTAGGATCGGCCAAGTCCCATGAAGTTACTGGCGTCACCTAGATGCGAGAGCAACCAAGCCAGGTTTTCCTGCAGACGGACTGTTTGGTAAATCCCTAAAGGGTTAAACATGTGAAACGTAACGACTGTGTGGCAGAAAAGGAGTGTGTATCATCAGGGTTCATTCACTAACTCTGGGAAGAAGGAAGGCCACCGCAGACGCTAGTAGAGGACACAGCCACAGCCCCGCCCAGTGCAGAGTGGAAGCCAGACCTCGTTCATTACCGCTAAGAGAAGACCAAGCAGAGAGCTAGCTGCTCTGGAAGCATCGGATCCAGAGCTGGAAAAAGGAAACTCCAGCTCAGAAAGGCACTGCCCAGCCCCCACTACACTCCCCCGCACCCCGCCCCCCGTGTGAGCCCACAGTGTAAAATGACTATGCTTTGTCCATGACAAATGGCACGCACTGCAGAGACTGGCAGGGTACTGTGTTTATTTGAGGGGCTTCTAATCCTCTGGTTTTCTCTGGGGACATCACAAGAGAATTGCAAAGGGATTATCCTAACTCTCAAGGCATTCACAGCAGAAGAATAGACAACTGGCAGTGTCTCTGGGACTATTAAAGGCTTGCTTGCCTTCTTGGTTATGGCAGATCGGTGCATTCTGGGGGTTACAGGCTGGGAGATCTTAGGGCTGCTCTGTGGCTTGGATCCCAAAAAGAAGTAATAACATTTTTTAAATTGGAACACAAAGAGGATAACGATATGCCCTCTAAGTGCTCACAGCTACTTTTACCAACAAGCTGCAGAGCAATATAAACTTATTGCATAAACAAAATGAGCTGTCCTTCCTTTAGAAGTTACTTTTAATTTCAAAGGTAAAGTCTGCAGCACTTGCTAGCCTAGTCTTTGAGTTCTGGTTTAGGGCATTCTCTGAAGTTAGACTCACACTTTCTGGCCTGTTCGGGGCCTGTTCTTCACAGCAGCTCATTTCATATATGTTGCACTATGAATTCATATCGAAACTTACTGTGATTACATTTGATTATCGGCTTTTATTATTTGCTCTGTTATTAGACATACTCACAGATTAAAATCCAAGAATTTGGAATGTTTGCATCCAAGAGTAGTAACCATAAGAACAGAGATTTTGTTTAGTATGTAAAATATATCTTGATACTGCTTAGAAAAATAGCATAGTTCTCTCTTTTTCAAATGTATTAAAGTCTACAGACATCATTCCTGATACTATAGGTTAATGTTTCCTTGATACAAACAGTAGTCATTAGCTATAAAATATCTCGAGTGCCACCAAAAATAAATGTGAACTCACTATATTTCACAAAGGGAAGAATGCACACAGAGGAGACGACATAATGCTCTTATGAACATATCATTATTTTCCCAAGAGAAGGAAAAGCCAGAACTTCATATAAATATGACCAAAAAGTTGATATGCTAAAAGTGCATCTTTGGGCAACTCACCCTGTGAGCCCATCTTCTCATTAATAAAACAAAGGAGTTAAAAATCAGATCTCTAAAGTCCCTTCTAGATGCAAGTTCTACGACTCCATGTGAAGAGGCATTAAATGACCACTAAATGCCCTCAGCATCATTCCTCCATCGGTTCACCTGGCTTAGATGTTAAATGAATGGGCATGTATGTGTCCTAGAAAGTCAGGCAGAACATTTCTATGCAAGGATTGTAAAGCCTATGGCTCTCTTCCTCTACACTAATTCTTTTTCTGGTCTCACCACAGGCAAACCTTACTCTATGAAACCATATGACAGTACGTACCTCATTCTCAACTTCCGATTATTACTAATAGATGGATATAATAAAGAATACCCAGAAGTTCCAGATTACTACTTATGTATTATCACTCTTTATACTATTACGAATCAGAGTACAATTGTGCACAATTAGGGTGGCTTCATTAGCCCTCCAATAAATAACGTTCACTGTGTAAACAAATGAAAACTCTTGGCTATTTGCCAAATAACAGCTAAAACAATCCATTTAACTCTGGCGTGTATATATGTGTATGCATATGTACACATATACACAGTTTTAACATTTCCTGGTCATCACAGTGCAGGTACAGAAACCATTTGGAAAGTGGTCCTGTGCCAACTTTACAACCGAGAATTACTTTATTCTTCCGTGGATGGTGAGACAAGTAAAAAAAGTCAATAATCAGCTTGGTTTTCGTCAGTGTTTTCAAGCAGGTAGGATAAACAGCCCACTGGTGGTTCAATGTAGGTAATATATGTGCATTTAAAGATGTTTTAAACAAGTATTTATTTTAACGTGTTTTAGGAAAAAAGCAATAAGTGTTGTAAGCCTGTGATTTCATGGCTATTACTGCTTAGGATGAGGCTGAGTAAAATAATGGGTTGGTTTAAAGAAAAATATTAAGTAAACAGAATAAAGGCAGTTGTTAGGCATAACAAACACTCCTAAAGGTGATACGAAAATGAATCAAATTTGACCAGCTGGATGCATATTAATGAATGATGAATTAATCCATTCATTCTGATGAATATTATACTAGTTTATTAAAATTAAAGGACATTTAACATCTCTACAATGTTCTGAAACATATATATGTTTTCTAGCCTATTAAAGAACTCCTGTTCTGGGGGTAACATTCCCCCAACTCTTCAGAAATATAATCTTGACTTCGAATTAGGCAGAGAAAGCTATTATCCAATTTTAACTCTCAGACTTTTTATTGATCAATTGCTGACATTTTAAATAATGTTGATTTAAAATATAAATATGATATTCCATGCTGTAAAGAATATGGATAGAGACATATTATGTTCAGACATAGTACAGCCACTTAGTAAGCTTTCCAGTGTTTATAGAATAAAACTCTAAAATTTAATACATCGTTCTTTGTATAGAAACAACATATAAAGACTCTCTTATAATGCTCACATTGTAAAATCACTACATAATACACAAATAATTACTGAAGACATATTTTAGCCAAGGTCTTACTAACACAAAAATAAATAAATAAAGACGTGGAAACAGTTCACAAAACAAACAAACAAACAAACAAACAAGCTACAGTGTCCCTGTATAATGCACTCTGCAAATTCCACATAAAAATCTTTTACAATCCTGACTTGGTCCATGAAAAAAGCAAAAGAATGTAAAAAATAATCCTTTTGACCTCACCGTAGCAAGAAAAGCAGTGAAGTAGTAGCAGACGTATCCTGAATGCTAGAAACTGCATATTCGTTTTAAATCTAACAATTAAATGAAACCCAATAGGCAAGACTCTCTAGAACTATATAGAATCTCCATGGAGATCATTTTAAACTTGGATCTCTTAGCTTGACATATTTTGATCTTTCTCTTGAAATACACCAATAGACAAAAAGGGAACAGACAACGACGACTGGGAGAATGAATTGGTCAGAAGGGGCACGGCAACTGGATTTGCAAGAACATTCTCCCTCCCACTACACCCACCCAATCAAAATCGGCTCTGAGTCAACGGTTCAGTAACGTCAGTACTCAAAGTGGCAGATTATCCACTACTTATGCACTGAGTTGCTCCAAAATATTTACACGGGAGAAAAAGGAACACCTTGAAGATGGACTTTACTAAATGATAATGGGGCAAGTTCAAAGCAACGCGGGAGCAAGAGGGAATGGACGTCAGACCTTAAACTTAGGCAGAAATGTGAGTGAGACTCTCCAGTGAGGCCCAGGGCAGGTCCTAATCTTATGCGTGGAAGCTGGAAGGACCTGGATAGGCACTGGTGCCAGGACAGGCAGGGACAAAGCTTTGCAGTAATGTTCCTCTGAAGTACACTCAGCAGAGAACTTTTCTTGCCCAGCGTCAGCCTGAAAAGATCCTCTTGAAACAGTGGAGGACATTTGGGTAGAAAGTACCGGGCAGAAGGCATGAGTGAGGCATGGTGTGTGTGTTGGAAGCAAGTGGCCTTTCCTTGAATCTCTGCATTAAAGGGATTTGTGCAGTAACAAATGGGAAGTCTCTGAAGTTAAAGGCTGAACTTGGAAACGATGCAGCCTGGGAAGCTCTTTAACTGGTAGAAAGGTACTGACTCACGAAGTAATAGACATGTCATACACTGGGGAGCGATAAATAGAAACATGTGTCAAATAATCTAGGTCAAAACCAGCAAAGATGCTCTCATAGTCCTTTCTGGATAAGGGATTCAGCAATACTTTTCCATGGAGCAGTTGATAGTAAAAAATCAAAACATTCTACTTACACGTGTCTTCTCCTACATATGCATGATGCCACATTATTCAAATTTAATCTGTCCCTGAAAATGTATATGGGCTGCCAAAGCAAGCACATGGCCCTGAAAATGTGATGGCATCAAATTTTGCATCAAAGGAGACTATATAGTTCATTCATTTCTCCTTTTATTAATGTATTAAACTTTTTAATATCGACATTTTCAAAAGTTCACAAATGCAGAGAGAGTATAGTGAACCCCTAGGTCTCCATCACCTAGCTTCAACATAATTTCAAATGAAAAACAGTTTTTCAAGGGAAAAATAATGTTTTGCAGCTCATTCGAAACTGTCAACAAGTTATCCCAAATATTACTAACCTCCTCTTATATACCAACAAAACAATCCTCTAAGGATTTCTGGCTAGCTATTAACTACAAAAGACATATTTTTACAATTACAAAGACATCGTTATTCAAGTCTGAAGGTACATCATAACGCTTTCCAAACCACTGAAATCTCTCCGGAAGCTTGTAGAACTTTCCAGAATCAACCACAGTATGCCTGGTAGACATAGGCAGGCAATGGTCAAACTGAGGCCTTTCATGTTTTCACATTTCCAGTATTTCTTCCAATTGTAAGAGATTTTCTAGCTTCTTAGGCTCATCCTCTCTCGAGAGAGATCCTTCTGCTTTCTTAGACATTTTCGGTTGATAATATGGATGCAAATGATGCATAACACATTTATTAAACAGAGTGAGCACAGGATGTCCTGAGATGGGACCACACAGCGTCCTCTCGATCTGGTTGCCCTCGCTGATGGCACAGCATGTGGACTAGTCATAGCGAGTTTTTGATGCAGAGAGCAAGTTTGTTATAACAAATATTTGGGTAGCCGTTCAGATAGCAAGGTGTACCTGATGATGTACATTGAATGGTTAGAGTTTCTTAGTTTTTGTCCACTTACTTCAGTGTTTCAAATCACAAGCATAAAGCTCTCCTCCAAGCACTGTTAAGGAGAAGTTCCTAAACTGAGCGGACCCTGCAAAGATTTGTGGCCGTCGCTTGGTTGCTCAAATCTGATCATCAAAGGGTAACTCCCAAAACAACAGTTTTATTATTGTGGGTCAGTATTAGCAGCTGAATTGTGTCCTTTCCAAAATGTATATGTGGAAGCCTTAACCCCCAGTACCTCAGAAGGTGACTGTATTTGGAGATGGGGGTCTTTAAAGAGGTAATTACATTAAAACGGGTTGGTTAGGGTAGGTCCTCATCCAATACGACTATAGGAAGAAGAGAATCGGACACAGACAACTCAAAGAGCATGTGAAGACACAGGGAGAAAGAGGCCACCTGCAGGACAAGGTGAGAGGCTTCGTGAGAACCCAGATCTGCCAACACCTTGATCTTGGACTTCAAGCCTCCAGAAGTGTGAAACACATTTACGTCTGTATTTTAAGTCACCCAGCCCGTGATATTTTGTTAAGGCAGCCATAGCAAACTAGTACAGTTAGTAATGGAGGTCACGTAATCCGAGCTGCAAACGTGGCCTTTAATTATACCTGGAGACTGTGGATTCATTGCATGGGGAAAATATTTGTTGACAGGGCTGGCCGGGCATATGCAATGTAATCTAACCTTTATGACAGATTTTGATGACAATGAGGTGATAGTTCACTGTATGGACTCGGAGTCAATAAATCATTATTGCAGTGATTTGTCAGATCCTAATAGGAAAGCTTGCTGAAAAGTTAAGCGGATACCACACAGGACATATGTGAAGTGAAACACCCCTGAGCCAGGGGTCCTACTTTGCATTTCCTCCGATCTTTTAGATACCAAGACTGATAACATTTAACTTTTTTGGATAAAGAAGGTAGTAGTGAGACATAGAAGTGTGATGGTATATACATGATGACGTTGAGAGTTTATGAAAGTATTTTAAATATTTCAGAAATCAATATATATATCATTTTGAAAACAGTAAGCTATATTAAGAAAGAAATCGTTGTTGGTACACAGTAACACTGAGGATTTTGTGGTTGCAGTGGACTTTCAATTACACAAGAGAGCATTAAAGTAGCAGCAATATTTACCAATATTCTCTTCAAAGTGCTTTTCAAACACTAAATAATTACCCAATTAAGCTACTGCAAGATAAGCTGTTATTACTCTGGATTTAGTGAAAAGGACTAATAATTACTATTTTAACAGTTTCTGTGAAGACTCAATGTTTACTTAACATGACTGCGAGAATACCCCACCTTTTTAGTGAGCAGGGAACAGAAAAAACAAAAGGGAGATTAGCTAAGTGAATTCGAGGGAAGACAGAGGCCGGTGAAGAACTAAGAACCATGACGAGTGAAAACAGAGAATTTAATATGCACCACGGAGCCCACAATTGGCAGAAGGCTGTTTATGAGTACTGTCAATATTCACGCCGCAGACCGACAATGCAGAAACTTTGGCCATGCCCTGAACAACATCATTCATCACACCCATGCTTAGGGGAGTCATGTCCCAGCAATTTGTCATCATCGTACCACTCGTGTGAACAAGAGCGGGGGAGGGGACTTTGAGTGCTAACCTCCAGGGAGAGTGGATTTATAACCAACCTCCCTACGAAGGCAGCGTGGCTCTCTCCAGCTAAGTGCTCCCTGCTCCACTTCTGTTTCAGTCGGAGTAAAAGGGTGAGCATATTGCCTCCAGGACGCTGAGAGCAAAACCTAGGTCTGATACTCCTAGATCCAAAATACGGTAGCCAGGAAATCCCTCTTAAAATACTCTTTGAGCTGCTTTCAAAAAATTATTCAATGGTCAAGTGTGGATGGTTCATCTCAGATGTCCTTTGGTGACAAAATAATTTCCGAAATGCATCCATTGATAACTATATCTGGAAAGAATTGTCTCTTCCTGCGAACATTGCTCTATATTGGAAAACTTGGAAGGATGCTGGGGAAAAAAATATTTTATGTGTATATGTATATTATTTTATGTGTATATATATTTTATGTGTATATATACATATATATACGTATATATACACATAAACACTATATATACATGTATATATATGTGTGTATATATACGTATATATATATACACACACATATATACATGTATATATAGTGTTTTTATTTTCGAAAAACACTATATATACATGTATATATATGTGTATATATATATACATATACATATTTTATGTGTATATACGTATATATATACACATAAAATATATATGTATATACATATATATGTATACACATAAAATATATATACACATAAAATAATATACATATACACATATATATGTATATATATACACATAAAATATATATACGTATATATGCACATAAAATATATATACGTATATATACACACATAAAATATACACATAAAATAATATACATATACACACATATATGTATATATACACACATAAAATATATATGTATATATGTATATATACGTATATATATACACATAAAATATATATATACGTATATGTATATATATGTATATATATACACATAAAATATATATATACGTATATATATACACATAAAATATATATACGTATATATACACATAAAATAATATACATATACACATAAAAAATATATATGTATATATGTATATATATGTATATATATACACATAAAATATATATATGTATATACATATATATGTATACACATAAAATATATATACACATAAAATAATATACATATACACATATATATGTATGTGTGCATAAAATATATATATGTATGTATATGTATATATATACTTATATATACACATAAAATATATATATGTATATATATACGCATAAAATATATATACGTATATATACACACATAAAATATACACATAAAATAATATACATATACACATATATGTCTATATATACACATAAAATATATATGTATACAAATGTATATATACGTATATATATATATATACACATAAAATATATATATACATATATATAGGCACACACACACATATATATATATATATATATATACATGTATATATAGTGTTTTTCAAAAAAAAAACAAGAGCCTTAATTCCTCCCCTTTCCAGGCATTGAAGCTTTATGTATTTTCACTTTTACACTAGCTGCCCTTACAGGATGTAATTAAGCATCTAAATGCCCTTTTTGCCACCTTTGATTAAAACTGGGAAGCTAACATGGGCATTATGGAAACAAGTACAGCCGCCAGCTCACCGACAGTAAGAGGACCTTAGTCTTTAGAGCAAGCCTTCTACAGCACCTTCCCTCTTCGGCTCCCAAGGTGTCTGGTAGGGTGGAGACTGGTAATACTTGTGTACATGTGGCTCAGACCTTACCTGAGTACATTATTCGGGACAGGCCAGGGTGTGCTGCATTAACGAACAGATCTCTAGATCTCAGGGCCTAAACACAACAAAAGCTTGTTTCTAGCTCACCCTATGTGCCTAATGCAGAATGACAGGGAAGGCTCTGCTCACTATCCTCATCCCCTGACCCAAGCTGACAGTACAGCCATGATCTAGAAAATTGGGTGGTCACTCTGGCAGAGGAAAAGAGTGTGTGACAAATCTCTCACTGGCTTCCCCCAATTACAACTGATGTTCAATATTATTTTATATTAGTTTCAGGTGTACAGCATAGTGGTTCGACATTTACGTAATTTACAAAGCGATCCCCTGAATCGCCTAGTACCCACCTGGCACCATACGCGGTCGTTACACTATTATCGACTGTGTTCCCCGTGCTGTACTTCACGTCCCCACGACTGTTTTATAACTGTCTCACTGGCTTTTAAAGCTTCCACCTGCAAGTAACACGTGTCATTCACCCTGTAGTTCATTGCCCAAAGCAAGTCACATGGCCGTGCCTGATTAGGAGGGGACTGAGAGATGCCGAACACTCATGACTCCCATGCTGAGCAGGTAGAGGCAGATACTGTTTCATGGAACAGGTAGTCAGAACCAGACAGCCAGTTTGTGCCAGGTGGCCAGGTGGGAGCAGGTATTTTATTTTTCTTCTCTCTCTCTCTTTTTTTTTTTTTTTAAGCAAGGGTGGGATGTCTATGAATGAGAAGGCTTTTTATAAAACCTGGGCCATTGAAAATATAATCTAAAGAGCAGCTACAGAGAACAGGAAGGATGCCACACGTGGTATATGAAAAACATATTTAACAACCGTCTTGGGTCTTCCTATTAAGAGTGAAGTTCACGGGACAACTGAATAGGATGCGGCTTAACCACAGAGGCTCACTGTTGTCACTGTAGAATCCACTGGGGTATTTAAGACATCTGAGGACAGAGACTCCTCATAAATTAAAACTATAAGGCATGTGGAAGCAAGGATGGATATTTTCCAAGGTCAGCAGCTCCTCCCATGCTATGCAGTTAATTATTTTGTCTTCAAGCTTAACTCTAAGCACAACTGCTAAAAGCCATATTAGTCCTCTACCTACTATAATCCCAGGGACCCGTGGCCAGGCCCCAGACTTACAGGGCACTAGGTACATGGGCGTGGACTTTTTGAGACTAAATGTTCTACCTGTGTATGTGTCTCCTGTTCTTTGCTCCTGTCTGGGTCAAAATTTACCTACTCACACTTCCAGTCATATTAAACGGCATTCTTTCAGAAAATCTTTTCACTTCAGCCATATTCAAAGTATTTTCTGCCCTTTATAGGGAAGGGAAATTTGTCCAGTGAAACCTACCTTTGAGTTAAGTCACCCCCAGAATACACACAGTCCGGGTTCTCCTCATGCCTCACCGGCCACGTCCCTTTGCTGGCTCCGCCTCCACTGACCTCTAAAAGTTGGGCTCTTCCGGACTGGGTCCAGGGTCCTCCTCCTCCCGTATCTGTATTCTCTCCCTGGGTCTTCTTGTACATTTCCAGCAGCTGTACAGATTGCCACATAACTACCTGTAGCCCACAGCGCTCCTGGGAGCTCGGCACGGTGTACCCAACAGCCAGTGCGCCATTTCCCCTCAGGCATCTCGGAGACCTTGGGGTCTGCAGCCTCGACAGTGGCTCCTGTCACCTCCACCCTCCTGGCATTCTCACCCTCCCACACTGCAGCAGGGGTGGACTGTGGGACCCACTGTGGAAGTGACGCTATGCCACATCCGGAGATCAGATTCCAAAAAGATGGTGGCTTCCATCTTGGGTTCTCTCTCTCTGTTGGATCATTTATTCTGGGGGAAGCCACCGCATGAGCAGCCCTATAGAAAGATCCCTACGGCAAGGAACTGAAGTCTCTAGCCAAAAGCCAGCTGGTCTGTCAACAGCCACGTGAAAAAGCCAAAAGCAGAGCTCACAGTCCCAATCAAGCCTTGAGATGACAGCGGCCTTGGCTGACAGCTTGACTGTAACCTCATAAGGGTCCCTGAGCCGGAATCCCCCAAGTGCTCCACATCCAAATTTCAGACCCACACAAACAGAGGATAATATGTTTGTTGCTTTAATCTGCTAAATCGTAGAGTCATTGTTTTAATGTAGTAACAGATAACTAATCCACACACGAGATGTAATATGGACCACACAGAACTTCTGATCACCCCATCCCGATTCCCGATTTGTCCTTTCCCTAGCCTTTCTGTTCTTAACTGACATAACTTCTCCCCGGTTCCCAACCCAGCAGACTGCGAACCATCTCTGACTGCTCCTTTCACTGCCTCATCCAGTTCATCAGCAGGTTCTATGGAATCCAAACGCAAGCCATTTACTAAATCCATGCATACAACGAAATGTATTATAAGCCTCCTTTGCACAAGGCACAGTATCAGGTGCTGGAGAAACAGCAGTAAACAGAACGTGCAAACCCCTCCCTCCCATAGGTCGACATTCTCATGGGAGGGAGTAAAGAACAATTTACCGACAAAATATATAGCATGCCGTAAGGGAATAAGCAGCATAGAGGCTGAGGAATGCCACGGTGTGTGAGGGATGTTAGAACATTAAGTAGGGTTGTCAAGAAGGCCCTACTGATACAGTGAGGTGTAAAAACCCCATATTCTCCGTCTCTGCTGCCACCACCCCAGCCTGAGCCACCATCACCTTTCATTTGGGTTTCATCATAGCCACCTTCATTCATGCCACCCCCTGCCTACCACCCTTCAGTGACTTCCCATTGCTATTAGATGAAAATCAAGTCTTTACCAAGCCACAAAAAATCCCACATGTCCTGGTCTCAACCCGTGTCTCCACCTTCATCTGGAACAAAGCACCCGAGCTCCACTCACAAAGATGGAGCAACCGCTGCATGGTGCCAATCCTCCCACGCCTCCTTTGCCCTTGCGGGTCCCAGTGCAGGCAGTGAACACCGCTAGGCCCGTCTCCTTCTACATCAGAAGGACTTAGTGATCCACCAGGTCCAATGTGTGCCCCGCCACCGGACCCCTCTCCATTTTTCTTTATCGTAGTCCTCTGTTTACAATTTGTAGCTGTTTCTTAATTAACTTGTTTGTTGGTTCCTTCTTCGTTTCTTCAGGCCTCTCTGCCTCCAACCAGAATGTAAACTCCAAAAGGAACCCTCACCAGCCCCGTTCTCCACTGGAGCCCTAGTGCTATCCGGGTGCACAGTCCACACGCACCGAACGACGAATCCGACCCTTCCTAACCACCCTGGGATTTCAACTCCAAACGTGACCCGCCAATATCATCAACTGGTAAATGCAGGATTTTATTTTCACAAATGCAGAGATTTTTTTAGATCTAGTAGGGACATAGACATCAATTACCTTTATGTGCCTAGAAAAGAGAAGTAACTTGAACAAAGACAAAGGCTGGAACCAGAGCTAGGATTAGGCTCTACCCACGGGTCCAAAGTTCTTGAAGCCAGCAGCCTCCCTTACTGCCCTCTCTCCTAATGAAAAACAAAGTACAGGTGGCGAAGGGGTAACAGCACAGGTTTCAGAGTTCGAAACACAGATTTTTTTTTCTAGACTTTCCAGTAGCATGGCTTCACCCTGCTGCACCTTACCTGCCTCCTCTACCATGAGAATACTCCATCGGGCTATGGAGATTAAATTAGAGCACACAGATCAGAGAAGACCCCTGCTGATTAGCTTTTACTGACTGTCAAAAAAATGCAGGCTTGGCCATTCCTATTATAACTCTTAAGATCAAAGAATGGCCCCAAAATGTATTTTGCTGTTTTATTCCAAAAATCTACATTACATATACTTTAGTAGTTTTTATAACAATAAAGCAACATCTAGTCTCCACAAATGAAAAAAAGTTTATAAAGTAGCATTCATTTATAAAGTGAATTTTCTTTTAAATTATCCTTTTTCAAATCAAGTTGCTGAGTTGCTATCGACAATCAGTAAGTTGTCTGATTTATTTTCTTTTTATTATTTTTTTTTTTTTGCAGTATGTGCTGAGATTTCGTTTTGAAGGGGGCTGCTTATTTCTGGAATTGCATCAGGCCTGTGGGGTTAACTGCCGTACACCCTTCCTGTCTACATAAAGTAAAATGTAAGTGGACAAGTAGGTGTCATGCGTCTTAGGGCTTTTTCTCACTGAAGTTGATCCTATATGACAATGACTGTGATGATCATTTAGGAGTAAAGGCTTGTCAGTTTCCTCCGCTGTGGTGATGATTTAAGCAGGCATGAGCCGGTGTTTCTACACCAGGCAGAAGTTCTCATCTGTAAACGTGCTCCCCTCAGAGATGTCACTGGACCTAAGGTGTCCTCACAAATATCGCAACATCGAGGCGCCACTATGTGTGTTTGGAATATCTTTATGACACAAGAACCTTGAGACGGTAAAGTACAAGGTGAAGCTGAGGCCCAAGGCTTAAGAGGTATGATTTCAAAGCTTATGAAAGGAGAGTGAGCAAGGCGGGGGTGCCCCGACCCCGGAAGAGCTGCCCGCCGAGGACCCAGGGGGTTTCTGAAGAGCAACGCTGTGCTCGCCTCCTCGCGGGGCCCTCGGCCTAGCTCTGCGCGGGACGCGAGGCCTCGGGTTTCAGGCCCGGCTTCGCGGGACCTTAGACTTAGAGGCAGCCAGCCACGTCCACGCCCAGGCTGGCCTCCTAGGCCTCGCGCAGCCCTAAGACCCCTGGCGTTGCAGCTCCCCCCCAGCTTTCGGGGAGCAGCTGCACGCCGAAGCGGGCTGCGGGGCTGACAAGCAGAGCTCAGCTGAGACCTGACCTGGGGACTCGCAGCGGGGGACCCAACCCCTGCCTACCGGGCCCACCGCCGCCGCGCCTGCTCCGGCTCCCGAGCGCCTTCCCGCTGCTCCCTGCGCGCTGCCTCCTCCCCCGAGACCGCAAGGCTCACTTCCCGGACCTTGAGAGTCTCCCCGCTCCCCTTCCAGTTCACCCTCCCTTCTGTTCTTCTGCCTGCGCCACCCCTGCCCTGGCCACACGCCACCCAGGTCCCAGGCCACGCCCCGGGACCCGCTGTCTGCCTGCCTCGGCTCCCGCCCACCACCCGGCCAAGTCTGGGCTCCAGTCTGCTGGAGGCCTGGACTACCACGAGGGCAGACGGCCGGCTTGTGGCTGCCGGGGACCCACTTCCTCTGCGCAAGAGTCTGCTGTAGATGGTCCCCAAATATCCTGGAGGGAGAGGCTCTCACCTGTCTAGGCTTAAGTCGAATCAGTTAGGGGCCAGCCCCCAAGGGGAAAAAAAGCAGCTGCATTTCCCCCAGATCTGGGTTCTCCAAAGTAGGGAAGCCTGGAAGATGGAGGCGTTAGTAGTTTTTTGAGTTTTCTCCAAGGATAATAAATCAGAGGGGCTGCACTGGCAATTTGGCGTCACGAATAGGATTTAGATCACCATCCCGAATACAGACAGCTTTGGGTATATTCCTCCGTTGTCTCGTGTCTCTGAGTCTGAGGTTTCTTATGTTTAAAATAGAGTCTGTAGAACGCTTGAACTGGCCCCAGCACTTTAAGCGGCTGTAGTAGGCCCAGTGAGCGTGGGTGTCTGTCTACAAAACACTCTGCTAGGATCAGTTGCCACAATAACGTAATACCTTTAAGCGTTACTGTGTATTCATTTAATTTTCTCCTGCATTCTGAGAAAAAGAGGATGGGTAATCACCTGGGAAGAACCTCCAGTTGTCATTCGAAAGGAAGGTGGACTAATAATAATAATAATGATAATAACAATAATAATAATAATGATAGATGGTGTTTCCTGAGTCCAAATCTGCCAGGCTTCGTAACAGGTGCTCTGTGTGTGTTATCTTGCCTAATTTTTAGAAGAACCTGAATGTGGTAGGATTTCTTTCCTCCAATTGCAGGCGAGAAAGCAGACTTAGAGAAATGCCCATGCCCGCCTGGCGTAGAACCCAGCTTGCTTGATGCACACCATCTCAATAGAGAGTGGGCACTCTGACAGGAGACGGGGAAATACATTAATATCTTCCAGTCAGAAAAAGAGAAGAAGATAATACAAAGGTTTTATCTTGTTTTGTTGTTGTTGTTTGTTTGTTTTGTTTTATAAGAAAGAAAATGATTGAGAAGTTATCTAGAAGTTGGCTGGTAAGGGCGAGGCAGGGAGAAAATGCTGAGAGAGAGGAGTTAGTCCTTAAGGCTGGCAGCTGCTTAAATACCAGGCACAGAGAAGGGGAGAAAAATAGGGCCCAGAGTGAGAGAGACAAGAATAAATGTAGAGGTTAAGAACTCCAGAGGGATGAGTATTGAGAGAGTTGAATATTACGAGGCATGACTGGGGCTCCTACCGCGATCGTATAATGAATAGATGGATGGAGGGAGCCTTCCAGAGTGATTTCGGTGCCGGGTACCACTTACATTACCTGCGCTGCGACCACAAAGCCGGATAAATGTGTGCCTGACAATGGTTGTTAAGGAGAGGCCTAAAAGTCCATTATTTATAATGTTATGTATTTTACTAGCCCATGCTGCCAGACACGAAATTATACACAAGATTCATGTTAAAAAATGACTCCGATTTTTCTTTATGGAAGTTGCTAAATTCTCCGCTGCCCACATTATACCTATTGTGTGAGACGGGTGACGATTTCACGTGCAGGCTCTAATTTCCGTGGCTTTACTCCTTAAAAAGAGAGTGTTAAAGAGGAGCTAGATTTTATTTCTCTTTGAAAGAAGTAGCCTCCAGGAAACATCGAATTAATATGCAGGAGTTTTATTTGAGGAATTTTATCAAACAATTGTGAACATGCGTTTTTCCAAAAAAGGGAGAGAAATTTATGCAAATGCAATGTACAACAGTGAAAAACTTCGGGAGCACATAGCATTTGTGTAGGTGCTGTGATTCCACTTCACGTCATTAGTGGCTCAGGCACCCCTGTTAGTTAAGCATCAAGTGCTATCCTATTTAAAAAATAAATTAAAAAAACAAACATTCTTCATCACTGACCCCCAAATCTACTAGCCCTGAGGATAGGCAGACTGAAAAGGACGAAGAGAGTCTTTTACGACGTTCTGCTATCAAAAATGATCATCTGTCATCAAATCTTGTGCCCACCTTCATTTTTCGCCTTTCTTTCTAGAAAAGCTTAGCTTGGAGATATTTTTTGAGCCCTAGACTATCAATGCACTCTCTTGCATCTGTGGTGAAATAGCCAAGCTAAAACTCACATTATTAAGGAACCAAAGGTTTCCAAAGGAATCTCTCAGTTAAGGATTTAGTTCAAACGCATTCTCATTTCCACTGTACCTGCTTTTCATTTTCATCATGTCTTTGAATTTTGATGGTACCTGTACTCAGAAACACTAAATTGGCAGAGAGAGTGAAATCAAAACCAAACATCCAAAACCCCTCGCTGTTTGAGTTGAACTTCTGGAATGCTCTCAGGTTTTCATCACCTAGTTCATTGTTTTAAGTATTTACACACACACACACACACACACACACACACACACACACACACACACACACACACACAGAGTCTGGAAAGGACAAAATATATAGTGATTCAGGTAACTTATCAGATGAGCAACAGGAAAAAAGCACAGTAATGGTATCATTTTGTAAATAGTGTTGCTGTCAGGTTTTAATTGTTAATTGGAAGTAAAAATTTACGGTGTTACAGAGACTTTCCTGCTGTAATTTTTAGTCATGGTGTGATAAACCATTCTCATTATCTCTAGGAAATTGATTAGGTACCAGTGTCACCACAGGGCTAGGACAGAGCTTTCAACACACATTTTTTTTTTTTTATCAAATTCCAATTCTTTATACCACCCGGAAAATGCAAACTAACTACTCAACATATTTTCACTCTTCACTTTGAGGCAAAGGGAACATGAAATGAAAACTGTTCTATTTCTTAAAGAGCACAATTGAAAACACATAACACCCCAATTCAGAGTCTCTTTAATGGTTACAGATGAGTCATAACAATCTTTTGTGGAAGTCACAAGTTCGTCTTTAAAACTATTCTGACTTTATAGCTGCTGTGGAAAACGGTAGAGCAGTTCCTCAAAAAATTAAACATAGAATTACCATATAAGCCAGCAGCTCCACTTCCAGGTATATGGGTAAAAGAATTGAAAGCAGAGACTCCAACTGGTATTTGTTCCCCCATGTTCATATTAGCATTTATTCATAATAGCCACAGAGTGGAAATAACCTAAGTGTCTGTTGATTGATGAATGGATAAGCAAATGTGTTATATGCATCCAGGAGAATATTAGTTAGCCCCCAAAAGGAAGAAAATTTTGATAATGCTACAGCTTGGATGAACCTCAGAGACATTTTGTTGAGTGAAATAAGCCAGACACAAAAGGATACATATTGTACGAATTCACTAATATGAGGTATCTAGAGTAGTCCAATTCATAGAGACCGAAAGTAGAATGTTGGTTGCCAGGGGCTGGGGAAAGGCATGGAAGTTAGTGTTTAATGGGCAGAGTTTCATTTTGAGAAGATGGAAAAAATTGTAGAGATGGATAGTGGTGACAGCTGCCCGATGATGTGGGGATACTTACGGCCATTGAACTATGCATTTAAACATGGTTAAAATGGCAAACTTTATGTTATGGCTATTTTACCACAATAAAAAACGTTTTGACTTTAGACAGCTATTTGTAAATAACTTGTAAAAAGTCAGGTTGAATTTGAAACAGCTATTATTCTCACTAGATTTGCTAGTATAAATAAATTATATCATCATCAATTAAAAAAAACTTTTAAAGTGCATTGCTTTTTTTTTTTTTCCCTAGCAATTTCTTTTGGAATTCGTGACAGAGAATCAAAGATATTTGATGGTTAAGTGCTCCCTAAACCCATATCTTCCTCTCCCTGGGCAAACATAGCTGTATTACATTTCCTAGCCTCGCTTGCAGTTGGGTGTGGTCTTACCACAGAGTGCCAGCCAGTGGGATGTGGTCCAAGTGTCATGTGCCTTCCAGAACTGGCCCATCCAAAAACCTTCCACTCTTTCTCCATTCATGGGCATCATGGAGAGAATTCCTAGAACCTAGAAAATGGAGCCACAGGAGAGCAGGGGGCTGTATCTGAATGGGCCCATGGATCAGAGCCCTGCTACCAAGCCTGACTATGAGAAACTGTGAGTGAAACATTTACTGTTACTGTCTAAAGCCACTGAGATGTGGGGATTATTCCTCACAGCAGGTCACCCACCCTGATCTCTGTAGTATTTGTCCTGCTAAGAGAACTGGGCAGTTCCATATGCAAACTGAAAATCACCCTCCCTTAGCCAGTCATGGACAGCTAATATTAAACGGCTTCCACGATGGCGTCCAAGTCCTCGACAGAATTATTTAAGTGTCAGAGGCACCTATTAGCACGCGATAATGTGATTATTGATCTCTAATACATACAGTGTTGAGAGCCAAGCTAAACAGAATAAAATTAAACCCCCCAAAAGTCAGCAGGGAAGCTGTTCATTGACTGTAAGTCCAAGCATGTGTGTCTGTGAAGAATACTAAAAGGTAGTTTTCTCAGTGTTGAAAAATAAAACGATGTGTACTCCAAGCAAACAGAGTAAAAGAGTGACTCAAATTAATAATTCAAGCAACTTGACTTTTTTTTTTTCTTTACATAATATGGACAATTTCTTTGTTTCATTTCAGGATCTTTTTAAATTGTGTGTGTGGAGGAGGCGGGGAGGGATTTGCCATGGCATTAGTTTAAGTTGCTATTCAGAAACCTTGTTTAAATACCAGTTTTCAATATTTCATTCTACGTAAGGAGCATAGCCCTTGCCATCTTCATTGCTGAAGAACTCTTCTGTGTGATGAGTTGGTGAAATTGTGTTACTTCCTTAGTAAATATTTTTAAGTGAAGCAGCAGTATACTAGGGTATATAAAAATACACTAAGGTATGTAAAAATTATGTCGTAGCTAAAATAAGAGAAGAATTTGCTTCAATCTTCTAGCAAGAATAAGGGGGAAATTCAGGGTCTTTTGTTGGAGCAGACCTCCTGACAGAGTGTGCTTAAAGCACCTACATTCTCTGAACATGGGGAGCCAGGCAGCACCACCAGCACCCTCAGAAGTAGCTTGCATCTGACTTCAGTTCCTGGCTCCCTCCACTCTCTTGCTGTGAGACCTGTTAGTATCTCCGACCCACGGTGTCCTCATAGAAGATGACAATGCTGTTACCTCTCTCTGGCAGCTTGCTGGTTGTCCCTAAGATCCGTTCTCCTTTCCTTTTGCACTAATAATTTAGCAGGATTCATGGCCACCCAGTTAAAGGTTATATTTCACGGACTCTCTTGCAGCTAGGCTTGGCCATTTAACTTAGCAGATTTGATACATGCCATATCCCACCGGGGCATGATGAAAATGGAAGATACTATCTTGAGATGAGAGATGGAGTTTATGTGTTTAGGATGGCAGAGACCCTCTACCTTCATAGGGTTTTCTTGGGACTTAAGTGATATGCTATGGGAAAGTGTCTTATCTAGAGTCTTCAGAGCAATACTGGAGGTTGGCCAGGCAGGAGAGCTAATTAGGGTTGATATATAGAGAAGTCAGAAACAGCAAATAGAATGAAGTAAATATTGTGCTTTTAGATAAGAGGGTAGGTGGGCCTCCACCTGTGGTGCTTTGAGAGATCATCTATGTGAGGAACATCAGACAGAAGCCCAGGACCCAGAGGGACAGGAGAAGGGATTGGACACCCAGGCTGGGGCAGCAAAATCAAGTATGAGACTCCAGGGAGGAGCCTGGGAGTAAAGATTTGGGAATATTGTCCCATGTGGTGGCAATAATGCAAATGATAGTAACAAAAATAACTATCAGATATTGACAGTCTGTGGTCTGTCTCTATTCTAGTAGCCCTTTGTAAATATTTCAAAGATTTTATGCTTACATAATGCCCATTTTACAGATGCAGAAACTGAGGCTCAGGGATGTGAAATCTTTCTGCTCAGGGTCTCGTAGAGTTAATAAAGCGCTAAGGTGAGATTCAAATATAGGACAAGCTGACTCCCAAACCCAAATGGTAAGAACTAACCACATGGCAATGGAAGTACTAGCACAGTACACATCAAAGGGATCAATCAATGTTAGCTCTTATTATCTGGACAAGGGAATGAGTGTCTGGCACAAGCAAGATTAGAGCCAAACTAGAGACAGCATGGCCAGGCTCCTAGGTGCTGTGTTTGAGGCCAGATGGGGAGCCCTGGGGAGGTAGGAGGACACAGCAGGCGGTCTGCTGGTGAGTAAGGAAAGCCAAGTAAAGACCTGAGGAGAAGGCGGGCAGAGCCATCCCGAACCCTGGGTTTCTTCTTTTTTTTCGGTCGTATGAAGAAGAAACTGGGTGCCTTGAGAACAGGGACGCTGGAAAGACACGCTAACACTGTCCTCGACTGTCGCAGAAGCGGAGATTTTTAGAGCCAGAGGATGATCTTCAAAAACAATCTAGTGTGTCACTGTCTCCTCTTGGAAGGAGCCAAAGGACTTTCACAGGGATTTTTTTAAATCCCCCGCTGTTGGGAAATAAGCAAACTCGAAAGGGCTTTTTAACTCAAAAAATCTGAGGTCTCAGAGAAAAGTTTGAACTTCAGAGAAGCAGAGTGAGTCAGAAAAGACTATAATCATGGCACAGGTGTGAGATTAAAGGTAGAATATATGTCAATAGTAACAGGTGAAATGGGAAAACTCCTCTATTAGGCTTTGACATTCTTTTCCTTAAGCTTCCTTAAAATTGTTCATTTCATTATTCTGGTGTTTAGGTGGTAATAGGATATAAGGATGGTGTGGTTGTTTTAATGAAGAACAGTCTTTGTAACATAAAGAGCATAAATATATGGGAGCTTTAACAGTCTTATAGGAATATCAGGTACACGGTATTGTGAATGGACACGGAAGAACGTACACCATGAATACTATGGAGTTATAAGTGCCAGTAATGACATGAACATCGGTGAGCACCGCCACGCGGTATTACCAGGATCACAGATGTCCCTTGCACACTCTTCTCTAGCCTCGTTACCCTTTACCCCCCACCCTACCCCTCCAACCCCCCACCAGGAGCAGCCACTCCCCGGAATTTTGTTCATTATTTCGTCGCTATTCTTAGAGACACCCAGTATTTCAGGCACCTCTACCACCATTGTCTCCTGGATGTGTAGGGACATCCAGGGTAGGGACAGGATTACTGTTAGAAATCAGAGGTGCAAAGTGGCAGCAAGTGACATGTTTCTTAACACAGCTTTCCTCAAATTTAACTTGTCTTTAAAATGAGCTAATGCTGGTACTTTTAAAAAACATAGAAAATAAGGCAGAAGTGACTTGTGACAGTTTCCTGAGTGACAGAATTAAGCACAGAGGATGCTAGTTAAATTTCATAACCAATGAATAAACTCGACCTGATCTCAGCCTTATAGAGATTATAATTCTCCAAGGGATAACGTGTACAATATTTGCACATTGAGAAGACTATTTTAACACTAATACTCAAAATTCTGCGACATCCAGAATGTGAGTGTACAGAGGCTTTGCAAAGTCGCAAAATATGTATTTGCGGGAAAGATCGTTTTGTATTTGACAGATTTTGAATGAGGGAGAAAACCTCCTGGCTTACCCCTTTGTTCCTTAAATCAGGGATCCCAAGCTTTTCCTGATGCTTCTCACAAAGACTTCTTGTTTATAGGTGTGGTGTGAGGTGAAGTATTTTTGCAGAGAGGAGAAGCCGATGGGCACAGTTTTGTCCTCAGTGTCTTCCCTGCTGGAATTAGGGCGGGAACCGGCAGAGACTTCAGATCCGCCCCACTGCAGGTCACTTAGACCTCGGGCCCTTCAGCAGAGCCCATGATGCCCCAGGAATACCCCTGATGATAGGAGCTCTGTCCTTATCCCGCTTGAGCTCTGCCAACTGCACATCCCGCCCCTAAGTCTTTAAATAGAAGGAAACCTGGTCACCAGAGGCCTGAGGCCAGTGACGATGTGAAATAAGATCTGTCACTTTGTCAGAGGGTGGAGTGGGAATGGAGAAGAGAAAGAAGACAGTGGAAGCAAGCGCTGGTTTTGCTTTTGGCTGAGACAGAGGGACAGGGAGGTGGGGAGGACGAAAAAAAAAAAGAAAGGAAAAAAGGAAAAACCCAACGATGGCAAAAAAAGAAAAAAAACTGGTTTCATTATACCGATTGGACTGGTGTTTTGGTATCGGTAGTCTGAAAAGTGATGTTGGTTCTGTCTTATTTTCCTGCAAAGTTTGGTACATGTCTGTGTGCCTTTGGTCGTGTGCTCTGGGAACGACATTCCACAGATGACCCTGGCAGAGCTTTCAGAACAGAGATGCTGGTGGTTAGCCAGTGCCCGCTCTCAGACAGTGGTTTACGCGGCCGCGTGCCATTGAGATGTGCCCTTAAATTCCGCTTCCCGATCCAGAGATTGGATAGAAGTCCCTTTGCCTTGGTCGGAAGTCGCTTCTTGCCCCCCAATTGCAGGAAGACCTCGGCTGGCTTTTCATGGCTCATGCCCGACATGGCAGACGCATCTGTCCTGAGCGATTCCTGTACTTTCTGCTCATATTCTCCATCCTAAACCGGCCTTATCTGAAGATGACTTCCTCATCAGTGGGGGACAGACAGAAAGGCAGAGGAAAAAAGGTGGAAAAGACAGCATTTGAGATTTATCAGGAACTTATTTAAAAGGGCAAGCTACTCTTACATCATTGATCACAGTCATATAAAACAACGTGATTTTCTTAACGACAGGCAAATTCCGTATTTTAAAATAAATCACGTTGGAATAAGATATCGCCTAGACTCAGAGATGGGATCATTACTTTCCTTCCGGCACAGGTGAGCTGACGGAAATGTTTATTTCCCTAACTTTTTTTGCTCACCTTCTTTCCTCTTTCAGATAACAGGGCAGCCTGACTTATCAGCATCAAAAAATATTTCTGTCAGCATCCAGAGAACATGGCGGACCTGTCAAAGGGGGGTAGTTATGTCAGCCTGCACTTTTAACCTAAGCCTGCACACCAAGAGCTGCAGTAAATTGAAGGAAAAAAAAAAAAGTTGCAGGCTGTCATGCTAATTAACAGTTGATAGGGTACAAATATCTCAGCACATCATATAACAGGCGGATCGTACCTTTTGACAGACGGTAGAAGCTTCACAAGAAAATATTTCATCGAATGTGAATATTCAGGTGGGAAACGTGACTTTCAGTGGGAAGAAGGGAAAAGCAAAATTCTTGCTACGGTAAGACCCATTTTTCCTTCAGTTGGAAAAGGAGGCAGTTCAAAGTGACAGCTCCACACGTGTATCATGGTATGGTGGCGCTACCATAGTATGCTCATCTCTCAGAACAAAACCTCTGTCACCACTTTCTTTTGAACTGTATTCACTTATAATGAGAGGCGTCATCCGAAAGTCACTTTGAGGGCCAAGTGAATCCCTAATCATTTAAAATATTTGAGAACTTTAATTTGAATATTAGAATCGTGTTTGCATGTTAGTTCAGAGCCTTGACTGAAACTTCACTTTACGGTAAAAATTAATATCTCATGGGAAACTGTTACAGGTGCATTCTCTAAGAGGTGACTCTGAACTAGAATAAGTAGTTTGGAAACCCAGTTAAATGTGTGTATAGCTCACATTTATGTCACTGTTTAATGTCAGAAGTGTTTCGGGTCTTTATTTAGAAGTTTGGCATTGTTTTCATGTCCAGATATATGTCCTAGGAACTTAACTCTTGTTTCTTATCAATTAGCCTAGGATAAAATTGGTTTTGTTACATGTCATTTTGTTTAAAGTTGCGCTTTCCAAGAACCTATCGATGACGTTAAGTGAAGACTTACTGTCACAGATTTAAAATTGTAAAATTAAGCCATTTTCCATAGCAGACATTAAACTGCAGAGCGCTGGAGAGTCACAGCGGATTGAATGTTAGCGTAAATTTAACATTATGTTCCTGAAGGTGTCCACTGTTTTGCAGCTATAGTTATACTTGTTTATAGTTGACTGCAGAAAGAATTACATTCAGAAGATTTAGAAGCAAGGAGGGCTGTAATGGCTTGCTGCCTCAAGGAATAAGAAATAAATAGTGATTTTCCCCCCCAGTAAGAGTAGTGTTAGGCAAAAGATTTCCTAGGATAAAAATTGCATTTTCCCTTCCATTCTGGTCTATTTGGTAATTGTCACTCAAGCCCTCTGCACTCACCATTATGCCTCTCTTCTCACTCTGGGATCCTTAGTAATTCTTACTGTGTAGGGCTGCACCTGAGGTTACCTGCCCAGCACACTGTGTTCCTCACTCACCATCAACATCCACTGCTGGCTTTCAGTCACACCAAAATCTAAGTCCCTTGCCCCTGCAAGTTTCTGTTCTCTGAAGCTAACGATGTGGATGGAAAAGAAATCCATGCTCAAATATTCATGAATGATGATGGGCTCATGAGTTGTCCATCTAGTTACGACATCGCATACCAATAAGGGTCCTCTGGGGAAGGTGTGTTTTCTAATCCAAGAAAAAGCAGTCTAATCAGGTACACTTAAAAAAAAAAAAGTGTCCCATGGTCCATCACATTTGGAAAATGCTGCCTATTCACATCCATTATTGGAGATTCCTAGCGCTTCGTAATTTTCCCAAGCACAGGTTAAGTTCTACAGTGAAGACAACTGTTTAAACCTGAGAGTTCTCCAAATTTATAGATGTTAATGAACCTGCCTGTGTGTATGTTTTTTTTTTCTTCTTACTATAACACCTATTAATGCTCCTTGGAGAACACACTTGGAGATATACTTCCTTAATCCAAAGTAGCGATTTGTCTGATGGTGCAAATTTCAGATTAAGGGGGTGGCACCTTGGGTAAGCATTTTGGAATTAGAGAGTCTTTCAATGCTTCTAAAGTCACAGCGTGTGACTAGTTGGCTCTCGATCTATGAATAGTTGATTTTCTTTTGTATTTTACTTTAATAGATGATCAATTTTAGTTTTCTAATAGTCAAGACAGAGAAACAACATAAATGTCCACTAATGGATGAATGGATGGAGAACATGTGAGATTTCATATATATATATGATGGAATTTTATTCAACCATAAAAAAAGGAAGTCTTGCTACTTGTAACAACACAGATGGACCTGGAGGGCATTATTCTAAGTGAAATGAGAAAGGCAAATACTATATGATCTCATTTATATGTGGAATCCAAAATCAAAAAGAAAAACAAAAAACTCCGCAAAACCCGAGCTCCTATGTACAGAGACTAGGTTTGTGGTTGCCAGAGGTGGGGGCAAGGGGTGGGCAAAATGGGTGAAGGAGGTCAAAATGTACAAGTTTTTAGTTATAAAATAAATAAGTCCTAGAAGTGTTATGTGCAGCATGGTACTGTAGTTAATAATACTGTATTGCATATTTGAAAGTTACTAAGAGAGTAGATCTTAAAAGATCTGATCACAAGAAAAAAATTTCTTTGTAGCTACGTGTGGTGAGGGAGATTAACCAGCCTTATTGTGGGGAGCATTTCACAATATGTGCAAATATCAAATCATAACATTGTATGACTGATATAATGTTGCCTGTCAGTTAGACCTCAATAAAGAAGAAAATAATAGCTTTTACATAGTTGCTGTTCTCCACCCACCTCATACATTTGCTGAAATTAAGCTTGTACTTGTTCCTATTACTTTTTTATATTTTAAATTATTTTTTTTTGCTTCTCTCTCTTTTTAATTCTCTTCATGGGAACCAAGAATATTCTTGGTATCCTGTTTTCCAATAGAATGTACGAGCTTCTTTCCTTTATATATTTTCTCAAGGAGTATACTAGATGACTGTGTCAGGCATTTGGGTGCTTGTTAAAGTGAAGATTTCTGGACACTTCCATACTTCTCCTATATCTGTGTTTCTGGGAGTATGGCCTCCAGTACTGAATTTACAGGAAATTCTTACACATATCGAAGTTTGAGATACTTTGCAACCCACAAGGAGCCTATTTTCTAGATAGCAGAGAATGAATTGAGTATCGCAGTCCCCGTTTATCCACGGGGGATGCATTCCTAGACCTCCATTGGATGCCTGAAACCTCGGGGAGCACTGAACCCTATATATACTGTTTTCCCTATACATATATACCTATGATAAAGTTTAACTTATAAACACAGTAAGAGATTAACAACAATAACCGATAATAAAGTAGAGTAATCATGCATGACAGTATACTGTAATCAGAGTTATATGAATGTGATCTCTCTCTCTCTCTCTCTCTCTCTCTCTCTCTCTCTCTCTCTCTCACTCACTCACTCACTCACTCACTCTTATAACCGAGATGGCTGCTATGCCACTAACACACCAGGATCATCTACAGTGTGGAGACTTGGGACAAAGGGATGATTCAGGTCCCGGGCTGTTCGGAGTGAGATGGCTCGAGATTTCATCACATTACTCAGAATGTCACACAATGTAAAACTTATGAATTGTTTATTTGGAGGATTTTCCATTTAATATTTTCAGACTGTGGTGGAATGCAAGTAATTGGAACCGGGAAAAGTATGGATAAAGTGGGTGACCATGGTTAAGAGTATAAATATGCATTATACAGTCAAGTCCATGCATTTTTTTTTCCTGAAAAATCGGGACCTCTGATCACTTTGAAGTGAGTCTACACACAGCCCCTTTTTGAGTAAAAAAGCATGTTTTTTTTTTTTTTTTTTTTTGAGAAGGTATGAAATGTAGGCAAGGGATAGATGTAGCAAGACCTGACCATTGTGTCATCTCATCCTGTCGTTTACCTGGGTTTTAGGTCCCTCATACATAACTTGAGATTGTTGAGTAAAACAATCTCTAAATTCCCTGTGAACATTAATAAATAACATATCATTCTTTTACTCCAGGCAAACATAAGGTTGAGTCAAAGGCTAAAATGGAAATGAAGCCAGAAGTTCTCTTAAACAACAAATGCTAAAGAGGTATGCCATTTTACAGCCAAGTTTCTTCCTATATTTTTAAAAAATAATGTAACAATATTATATAACTATTATATAGCATTGGAAAAGAATAAAATATAGCTACACACATCAAGTCGGATGCATCTCAGAAAATAATATCGAGTGAAAAAATCAAATTGCAGAAGAATCCAGACAGCGATTCCATTTATATCGGTTCGAAACACTTAATACTAAACTACAGATTGAAGTTGTACACATATGCACCAAACTACAAAGAAAAGCGAGGGAATGATAACCCAAAATTCAGCGTAGTGGTTTTCTCCAGGAAGAAGCCATATGACATCACAGAGTGGCACATGAGTCTTCAAAGGTACCCAAAACACTCTATTTTGTATCCAGGGTGGTAGCTGCATGGTTGTCAATTTTGTTGCAATTCATCATACTTTATACACGTGGCATAATTTGGTAAAAACGATGGCCAAAAGTCGAGAACATGCATATCTCGATACAGAATAAATTTTTCTACTATATATCGTTGTGCGTTTCCCCACTCTTTCTCTATTTCTTTACAGACTTCCGTGTTTAAGTAAATAGATGTTTTATGAGAAACACGAAACAGAACCTTGTGCTTTGGTAGTTCTTCATAGAAAAACAAAATAGCATCAACAACACAAGGTAAGAGAACATCAACAAATATGTAACAGGTACCTTTGCTACAGTAAACCGGGACTGTGTAAACACGGACTGTGTGATGCATGCTTCTCTGCAAACAGAGTGAAGCGGTGCCAGGTTTCCAAAGCGTCATTAGCTCCTCGCATTTAAGTAACACAGATTTCCTTTTATTCACAGCTATTAGAGATCAGGGCTCGCTCTTCCCCGTTCCCTTCACCACAGAGGCAGTCATTCCTTTTTAAACATCATTGTCCAGGCTCTGCTCTTCTTCCGGAGAACACCATGTTGTGTGACTGTTGAGTCTGGATTTCTTGGCCATACTCTTGAACCCAGGAGACTCTCACAAGCAGATAAGTGACTTTTGAGACTTCAGAAAGTGTTAAATGAGTCATCATGATCCTTTACTGCAGATGGCCAGGCTTCTCAGCTTCTACGACATAAAATATCGTGAGGTAGGGAAAACAGCAGTGAGGTCTAAGATTTTAGAACTTGTAAACTTTCCCTCGAGTCTAAACACCATCAGCAATGACCACCGTGTTCCCCAACATACAAGCACACTCTATCAAACTGCAGCCTTCACCAGATCCCAGCCGTAGTTCAGATCCTGGAGGTCATGGAGCTGTGTGTGTGTGTGTGTGTGTTATCAGCTCCCTTAAGCACCTATGTACCTTCTCTATCTCCCAGATTATATAAAAAGAAACTAATCTCATATCTTATGTGAGAACCTAGTTCAGGAATTTTACTTCCCAGATATTCAGTATATAATTCTGATCATAATTAAAAATATAGTTAGAAAATAGAAATAATTTACTCACTTGGTTTCGAGGCATGCACAATAAATTTGGGGTCCGGTCCTATCTGTGAATGTTGCAGGAATGCATTCACAGCCGTTTATCCTAGAAAATGTAAAAGAAAGCCATATCCTTTCTTACATCTTGTTGCTATGGAAAGTTTCACAGTCTGGATATGCACCCTAAACTGTTTTCAAAAATGGAACAGATACTGCAATCAAAGTGAAATTCATTAGGGTTTTTTTTTGTTTTTTTTTTAACATTTAAAACAGAGGTGGCATTTGATAATAACATTTATAAGATTTCTCTTCTATTTAGATAGAAAATAAGTTGTCTCCGCTTGTAATTTTTATAGAGGCAAGGTTTCTTTTGTAGTTGTTTGAAAACGGAGTGATAAAATTGGATATAACTGAGATCACATACATGACACCTCAAAATGGATGCGGAGAGAGCCATACGTAGCAGCCGAATCAGAGACGTGGCTGAACAGACGTGCACAGAACACTGGCTTGTGGAATCTCATGATTCGGTGAGTTATTACCAGATGCACATTTGTTTAAACCAAAATGACAGCAGAGGAACATTGAAGTGTGTAGAGAAAGAAGAGAATACCTCACAGGAGCCCGACCTCCCATCCAAGTCATATTAAAGGCCCCCGTCATAAACATGATCAAAAAGAGCTGGCATTTCTAACACAAGATCTGAAAATTTTGGTGGAACTGCTTATACTTCTATTCAGAGTCCCAGAGAAAGACTCTATTAAGTCGAACTAAATTGTACCAAATGCCTTAAAAAAGTGCCTGTCTGTTTTAATTTTCCTGATACTCCACACCGAGGCTCGGTGTAATAGTGATTGCATAAACCTATTAGAAACGCATCTGATAGAAAAATGCAATTGCCAGCTACTGCTCTATTATTTTGACGCATGACCATTGTTATATAAAAGCATATATTGGCCTGCCAGCTCAGCCCCTAATTAAGCAACAATGAAGTTTTATACTAATATTAGACTTAAAAGGAAAATTATAAAGGCATTTATCTTTAATCCTTACCTAATTATCATTCGTGTATTATTCTAGACATAAATCCACTTTACAAATGGATTTAACAATGTAATGCATTTTGTACTATTTTTCTGAAATCTTAATTCTCTAAACTGGTTGGGCTTTTAATACTTCCCTTTAAAATTGTAGACTAGAATGACAATATGCAACTAAGGCATTTTCAGGTACCTTTTTTTTTTTTTTTTCGCACTGTCACAAAAATAGGTGCTATAGAACTGTCATATTTCATTCAGAATTTGTTTTGATTTTGAAGTATTGAACCGATGACAGAAACACCAAGCAGGTAAACATTAATCTAAAGGAAATAGGATGTTCTTTTACAAACAGGGGACCACTTTCAAATTAGCTAGAACATCAATGAGATGAAAATAGTTGGCTAGCCAAACACAAAGAAACAGAAAAAAGGATTGATCGCAATTATATCCGTTGATGCATTTGTGTCTATTTTAGGCACAGGTAGTGTTTTCTCTCAATACCAGCTATTTTTGTTTCCATTTTTTTCCCCCATATTTTCTGTTTCCTGGCCCTGCTTGCTCATCATAACCATTAAGCTGCCTGCAAATGCCCAGGTGATCTGTACTTACCTGTGTTCCTGTCTGTCCAGACCACACCGTCATTCCCAGTGCTGCTCATTCTGATTCTTGCCCTAGCTGATCAAAAACTATTTCAGCTCCAACCAGCCTTCTGTTATTCCACGCAAATTATTTCTTTGTGTCTAAGCAATATATTTCCAACTTTATAAGTTGTCAGGAAATAAGTACCTCCAGATGCTTTGCATATAATATCATTTAATCAGCAACTTTGCTGTAGGGTAAATATGAACGTTCTCATTTTGCGTGTGAGTGCGTTAAGAAGCCAACACCGAGAAAGAAAAATGACTTGCGTAAATGTCGATCAGCTTCTAAGTGGCAGAGGCAGGACTTGAACCCAGGCCTCACCAACTTCGCAAAAAGTGCTCTCTAGAGGCCTTACAGCAATCTGCTGGAGCTGTCAGCCCAGTGCCTAAGAAAGCGGAGCGGTCTGTGCAAGGACCGTCTAAGGGGAAATTAAGGGTGAGTTGTTAAGGTAAGGATAGATTAGCACGTGTGAAGGTGAAGCCTGAGATATTTGAGAGGTCGGTGATGATGTCACATGAGTCTTATGGGGCATCTGAGTAGAGAGCAGACTACGAATCAATGAAGGTTTAGGGCAGTAGTTCTCAACTGGGGGTGATCTTGCATGCCCTCTGCCTCCTGCCCTGGGAACATTTGGCACTGTCTGCAGACGTTTTTGGTTGTCACAATGTGGGTGGGATTGCTACCAGCATCTAGAGATTAGACGCCAGGGAAGCTACCAAACAGATCCCCACAACAAACAATTATCTGGCCCAAATGTGAATAGTGAGAAACCTTGGACTAGAGTGATTTTAAGGTATTAGAGTGGGAAAAGATTCCTCAACAGGGCCCATTTCACTCAACTGATTTTTCTTTGTGGGGCCAATTGTTTTTACTTAATTATTTCCAATGAGTCGGATTGAAATTATTTCAATATGAATGAAGGAAGCTTCATCTAGGTTGATAGCTGTTTCACAGCTGTACTATACATGCAAAGTCATTAGTGATCTCTTCCTTCAGTGCTCTTTGACCCACATGACTTTGAAGTAATTACTAACCGCTTTGTCTGTGATGGAGGGCACATCCTCACTCTGTCCATTGTTTTCGATCCAGAGGTTAAAAAAAAATAGTGCTTTCTCTGCTGTTCGGTTTGTGTCGAATCCTATAGATACCTGGGATGCTATTATGGTTGGTGACAGAAAACACCTCAGAATGGGATATCACACTCTCCAGTCTTTAAGTGGGGACACCTCCTCTTCATTCTCTGTAGGTTTCTTTTCAAAACAACATAATGAAATCATTCCTTTTCCCTCCAAGATAGAATCTTAGATATCTCAGCATCTTAGCAGCTCATATATTCATCAAACCTTTTTTTTTTTTTTTTTGGAAGATAAGGCTTCTTCTATGTCGAATATGAAAAGGCATTTTAATGCTATCTCTCGGACTTATTCTCTCGTGCTTTGCCCTGTGCATATCCACATTATTCACAGCAATACTGGCACTTTTTTCTTTTTTTAAAATAGTGTGGCTTTTCAACTGGGCAGCCCCTGGCAGAAATAATCAGGGAGGATTTCATGGAAATATTGCTTCTCCAGCACAGTCTTAGTTCTCTTTTCTAAAAGACTGAACGAGACCAGTGTTTGTTCCCTCCTCGCTCCACCGCACGGAGAATGTTTACGATCTTCTTTATCAAAATCCCTTCCTCCAGAGATCTCGAAAGACATAGCAGAAGTAAAGTATTTCTTTTTCCATTTCAGCCATCGATAGGCCATTCAATGCTAAAGGATATCGATTATGATCTTGGGTCGAGAATACAGCAGAAGGACAGTGGGGAGCAGCTTCTGGCTGCATTTTCCCGCTGACAAGCTGCTGCCTTCACAAAGCAGAGTTGCTCAGCCCCGTGTCGCTGGGGGCCTCAGTGTCCTCAGTCTCTAGAAGTCATGAGAGCTGCCCCTCTGGCCTTCTCCATCTCCATACTAGGTACACGATGCCCCACAGACAATGGTGGTGAGTAGCTACAAGATTCTCAGGAAGCAACCAATATTTACCAAGCACTCACTTATAACCAGAGTGATCAGGATCGCGCCCAGTTGTTCATATGCAAACGATGTGGTCTGTTCCAGACCTACACCCATTGTCATTGTCATAATTAAGCGCAAAAGTTCAGAAGCCCTGAACAATGTTTTAAGGATCAAAGGTCAAGAGGAAGTCCACTGTACTTGTCAAAACTGTCTCATTGTGGGGAAGCAGAACCTGCTGGTGAGGTATTATCTCATTTGCTCTTCTATAAAATTCACCTCTCCCTACATCTCCCTCTTACCCACCTCTCCCCAAAAAGATTTGCTCTAATCCAGACAGGCGCTGTCTCTCTCTCTCTATAATACGTCCCCTTCGCATGATTTTTCACCTTCGTTCTCCTAATATCTATTGAGTACTAATTGCATGCTAGGCTTAAACATTCTGACATTTCAGAAAGTAGGTGCTCGCATTAGCTCTCATTTCATAGGGACAAGACTATGGTTTGGAAAGCTGGCAACTTGCCCGGGGCCACACAGGGAGTATGTGGTGGCACTAACCGTGGAACTGCTGTGTTTGACTTCAGAGACTATCTGACAAACTGGTTTGTTGGCCCCGACCAGAGAAACGAGTCCATACTTGATAGACGGCCATCTTGCTCTCTACCCTCCTGCTCATTATCGCTGTGGGGACCTAGAAATAGTATGAGCCACATCCCTACGCTCACCGATTGTCGAAGATCATTCTACTTACTGTAGTGAATGGATAACGCATTATTTTTTAGTAAAAAGAACTGAACCCCGACATCTAGTAATGAGTCGTGCAACTGGACTCAAAATCCAAATTTAGAAAACAAACTGAGTTAGCTTCAAAAACAAAGTGCAACATAAATGGATTAGGGGTAATTCCGTCTGTTTACAGACTCGCACTTAACATCAGGTAGGAGAGAAAGAGGCTCCTGACAGAAACTGCCTTCTCCCCTTCCCGAGATGCCTTTCCAGTGGTTTGAACGTTTTATTTTCTGGGAATTTGGCGGATGGGGCCTGGGCTGCTGTCTATTGCTTTTCATACATGATTATTTTCCCATGATGCTTAAGCAAAGTGACTTTTTTTTTCTTTCTTTGGTTCTTGGATGAACTTTTATTTTCCTGAGAGAAAACTGAAGGCTCCTGTTACTAAAAATAAGAGATAAATTGAGATTTAAATTTATTAAATAAAAACATTATACTTGGCTGAATGTGAGAATAGCAAAGCATAAAAATTTCCATTATAATATATTCCACTTCTCTTAATTTGACACTAAGCTGCTTGCTTTCTTTTATACATAGTCAACATCAGCTCACCAGAAGGTAGGTAGTTAAGAAACAAGCTGTTAAATATTAAAGCTGTTTCTATGTAATTGAATGTTTTTGGTATGGCTGTGTTCTAAATATATGCTATTAAGATACTGTTCTACAAAGATATTTAATTACTGACATCTAATCACGTTACTGCTGTTTCTTTAACCAAGCAAAAATATGAAGTGCTGGAAAGAAAACAGTTTCGTTTTAAACAGCAACATTTGTTAATCTCAGCAATAAAACCAAACTCAAATCTCCAAATGAAATCATCCCATCTTTAAAGATAGCACTTCTGGGTTTGGTAATCCTTGTGTTATGCTGGGAAAGATGGCTATACTTAACGTGTTAAACCATTCCCACAAATAATGCACACAATAAAAGTTACTTATGTTCATTTATCACGTCAAAATAGAATCTAAACTATGAAAGTCACGAGGAGAATTTCGTAGTCAGCTACGGAGCCTTATTATAGATACTTATGACCATAACGTTTTTAATACCCAAGATAGGGAGGATGTTAAGGTGACCATCAGATAAGAATATTTTTCACTCGTGTAGTGTTTGCACAGATTCACAACCATTACCGAATTTTATCATAACAGCAGTGTTGCGAATTAGGTGAAGAAGATATTGTTATAATTTTACACATGGGGAAAGTGAGGCCACAGAAATTCACATGACTTGCAGTTCATACGACAAGTGGCAAAACTGGAATTGATACCCAAGGCCCTTAATTTCAATTCCTTAGAATTAGAAACTAGGTCAAATGTTAGTAGTTTTATAATAGTGGTTTCTGATGTTCAGTCTTACATTTTTTTTAAAGAGTTATCATTTAAAGTGATATGGCACAAATGATTTGACCAATAAATATTTTCTCTCAGATGAAACATACTGAGAGTTTTAACTTCATGCAAATACCATAAATAGTGGCTTTGTTTTTTTTTTCTTTAAATTACGAAGCCATCTTTGTTAAAAGGTAATATTTAAAAAAATACATTTTTTACTTCCTGCTTTTGTTGTTATCTTCAATTTTATTTCCTCTTACAAATAGGTTAATTCCTATCAAAGAGAATTGAGTGAAGTCTCCCTAGTGTCTATGAATGCATTCAGGAGAGACAAGTAGGAGGTGGAAATGGTACATCTTGAATCGTGGAGTAACATTCAAAGGCCACCACCACTGAGCACTGACAAGATGATTCAGTCCACATTCCTAAGGAAGGAGTTAGGAGATTTGATGTCTGATTATTTCTTAAGAAATCAGATGTACCCCTGTCTTATCTCAGCTCTCATCAAGATATTCAAAATAAATCAGTTGACCAGCTTCACAATTTCATGGCTAGATTAGAATATCAGCCTACTAATCTAGTAGGTCAGAGGAATCCCAGCCGAATAGTTGGCGCTCAGCTGCTGTGATGGTCGAATATGTGAATTCACCTTTCAGAATGATTTAATCCCACCTGCCTGGAACAAAAATATGATTTAATCTTTTTCATTTTCTAGACCAGGATTCAGCAAACGTTTCATGGTAAAGGGCCAGAATAGTAACAGTATTCTAGGCTTGCAGGGCAAATAGTCCCCATTGCAATTGTTTTTACTTTGCCATTGACTCACGAAAGCGGCTAATAAGTAAACAAATGGACATAGTTGTGTTCCAATAAAATTTTGTTTATGCAGACAGGTGGTCACGGGCTGGATTTTGCCGATCCCTGGTCTAGACCAGTTTTGTTATTCTGTGATTATCTGTGAAACATGCCAACATGCTGAATTTAATTGCATTTTTCCAACTCCTTTTTGTTGTCCATTTAGATGCAAAAAATCATTTATTCTATTTTATAGTCAAATAATAGCGTTACAGTTAAGTTGTCCTTGCTATATATATATATATATATATATATATATATATATTTTTTTTTTTTTTTTTCCTGAGTTTCTTTCCTACAAACATTCAGTTCGATTTATTGAACAACTGCTAAGTAACAAGCACATTCCAGGTGCTGGAGAAACAATGTAAAGACCCAAAGAGACAATAGCCTGTTAGGGAGACCTTTATAAACAAAATGTCCCCAAGTGTTATGCGCCTGACATGGCCATTTGAAACAGGAGAGTGGTGCTTCTGAAAGAGGTGTGATAGATTAATGTCCCCTTCCCAAAGAGGCGTCTGTCTTTATCCCCAGAACCTGTGAGTGTGCCACCTTGCAGGCAGAGGGGACTCTGCAGAGGTGATTCATTGAAGGCTCTCAGGAGATGGGGAGATTAACCTGAGCCATCCTGGTGTAATCTGAAGGGTCCCAGTAAGGGAATGAAGAAGGCAGACGAGTTGGTGATGGGGAGGGACACGTGAGGGAAGCACAAATCAGCGGGGTCTGAGGGCGGGGCCGGGTGCCCGGAAATGCACGCAGCCCCGGAAGATGGAAAAACAAGAAACGGGTCCTCCCCACCGCCCCGCCTCCGCGAGGCAGGCGGGCCTGGGGCGCCTGGGTTCTAGGCCGTCTCCTGGGCTGTAAGAGAATGGGTGTACGTTGTTGCAGCTGCATTGAGAAGCTCGCTGTGGGAAGGAGTCGATTCCGCTGAGGTGGCCTGGGATGTAGAAAACAGCGTGGGAGTTGCTTCCCGAACTGCGTTTTGAAAGATACGTTAGGGCTTTGGAGGCAGGAGAGGGTTGGGGAAGGAAAGGCCATTCCCAGCCCCGGAGGCGCAGAAGAGCTTGGTGTGCTGGACGCTTTTGAGAAATTTGCTAATTCACTTCCTAATTCAGTATCAAGGTTATGTTCCGGCGGGGAATGAGGTAGGCTGTGT